>NC_079294.1:38085618-38391144 GCF_023638135.1 Falco biarmicus | reverse complement strand
AATACAAAAAGCTGACATATGAATGCTCACTGCAATTAGCATGCAAGTCACTTTAAACTTGCACTTTTCTCTTGTTTGAGAGGAGTAGGTAAAGCAGACTAGCTGAATTGAGACAGCATGCACATATGTGTGTACCAACACACGCAGAACTTCAAGCCATAAGGGAAAAAAAACTTAACCAGAGTTCTTTTTTTCATTTATCTGCCGAAGTAACCCTTTAGCTCATAAGACTGATGACACAAGGCTGCATTTTTCTTAACTGCCCCAGCATGTGCCTGTTCAGATTCATTCTGGAAGGGGGAGACATCGACACCAGCCCCAGTCAGATAAACTAAAAGCATCATCGCATAAATGCCCCATGTATTACTTCTGCTCTGGCATCTTTCACGTTCCAGGTCAGGATTGCAACCAAATTCACACCTATATAGATAACACTTGAACACATCACCACAGTAACAAATCAAATCACCACAGCAAAGTTTCCTTATGAGACACTCTGAAAATCATACCTTGCTTTTCATAGCTGAAGAATATGGGCCTAAAAATAACCCAGGTAAAATTTCCTAGGAGGCAGAAGAACAGACATTTAATATCACCTCAAAATTATTTGAAATAATACATTGCACTCAACTCAGACTATGGCCGTGGAAACAAGTAATTTACATATTAGTGAGAGATGTGTTACCAAGCGTCATTTAAAATAACAGGACAAGGGGTGGAAAAAAATACTAGTTTGGCAAAATAAAAGAAACACAATCTTTGTGCAGGAGACCTTGTTTTGGGACAAATCAAGTCCTTTATCTGGGTAAAGTTCCAGTTTGATTACTGCATCTTATCCAGGCCCAGATCAAATGAAGGGAACCAACTCTGCATATAATAGTGTCTTGTAATTAATTCCAAATTGCTTTCATGGAAAAAGATATACACATGGCAAGCCTTCTAGCTTTGTACTAGTAGTAGGAAAATATCAACTTTTAACCATTTATCTCCCCACCAATAAAGACACACAGGTCTGTAGATCTTATCTTGTGCAAAGATTTGGCTGCCACCATGGTAGGAGAATTTTAATTGTCCATCCTACTTGATAACACCTACTTTCAACCAAATTTAAGTTAAAAAAGCAAAGCTCCAATAAATTTTTAGCAAACATCTAAAAACATTCACAAAGGCAAAAATGTCTTATTTGGGGGATTCTGAAGAAAACTACCAAATTACTTTTTTATGTACCTGCACAACAGTGATCCAAGCACACCTGCACACTAAGCTGGCAGTCCTCCTACATCTCTCCCACGGTGCTGCCTGACACTTTACTTCTAAAGGCTGATTCTGATACCAGCTCTTTTGCAGGGCACTTTTTTTGTTACTGAACACACTATGGGTTTTGACTTAAATGATAGATGTGTGTCATACCTGCATCTCTCTCCTCATGGGATAGGTCCAATCCTTAAAAATAGAATAAAAAACAATTACATATGCATACAAAGGGAAAAAACCACAT
This sequence comes from Falco biarmicus, assembly GCF_023638135.1. Taxonomy (NCBI): domain Eukaryota; kingdom Metazoa; phylum Chordata; class Aves; order Falconiformes; family Falconidae; genus Falco; species Falco biarmicus. The sequence continues at coordinate 38,389,646 of NC_079294.1, read as the reverse complement.
TCAGGCAGAGATCTGTATGTGCACGTTATATAAAAGAATCAAAACCTATTTTCTGCAGATTGCACAAGCTACCTGCTACGCAACAGGCACGTTGCTTACGCTTACTGCTAACTCTCCAGACAGGTACCAGTAACACTCAAGCGCAAGGAATGCTATTTTGAAAGCTAATGTGAAGAAACCTCAAGTATGCTACATCGGTGACGAAGCCTGGGCTGAACAGCCAGTGTGTTGTACATCCACACCTCAGCTTTCTGCTGAGAAACTTCCCTCTAGAACAGGGAGGAAAAAAAGAGAAAGAGGAAAAAAAGCTTTAGAACATTCTGTACTAGCCACAAAAAAAAAATAATCCTTTGACTGATACATTCCTACAGCTACTGAAAAAGCAAGGTAGGTATAGCAGGTAACTCCCTTACAATCTAACACTGCCTCACCTAACCCATTCAAACCAACTTCATACCGAATATTCAGGATTTAGCTTTAACAATTCTGTAAACAAATGTTCCCCCATGAACACAGCAAGCCATTGCAGTGAATCTCCACTGTTCTCCATCCTAGACAGTTACACTGGGAAGGATTCTTACACAGTAAACACATAAGCCATGTTCAGCCCCAAGGACACGATTCTCCCTGCCTGTTAATTTGCAGCTAGCACATCGCACCCTTCGACAGAAACTCAGACCCTCAGGTTTGTGAAGGTTCACCACTCAGGAACCACCCCTTCCCAGCTGACTATTTACTATCATCCAACAGAACTGCCCAGAGCAAATGCCAACATCAACATTTTCATCCTTTGCTCCATTTTACAGAACTGCCAAAGCTGAACAGAAAAATGCTCTGGCAGACTCTATTCCTGTCTTTCCTTCTTTACAACTCCCACTGTCCTCTATTAACAGGCTCTTACTCATTCTTTGACCCTCACACATGACGGAGCTGTATCTGAGATCACAGTTACCAGCTGGAGAAAAAAGGAAATAGTCAAACATATCAAATCAAATAGACTGCATACATTTATTTACATAACTTTGCTGTTTGCTCTACACACAACAGCAGCTAAGGAAAAGCTTTGCCATATGTCATTATGCTCCAATCTCCTCAAAACGATCAGAAAAATAAACTCCAAATATTCCACCTCTGAAGTGAGGTCAGCATTACACCGAGAAAGATCCAGCTCCTTTAAACTGCAGCATTGCCCACCTTAGCACCTGCAGTTGTACTGGCAGCAGCAATTTTACATTAACCCTCTTTTTACTAGGACACATGAGAAAAATGCAGTGTTTCCCCTAGACACACACAGTTACACAGTGAGCTTTTGCTACCTCTTGGTAGTGGAATTAGAAAGGATTTTAATATCAATAAAGTTATTCTGGAAACCACTTGAACAGAATCTGGGACAGTGTTTCTGAGAAAGCAAACAAATATTAAGCCACTCAAAACAATTCTTTGAATACTACTTAAACAGTAGTATAAACAGAGAAACAAAATGCCCTGAAATAGTCTTTGCTAAAGACATCAAGATAGCTAAATTATTTCGGCATGTTCCAGCTGTAATAATAAAAGCTCCTGGTAGCAGAAAGTAGAAATCCTGTGACAAAACAATTATATTTACCGAACCGTATCCTTTGAAGTCTGACCCGAGTGTTGTAGCATATCCCTGTTGTCTCACTGCATATACAAAAGCTTAAATCACTCAAGAAACAAGAAAACCCCAGTTTTATAAAGTATAAAACCAACAGTAAGAGCAATAAACTCTGAAAAGCTTATGCTACACTCCAGGAGTATACAAGCACTTCAGTGGGGTTTATTACTCTATTTCTAGAATTTAAGAGTCTTAACCTGGAGCATAATGAAAACACAAATTCACCCCTACTTTGGTCAAGAGGACTTCACAGTACATTAAAATATTCCTTTCAAATGCATTAGAAGCAGGAAATGGTGTTATTCCCAGCAGCTGTAAGCAGTGCAAAGTAAGTAGGCAAGAATTTAGCATTATACAGTCCAAAGGAAACCAAAACCAGTAAAACAACAGATGCCACAGATGTTCTGAACAAGAAAAAAAAGTCAGTATTGGCTCCAGACATTAGTCTTCAGTGTTCTTCAAGAAACCAAAAAGATACAGTTTCCAATGGGATTTAGTCTGCAAAATTAGTATCTGAAAGATTATGTACACAGAAAACATTTAATCTGAGACAAATACACAAACTACTGAAAGAGTGATTCTGGTGATTTCCTGACAGCCCTTCAAGGCTTTTAAAACTAACAATGCCAGATTATTCAAGTGTTATGCAAAATTATGTAAACAAAAAAAAATCTATTACTGTAGACTGAACCAAGCAGAGTTCTCATTTTGAGGAATTCATTCATCAGCCATGTTTTCCACGCTGTCTGAAGCACCCAGACAAATAATAACTGACGGTTTCTCTTTTAACAGACCACATGCAAAAATTTTGCTAAGAAAATCATGCTTGTTGATGATGCCTGAGCTGGATAAAGTAACAGCATTCCTTGCTGCTCTTTGGTAGGTTCTATAATAAGTGACAACTCCCTGGAAGACATATCTTCAATACTCACAAGCCACAAAAAGTAAAAAGAAGGAATGCAAAATATAACCCGCACAACACCAAAGTTTTAAAGAGCAGCCACTCACCTCTGCCAGGTCTTCCCAAACTAGACAGATTCATTGATGGACAAGTTTAAAAGATACTGCAGCTGTTTTGCTGAGGGCATTCACAGCACATAGCTGGTGTATTTTGTATTCGCACAAGTGAAATGGCAGGGACTATCTAAAGCACTTCAACTAGTGTCCCAGAACAGAGCAACTAGCAAGAGAAAGGGGAATAAAGCATGTTTCAAAGCCCTCCCTTCCTCATCTGCAGCCAATCTCTAGCTGAAATAAATTGAAGCTATGAATGAATAGGCAAAACTTGCCTGCATTACAAAGCTTTTTGGTAACCAATATCCACACTACACCAAGAGTTACTCTGCCAACAGTTAAGGTTAATTTATCAGTATTTTACCATAGCTATACCTGTTATTCTTTAGAAGAACAATTTAATGGCAAAAACCCCAACACCTTACATCACCATGTGCAAATGCATGCATGTTTGGACTTTTTCCTGAAAGAGTGACCTTGGTTAGGCCTTAACATAAAATTCTTATTATGAATTTTTTATTTAACAGCCCTGACAGAGACTTGTCTGCACTCAAGACCTGCACAAAATCAAGGACTGTGTTTTTAAACACAGCATCACAACATACCTCATGCAATCTGTGTATGCCTCACAAGAAGGAATGTAGTAAAATGGATATACGTGACATCACTTAACTGGTCCCTCATCGACAGTCCAAGTCTGAAGACCCATCTAATTTTCACACATAAAAGGTAAATCCTAGTTGGTCTTTGCCAAAGCTCAGCTTTGGTTGCAAGACAACCTGCAGTACTGCGCTTTCATTATTATGGTTAAACTCCTGCTGCGTTATAATTAGTAGAGCCTACAAACCACAGACTGCCCTAGATGAAGGAAGCAGCTCTCAAAGGTGCTGAAAAAACCACCAGTAAAATAAATCAGTGGATTAAAGGAGAATCCAACATCAAGAAGCATCTTTTCTAGATTTTAGCTGCTGCCCCTTATCTGCTCAACATCACTGGGCACCAGCCACCATCTGCTATGGTTTTCCCTGCTTTCAAGACCATTACTCAAGTCCTTTTGAAAAGCTGCAAGCAACTCCCAGTAAAGCCTTCCTGACCACTCCAGGTTTCTGACCCTTCTCCAACACTCAGACAGCTCTTTTGTTGTTGATTAATAGCATCACTTACCTCTCTGTACAGATTTGTCTTCCCATCGCAATTCATCACAGCAAGACTTCTGCATGATTGATAGTTCCTCATGTACCTCAAAAATCTAGGGCTGTCAAAATTCTCTCGCCTAAATTTGTTTCCCTGTCTAGTGGAATATCCACATAAGCTGTAACACTCAAAATCTCTCCTCCAAACCCGGTACAACATTCTTCCACAAGTTGTGAAATCAAAGCTGAAGACAACTGTTACGCAATGACAGCCACACATTCTGCTGACCTCCTTCAATTCCTTCATCTGCTCTGGCCTGCATCTGATCTCTTGGCTGTAATTTTGTACCACTCAGTATAGGAAATCAAAATTACAGCTAAACAGTGTTAAAGCAGTCAGAAGCCATGATTATATTGACTGCCAACACTACTGTCACCCCTCCTTCGGAGGTTACAGCTTGAACTGTGGATGGATCCTGATCCTTTAACGATTACCTTGACACAAAAGCTTTATGCTTAATTCTGAGGCAGTTTTAAATCTAATTTACACATTGAAATGAGGCTACACCTTGGTTTTGAAAGTATTTTAGACAATATTTTGAAAAAGAGACCTCCCAGCTGATACAGTCCAACAAAAGGAGGGGGGAGGGTCTTCATTAAAGACCTGCACAAAAATAAAGCTAGTTACACCAATGGCCTTTGTAAAAGAGAACAAACAATTGCCAAATGAAATCATGACATACTAAAATAGTAATAGAGCATACTTATTTGCCACCTTTTTATAAGACACAAGTTAAATGAAGTACTGAAAACTTACTCAAGAAATAGAATACTTGAATACTACCAAAACCTGACACATTATCGCTGGAAAGCACACTGCTTTAAGGGCCTCAAAATTAGCTACAAATCAGAATTAAATGAAAGGCTGTGTCTTCAGTTTCAGTCACACTTCATGTTCTTGGACAGTTATTCCAGTTGGAAACAATTTTTTTTTATTATCTGTATTTTTAATATATATATTAGAATCCAATTACTTCAGTTAAGAGGGGACCTACAACAACCATTTAGTCTAACTGCCTGACCACTTCAGGGCTAAATATATACACTTTTTTTTTTTCCAGGTGGAAGCCCTAGTGCAAGTATATAAAATATAAAAAATTGAACCCAGTCTTTTTGTTCACTCAAGATGTGGGCGTGACACTAACAAGAACAGAGCTATGCTAACAAGGTTAAGGAAGGCTTTGACAGTACCGTTAACCCAACCAGTGACTGGTTCAAGGGTGAGCTTACGCTCCCACCCTTGCACAGTTGTTTAATCTGATGCTCACCATGCTCAAAAAACTATGATGGCCCCAAATTAACAGCTTTTTTAGCAAAGCTGGTTGTCTACCAAGTAATCTCCCTGCTCCAGGTCACCACAGGTCAGATAAGCACTGGGACAAAAACAGTGACAACACTGAGCGGTTGGCAGGGCGGGTAAAGCCACTTTTTGGCAAAGCCAGCTATGAGATGTGCTTTGCTGTAACAGCAAGGCCCCCCTTGGTCACAGATCCCACTTCAGTCAGTCCCAATGATGGCAAACGTGAGCTGGGGAGCCGTGTTTAACAGTACTTTCTGTGTATTTGTAAAGAGTACTTGGATAATGGGAAGTCCTCACCATACTGATATTTTTGCTTTTGAAAATACAAAAGGAATACAAAAGGAGGAAGGTGGAGAGGAAAAAACAATAGCAGGTGGGAATGACAGAGCACACAGAGGAAGGAAGACACATACAACAGGGGAAAAAAGGTTATTGTAGCGAAGAGAAACAGAAGCTACGGAAAAGGATAAAAGGCAACTAAATGGAAAGTAGAGACATAAACATAGAAAGGAAACAAACAGTTCTTCTGTCCCATTCTGCAACATTGGTCCAGAAGATACCTCTACTAACTTGTTAAATACCAGTTAGTACACTGGGTCATCAGCACTGCTTTTATCAAAGCACAATAAAGCAGTGAAGGCAGAATTCTAATTCTTCAGCTTATTTGAAGCACATAGCCAACTGGCAGGACTACCACACATTTTGTATTATTTTCTTTTTAGATGAACCTGCACAGAAGCTGAGACTCATCTGAATTCTTTCTAGTATAAAGTCTCCCGCATTCACCCCACAGCATTTCTACCCACTACAATAAAAGGCTTGACAATTCACTTTTTATGAAGAATCTGTAGAATGACAACTAATGAACAAGTTTTACTGACAAAGGAAAAATTGTATTCAGATTATTATAATTGTTTTTAATGGTACAAGTATGTCCTTTTTCATGCCTGATTTTTTGGGGCTCTCCCTCTTTTTTAACTACAGCCTAAAGAGCTGGGCTATACCAAGACAGCCAAGGAACGTACAGGCCTCTTTACAATCCTCATTTAGATTAAAAAACCCCCATGCTTTAAGTCTTCAGTTCTACAAACTGCTCCAGTTGTGAGCCACCTTCGTGTCTATGTGGATGCCTATGCACTTCAACAGGCTTCCCACGGATGCAAGGCATAAGTTGATCGCAACTGACAGGACTGCTCAACTTCAGCTGCCACAGTGCACTTCTCTTGATGTATGCAAAGTAGTCTGATAGTAGCCCACAGAGTTACGATCAAAATCTGTCACCTGATTTACATTTCCCAGCATAACGTAGCATTTGTTTCAAGTTTCTTTTGCCCTATTACGTGGGCAGGTAAAAAAAAAATAATCTTACAATACAGGCTTCCTACTTACTTTAAAGAGTCTGTAGAGGAGGGGAATCTCTATGTTTAAGAGGGTTATTTGTCTTTCCTATCAAAGATAAGAGTAAAAGAAGTTTAAAGAAATTTGTTCCACCTTTAGATGGACTGTGCTACCGCATAGTTAAAAAAAGCAGTAAAAAATACATTAGCATTTCAGCTTAATATAACTGTCAAGAAATGTAAGCTTTTTTAAAAAATCATACACTAAAGAAAGCTTGGGTTTTACGCATAATAAAAAGACAAATATGACTGCTTAGTCAATAAGCTGGTAATTCCATTACAAAAACCACAGAAAGTCCTAAAAAAAGTTCTAAATACATCACAAATACTAGCTTACTCTGCCTGCTTGCAAGTAATCATACTAATGTTTTAACAAAGAAGTGAACTGGTAATTATTGCTGTGTTCCCATTACATATATCCTAGCCCTAATTTTTTTTAATTTAATAGGAAAATTATTTCCATTAAATTCCTTGAATTATTCCAGTCCCTATTTACCATCTTATCAAAAGTGCTAAGATGTCTCAGTACAATTATGCCAGCATGCACTGTTATTAACCTGACGCTCTTTTACCTGGTCTTTAGCCACAAGGACGTGGTTTAGTGGTGGGCCTGGCAGTGCTAGGTTAAAGGCTGGACTCTATCTTAAAGATATTTTCCAACCTAAATGATTCTATGTTTATACTGGGGGGGGGGGGGAATCCCCAGCACTTCTCAAATTTAAGAAAGTTTAAGATTTCCATGCCATGTAGAATTACTATTACTTTGACATACTCACTATCACAAATCTGTAAGAGAACACATACAGTTTACAGATATTCATGGCATATACCAGAAAAGCCTTGCAAGAATGATGAGTTACATGTTTAATATTCAAAAATCAAAAGTAGAAAACACTCAAATGGCATAAGGACCTCTAAAAAGGAGTTCAGCTTTTAACTGCGAGAGACTCGCCAGTGAGAGACGGAAGCTGGTTTATCCCAGGCTTCATTAGCTCATCTTGCAGAACTGGACAACTCACCTAGACGGCAGCCAGCACGCCAGAGCGGACTAGAGGAAACACCACAAGCCAGCACTGACATGCGGTTGTATCTAAGCGTGTCAAGACACTTGCCAATACCTGTCTGTGCTTGACCTACAACAAATACAGTTTCATCACCTGAATGAACTCTTAAGTACACACAAACTGCGGAAGGGGGGAGTTACACACGTCAGAGTACTCAGAAGCACAAACTTCTGGTCCATCGATTGCTAAGACGGTATCAGATGCAGAATGGAAAGAAGGCACAACTCTCTCCAGTAGAGAAGTATCACCAGCACTTCTTAACGCGGCATTTCACAAGCTCCGAAAAGTACCAACAGTCAAATAGCCTAAAAATCCAGTAATTCATAGTACTACGTATGGATTAGGGACATTGCAAACAATCTACAGGCCAGAAAACTGACCTGTTTATCTGGAGTACACTTCTGCAGAATGCCTAAGGCAATCCATCTGCAGGCTGCCATCACCCCCCCAACAGATAGCCTCGCCCACTCTCTGATTTTAACTTGTGCCAACACTAGAGTGTGAAGCTGTGCAGTCAACCAGATCACCTCACTGATTTGACTTTTTAAAAATTATTAGTATTATTATTATCATTATTAAAGCTGTCACATGGTTATTCATGTTCAGACAGGAGAAGAGAGCTGCGGGGTGGCAGTTAGATTGCCTTAAAGTGACCACAAGGTTACACTTACTCTTGAGCAGCCTACATTAGGAAGTAAACCAGCAATTCCCCAAATTCTATCACCTCCCCTGCCCCCTCCGCTGTCTTGAAATCAAACCTACCAAGACAGCATTAAACCATACATAACCAACTTCCAGCAATAACATTGTAGAGTACTCCTCATGGATGAACCTCCTCACTGCAATACACAAGAGATTATCTTCAGCTTTCCACAAGTAACTACATTTTTCAGGCAGAATGATTTCAGTTTCCTTAGTTTGCTTTTCCAAAGCATCTTCTTCAGGATTGGGCTGAAGCCCCAAGGCTGACATCTCTTATGCTTTGCTTAACAAGCTAATGCCACAAGAACTTTGTCATTCTCTACTGGCTTTAACTTTTCTGTTTCCCCCAAATACTCCAGCTATGGTGTATTTAGATCAAGTCAGACACAAATGCAAGGTGTTGAAATAAAATTAACTTAGACATTTTTAAAAATAATCCTTGAAATTCTCTGCTATCGTCTTGTCGCAAGTAAAGTCCTAACATTCTATATATTATACTATTGAGAGATAGAGCATAACAAAAAGCAAAACATAAAATACACTCTGAAGGATACTGTATTATAATTTCAATTTTCATCAGGTGAGAGTTGTTACAGGCAGCAACCTCTGTTTTTAAAGCTATTTTAACTGCACACTTCTTTTTAGCCATTCCAGTTATAAACAGGTTTGAAAAAGCTATCCAGGCTAATTTAATTAACTATTTTCAGAAGTAACTAGGTAATATGATTGGTTTCTCGACAAAGAAGTTAAACCAAAGTAATTATAAACCTCACAGGGTGGTACATAATTTGTGTTCAGATATAAACTGATTACAAGTTTCTGAAAACCATCAAGATGACTGGTAAATACCTCCATAGCTCTGAAGTGAACAGGGTATTAAATCTTGACAACAGAACCAAAAAAAAAACCAAACACCCCTACCAAAAAAATCCACAGTAACTTCCATACTTCAGGTAACTTAAAACAATAACAGTATTCAACACTAACTCTGTTAAAACAGAAATAAATGCTGACGTTTATGAAATACACAACGATACAGACCTCTGAAGAGCTCAGATACTATCAGCTTCCCGCATGAACGCTGTGACATTTTGCCTGAAATACCTGGCACATTCAAAGCGGGACACTCCGGGCTGTTTGCGACACATGAAAACACACCACCAGTATCCAGGGTCAGAACCGAGAAGCTAAGCCAAGCTCAGAAATCAGACACCACACCGACCCGATTCCTCTGACACCGCACAGGGTGCGGCGTAGTCTTCGCCACCTGTCTTCCTTTGCAACGGAGTCCTGGCTCTTGAGCACCGTAAAAATGCCTGACCGACAGACTCACCAGCGCGCTAAAACGTTTCTTGGGCACCTACGAGTTGGTAGGCAACTGTGTGGAAGGGGACACGCAGGTACTCACTGCTGGCTGCTCCTTTCTGCACGCAGGCAGCAGATGGAGGACAGGGCTGGTGGCCATACAAAGGGAGAGGGAACTGGCAGTGGGAAGCAAAAGGGCGGCTAGCAGGCAGGCCGTGACACGCTGGGGCACGGTGGAGGGGACACCAGAGGCGCCAAGCAGAGGGGGTCGCTACCAGAGGGCACAAGCCACGAGCCGGGGCAGGGGTCTCTGACAGCAGGCACCCTCCTCAGCGCGGCCCGCGAACCCCCGGGCGCAGGCAGGCGGGGGAAGGCCGGAGGCAGCCGAAAGGCGAGATGCAGGAGGGAAGGGGGTCCGGGAGGGCAACGGAGGCGGCAGGGGCCAGCAAAGCAGGCCCGGAGGATGAGGTCGGTGGTCGCAGAGGGGTGGCACAGCGCCCCGGCAGCGGGGCTTACGGTGTCACCAGCACAAGGGGGAGACGACGGACCTGGCCCCGCTGGAGACCCGCGAGAGCGCGCACCCCCCCGGCCAGGGGGAGCGGGGCGCACGGGAAGGGGGCCGGGGAGGCACCCCACGGCGGGGGGGGGGGCTACCAGCGGGGTCCCACCGCTGGGGGACAGTGCCCACAGCCCGGGGGGGGGGGGGGGGGGGGGTCCGGGACCAGCCGCGCCACATGGGGCCGGACGCACACGAGGCCGGCGGCTCTCGGCTCCCCTCAGGCGGGGCCGGGCGGCGACCCCCGGCCGCTCCCCTCCGCCGCTCACCTCAGAGTCCTCTTTGGCCTGCGGCAGCGCGGGGAAGGCCGGCTTGGCGAGCTCCATGGCCGGGCGCTCTCCGGGCGGGGCAGGACCGGGCAGGGCGGCTATTTGGGCAGCGGGCCCGCGGGCTCCGGCTCGGGAGCGGCGGCAAGAGGAGGCGGAGGAGGCGGCGGCGCGCTCAGCCGCTCGCGCCCGGCCGCCATGCTGCTGCTGCTGCTGCTACTGCCGCCTCTTCCCTCCTCCTCCTCCTCCTCCTGCTGCTGCTGCTGCTGCCGCCGCCGTCGCCGCTCCCCCTCCCTTCCGCCCGCCCCCGGGCTCCGCTCCAGCGGCGGCGGCGCCCCCACCCCCGCCCCGCCCCCAACCAGCCGCCGCGCGCGAGGGCGGGGCCGCCAACGGCCCGAGGGGCGGGGGCCCGGCGCGCGCGGCGGCCGCGGCCCCGCCGCTGTGAGGCGGCAACGGGCGCGCGCGGCGTCGCCCTCCCCCTGTCGGCCCGTCCTGAGGCGAAGCCGGGCAGCGGCGGGGGTGCCCCCACCCCGCACCCCTTCGTTAACTCCTCGCCACCCCAATTAAGAACTTCTACAACGGGCCCTCTGCCCGCCGCGGCTTCCAGGCGATCACGGTCCAGTCGACGCGCAGGCCCAAAGCGCCTCACGCCTGGGCCGCCACGGCACTTGGGCATGCTCCCCGCCATGGCACCATGGCGCAGCCGTAACGCTTCCAAAGCTGTTCTTCTTGCTGCTCCACCCTGCTGTTGCTTGTAGCCTTTTCCTCCCCGTGCACAGATCAAACTGCTTCCATTTCGGCCAGCAGACACTTGTTTTATCTGCCATCAGATAGACACTGCTTGCCTCCCAATTTGAGCTGGCACTGTAATGGGGGCTATTTTCAAACAGGGCCTCTTTGTACATGGGAGAGGCCCTCTGACACACCAGTCTTGGGGCAGGAACCTATTTCTCTGCTTTGTTTGAGGTTACCTGGTCCCATGTTCTGCTGGACTCTGAGGGTACCACCCCAAACTATTAAAACGTTTTGCTTATTTGCTCATTTCCCGCCTTGAGAAACCTTTGACGATCACGTTTCAGCAACTGTTCCTTCAGCACTGCAACTTCCTTTCAGTGAACGATGGAAAATGAGTCGGCAAAGGAGAAAGCGACAGCAAAACTGCAGCTCCCACCTAAAGCTGGCATCAAGAATAGGAACAGGGATGTGTGTCAGTAGCCTTACTTATGCCTGATCTTCAAAAACGAGCTATAAACATTCACAGGGCTTCCAGAAACAGTTTGCCACCTTTTACCCTCCTCCAAGGTAATGCCAGAAGCTCAGCTCACTGTTTATATCACTGCAGTGCTCAGAAACTTCTAATTGTTCCAAGCACACTGGCTGTAGTGCTCAGACCTAGCAGCTCTGTACAAGCTGCACTCAAAAGAGCCTTACGGTAAACTAAAAGTGAGATTTGCATTTTTACTCTCCTGACAGAGTCTTTAGAGGAAGTTTTCACACTAACCAGGAAAAAAAAAAAAGTCCGTAATAACCATTAGCCATATGAACATGAAAATATTGTTACCTGTCCTGTTGTAACTGTTCCACACCCTACGCTGTTTTGTCTCACGCTGATGGGGGAAGAAATAGAACATGGCTATTAAAACTGCCAGGGAGATGCTGTTAAGCAGCATGTTTCCTGGGAAGTCTAGAGTTAATCTAATTTATTTGTCTGTCAGCTGAGCATGCCCAGAGTAATCCAATTAGGATAATTAAAAGTAGTCAGAAGTACAGTCTAGTAGACTACTGTTCCAGCCCAACATTTAGGTAAGTTGCACAGTGCAGTCAATCTGCATGCACACCCCTCAGGTGGAACTGATTGGGAAACAAAAAGGCATAGTGACAGATGCCCTTAAGAACACCAACATCTTAGCCTCTACACTTTTGTTTCAGTGATTACTCAGCTGCAGCAGTCAACTTTCAGGGAGCACAAAGGCAACCAGCATATGGCCAGTTTCCAGCCTCGGAAGGTAAGTTGCATGGCAAAGCCCCGTTCAGCGCTCCAGAAGTATTAGGTACCCCACTTGGTGCATCTAAAGCACTGCAGGTGCCAATTATATTGGACAGTTCCTGTCTATACAGAGCAGCTGAAATGGGAACTTGGAAAGGAAATCCCTTCTCGCCTATCTCCCCGCCCCCCCCCCCCCCAAAAAACTGTAACCAAAACTTTTACCTATCAAACTGCTGTCAGTTTCTCCACCTCCACTTAGATGCCTTTGTCTATAGCTGGCATTCAGGACAGGAGTTATCCCAGCATAAGGAAAGACAGCAAACTTATTTAAGACTCACTGACTTCCCGCAATAATTACGCTAGCTCAGCTAAATTATCTTCCCAGACTTCAGCAGTGGAGTAAACACCGCTTGTCTCTCCTCTGTCTGAGAGAGGGTGGCCTCCATTTGGTATGTAAGGCATAGGACTCCAATACAATCCCTACACCAGGGAAAAGTTCCTCTTCAAATTCTGAAGACACATAATTCAACACTCTTCAACAGTTACAGAGAAGGTACACCAGGATAAGCAGATTTAAACAAGTTTTATTCATAAATTGTTTGGGGAAAGGAAATTTACCGATATAAAAAAGTCACAAAACAAAATTACTTTCTGAAAGTCTGCTAACCCTTTCAGGCACATTTATAAATTCCAACCGTAACTGCTAACAGAACACGTCTCCACACATTTTACTTAACCTGGGCTGTAATGAATATTGCATTTCAGAATTGTACAGAAAACACACTTGTGCAGCCAACTTGCAACTAGTGTTACCAAATTACTAGCTACGTTACACAAACACCTTAAAATAATGAAGAGGAACATTATTTCTCTCTTTTTATACATTAATCCAGCATGACATGTGCAGTCAATCACAAGTTATATGGTTAAACAGGTTTGTAGTCAAGCTTGGACTCCAGCTTCTTAGAATCAGCCACTTTTCTCACAGCTTTCATGAAGTCTTCCTGAACTACAAAGTCATGATCAGCACGGATCGCAAACATACCTGTGAAGAGTAATTTAACAGGAATAAGTTGGTGCTTCTTGCAGCAACAGTAGAGAAGACAGTACATAAAGAATTACTCAAATTGAAGTGAAAACAGATCCAAGTTACACTGTTAGCATGTAAACTTTTACATGCAGGTACTGGATGTGAGGAAGAGAAGTAAACTACAGTGAGGTCACCTTTCTGAACTAGGTGATTGCTAAGATGAAATTTACGACTTGTGTGAACTATGAGTGCATACGTACTGTGTTACTCAGCCTTCTCATGCAGGCAAACCCTACAATGAATTTACAATGTGGAAAAAGCATGTAATAGTATTAACTCTCCAGTCACCCAGGTGCTAAGAAACTTGGATTCTTTACAAAAAGGAGAAAAAGGGGTACCGTGGCTGCTTCTGGAATCTTTTTAGTTCTCATGGGACAGTATGACATATGTCACAATACTCGGCCAACAAGTGGTTAGAGGCCAGCTCCAGTTCAGAAATGACATGGCTTGGTTTTTCCTCCCATTGTGCTGAATCTGAACTACAGATAACCTTTTGTATCACACATGCCACAGGACAGTGCCCAAATCCACGTAACTCTGTGTGATCCAGCTTGCCTACGGCACGGGATATTAGCAGATGTCATGTCACACGAACGCAATGCTGCTGCTCTGAACTGGCAGCAGATCTGCATGTATCAGCTGGACTGCTGCTGTGCCCAGCTGGTTTATCTGCACACCTGCTAAAAGACTTGTTACTCATCGGTAACCTTAGAGGAAGGATGTAAAGAATCAAGTTCTGGGTGACCGTACAGATCATAAGGAAACTTCGAAGAAAGCAAAAATATTTTCTTCCAAGTTGTTCCATTGAAGCTTCAGGGCGTATCACCAGGCTGCTGCTAATGCTTAACAGTCCAGATGTGTGTGCCATGCTGTGAAACGTGCAACTCTTTCGGCGTTTTGGTAGTGTCCAGACACTAACATTTCCATTAAGTAAATGCTATCTAGCCCTTAAGAAAGGAATACAAAAAGTAAGCATCAGTGAACAAGTGCTGTGTTCCAGCAGAACATTTTTGACTTCCCGATTTTAATCCATTGACAGAAGTATCAGAGAACCAGCTTGAATGTTCAGCATTAACCAAGACTTAGCACACTAAAATTAAGAGTTAAGAAAATACCTGCTTCAGTACAGACATTTCTCAAGTCTGCTCCATTAAAGCCATCTGAAAGCTTCACAATTGCTTCATAATCTATTCACAAAACATTAATGCCAATTAGAAATAAATTCACACTTCTAATTACAGATGCCAACAAAATACATATCCAACTAAGACTTTACTTCGATTTTACTGCAAATAGATAGCTGTCCACTAGACTGATACATTAATTTAACTGAAATCATCAGCTGTCTTACCCCTTCCATTAAATATACTGCAGAAATGTACTGCAGCCAAAAGCTTGTATTATATAATTAAATCCCAAAGACACTAACTTGTGGTTACAAGCATCAACATGAAATGCAAGAAAAGCTACATCAAGGCAATGTTCTTATCATTTAAATGATGTAACCAACCAGAAAACTTATCTCCAAGTGATCATAACTCAGTCTCTTCCTACTTAAAACAACTGCATCTATTAAAGGCATTTGATGTCTTGATACATTAAAACTGGTATTTTATGCACATATACTTACTAAAATAGTGGCTACAGTTATAGTTATTAGAATCAATTTCTAAAACACTGCACCTGCTAAGCCTCCAGCAAGTTCTGGCTTTTGCAAGGCTGCTGATTTAAAAAAAAACAAACAAACAAAGAAAAAACCCCCAAAAAAACCCCACCATCAACTTTCTACAAAACTTTTCAAAACAGTTCACCTTCTGTATGAAATTCAGAACATTTGAACTGAACATTTTTGTCTTAAGAATCAAAAAAACCTTAAGAGATTAGGGTTTGTATTTTAATTCCATGTATTAATTCCACTGTATTTTAATTCCATGTAGCACAATGTCCAACAAACAAGTTTTCCCATAACTGGAAAGTAAAAAAAAAAAAAAAAAAAAAAAAAGCAAAGCAGCGCAAAGGGACTAAGCAATATCAAACATTGCAAGGTTTATGAGTTTAGGTTCTTCCCACAGCAGGAGAATCCAATGCTGGAAACTGGAACAGGTCGTTACCTTTGAATTTTAATGCAATTCATACCCCGCCTTGCCGCTAAGTTCTGGCCTTCCTTTCAGGATAAAGCTGAGCATTGCAGTCTTCCCACATCACCTTCTGAAATTTAGCTAGTACCCATCTGACATCTCAAGTTGTTAAATGGTGTAAACAAATGATCCTACCCTGCTCCTACTCCAGTGCCCAAAGATAAAGGAAACAGGATGAAGTACTTTACATCAGGTTCATTATTTGCTTTGGAGTGCCTTCTCTACCTTAGACTACGGTGGCATGCATGCATGCATGTTTAAGCCAACAGTGATACTAAGAAAGGCAATCCTCATCCCTCTCACCCTCCCCCAGCTCACTCCCACTCCCGAGCCATCCCCTCTGTTGAGCTGCAGCTGTTTATGCAGCCAGATGGTGAACGAGATCAGTTCCACTATCCAGATCCTGCTGCCTGTCTGCATGAATAGCTCATGTCAGCAAAGAGCCAGGGGCTGGGAATAAGCAGGCAGGGTCTGTGGGGCCTTACTGAAATAAAAGGCAGCCAAATGTCATTTTAAAGGCAAATCACAATTACTTTTTTTTTTTTAAGAAAGCTCCTAAGTGTCACTGTGAAACTAAGACTCTGGTTAGCTTAGAGTAACACAGTGATTAAATAAACCTTCCCCGTTTCACCCAATAGATACTTCTCCCCCTTAACCTCTGGGGAGAGCAATCTACACCACTAACCAAAGACAAGCCTTGCTCCAAACAACAAGGTTTTCATTACACCATCTCCAAAGTAAGTTGCTCTGTGACTTTTAAAGATTCTTTTATGTTTTCAGATTTCTGCAGTAACAATTCTTCTTTCTTTGCAGAGAAGGCGGGGGGGGGGGAGGGGAGCTAATAAGAATGCTGTTACTTGCATTAAGCTATTCCTTTAGAAACAGGAAACTATCTGATGAGAATCATGTTGATTTTCCAGTTTACAACTGTGCTCCAAGGGTTTATGTTTGGTTTTCCTTTGCAAAGGAAGACTTAGCAACAGTTCAATCAGGATGCATTAAAAGAAAAAAAAAGTAGAATCCCAAGAGAAGGAAAGTTGGGTGGCCAGTGTAAAGGTAAGAATTAGAAGGGCTGAGTCATCCTAACAACTCACGCCCTTCCTATTTTCACAAACAGAAGTAGGAAGGATATCCAGGTAGCTTCCTACTTACCTATTTCACCATGTTTAGTGATAGGACCTGCATGAATCTTCAAAATATCTAATCTGGCTTGTTCATTTGGTAGATCAATATCTAGGAAGAAATACAGCTTTAATAAAAGCAGAAAAGCACAATTCATATGGATATCTTCCTTCCAGCCACTGAGAAGTAGTAACTCACGGATTTTTCTATCCAGTCTTCCAGGCCGCAGAAGTGCAGGATCCAGAGTGTCTGGTCTGTTCGTAGCCATAATCATTTTAACTCTGTGCAGAGTATCGAATCCATCCATCTGATTCAATAACTAATAGAAAACAGACGTTTGTTTTTAAACAACCCAAAACCTTCCTAGTGAGATCTATTTACTTATTTTCTGTGTGTTTTCAGCGAGGTGTAAAAGCAGTAAAGGTAAGTCAGAAAAAAATGCTACAAGCCTTTTAATGAAAGGCTGCAAGCTCCCTGAGTATTCTATAAGAAATAAAGAGCTGAAAAGAGACACTGAAAATGTTTTGCCCAGAGAAAAAGATACTGAGCAAAGCAGAGCTCAAACGTGAAAGATGTGGCTAAAACAATAAAGCAATGAAAACAGTGCAAGGACTAAAGGAGCCAATGGCTGGCTGACACATTTTAATTGTATTGCACTAAGTACAGGACATTCAAATTAGACTTGGAGAACAGCCTCTAGAATACTAATACACACATACGAAGACATTTCATTGTGAAGATTCAAAGTACTTGCTCTTTGGTCACAGTAATTTAATTCTTTATGTAAGGCAGACACATTCTTTTGAATCAGGCACACTGCTTGCAAACATAGGCCAATGAAGTTTCCCATTAGCTTCAGAGTTCTTAATTGTCACCAATGGTTTTAAAATTCTCTTCACACAACCCAGTTTACCAGACCAATTAGCAGAGAAACAAAGAAATACAACTACTTCTCCTAGTTTTGAAAATTGAATTGCAACAGTTCTAAAATTGTTAAGTGTCTGGGACTAAAAGAGGGGCCCTACAAAACTTCAAAGACTATGCAGTAAGCAGCAAAGTCAAGTCACAGTAAGAAGAGGAAATATCCCAAATAATTTTCACAATTTTAAAGATTCTTTCAATTTGTCTCCAAGTTGAATTCATGGCTGAGTTATCAGGATGTGCAGCTGTCTTTTGTAAAAGTATCACCTAGTTCCCTTTTAGCTTAAGATTATTAACTCGGAAAAAGTTCTACCGAGCCAGACCATAGTGTAACAATTCCCATCTGTGTTATTATTTAGAACACAACATGTAGTCAGGGATCAGACACTCACCTCCATCAGAGTCCTCTGAATTTCTCTGTCAGCTGAGGTGCCTTCAGAAAAACGGCGACCACCTGCAGCATACCAAACTCTTAAGTTATAATGTATTATTTTTGCCTCCATATAATACTAAGTCTGAAGACAATTAGGTATCACTTTTAGACTGGGGGGAAGGAGGGGTGGTATTTAAAGAGTTAAACACACACATTTTTAAAATGCTTTTTCATATAGTAAGAAATATCCAAGCCAGATATGAACAGGTATGGTTCTAAGCTAGCTGCAATAGCTACAGGAAGAAGCTGAACCACTTGTCTCATTATGTTTCTTCTGAACAAACATGCACACGCTCTCTAAGACAACAGATCATGGCTTCATAGCTTATTTCAGCATTAAAAGGAGACTCTAGCCATCCTCCAGGCCATTAGCCTTACCAATAGCATCTATCTCATCCATGAAAATGATACACGGCTGATGGTCTCTGGCATAATTGAACATCTCTCTGATCAGTCGTGCACTTTCACCAATGTACTTGTCCACTATCGAACTTGACACAACCTTTTGAAAGACAAAAGACATGTGGATGAAGAGACTGGAGAGCAAACGGACCAAGCATGTGTATGACCAGAGGAGTAAGTGTACAATACCTTCAGGAAGTTGCAGTCAAGCTGGCTAGCAACAGCTCTGGCCAGAAGTGTTTTCCCTGTACCTGGACAGACAAGAGATTGAAACTGTTTAACTAGTAATAGAACACTGCATGCTACTGACTTCCAAAAAAAGAGAAGGAATGAAAAAAGAAGAAGAAAGGAATAAAAAAAAAAAAGAAAACACAAGAAGAAAAGAAAAACAAACAAGGCTATTGCCACAATTTGAGAGTGACAGCTAAGCATTCGCTATCCTTTCATGAGACTCACCAGGGGGGCCATAGAGCAAGCAGCCTTTTGGAGGTATAATTCCCACACGCTGGAATAATTCTGGGTTTGTAAGTGGCAATTCTATTACCTATGAAAAGACAGATAAACAAACAAAGACTGTGAGTTTTAAAATGGATCAGCAATCCCAGGAAGCTAATGGTACACTCGTCAGCCTGTTTTCCAGACACCTGTATTCTTATGCTGCCCAGATACATATTTTGTATGAGAAACAGTCCAGTAAGAAAACGTCAGATTGATCTAATGGATTGATCCACAGTCCTGCCCTCGTTGCTCAGACTTTAATTCTGCAACGGCTTGTTTCCCTCAACACCGCTCAAACCATGTTTTGCTGCTGTCTTAATACCACTACCCAGAGTGATTCCAGTAGCTTTTGTGCAAAATTCAAGTTTGCTTTGCTGGTTGTCAATCCTAACTATGCCCTCCCACTTGACTTCATGGCACTCCCTTAGCCTAAAGGGTCTTGGATTCTTCAAACCCTCTTCTTTGGAGGATTTTCTTCATTTTAATCTCAATCCAAGCTTCTGTAACAGCAGAGATAAGATATCGCCAGTTTGAGAACTGGGCTTGGTAAGAATAATCTTTCCCTGCTACTGCTAAGTAAGCGCACAGCACACAAACAATCTCTGCTACAGTCAGTTAGCTCACAGCAGCACGAGTTCTTCAAACACCCGCATTCCTGGGCGGGCTTGCACAGCCGGCAGCACTGATGCCCCAACGAACAGGATTACTTCAGTATGAGCGCACCAGCACCCCACCATCATGCTGCTGTTTGCCACAAAGAATTACAAAGCTGAAAAACATTTAAACAATGCTTCAGAAGTTATCTTCCAATATAGGAAAATGCGGTCTAAGTTAATGAAACATGGGAAGCACTAATGTAGTAGGATCCTTTAACAGTCTGTCTCACGATAGTTTAGGATAAACATCAGTAACACATTTTTGCCCTGAAAAACTTCATTCGGAACATACACCACTATCTGATATGTGGGTTTGAGATATTGGATACCTCTCGCAGTTCTCTGATTTGTTCTGACAACCCTCCAATCTCCGAATATGAAACATCCCCTGGATCTTCATGAGACATATTATAAACCAATGGATCCACTTCCCTTGGCAAATATCTGCAAAAGAAGAGTTAAGAGTAGACATTTTTCATGGTGCAGACACATTTATAAAGTTATTGCAATAAATTTTACAGCAGCTATGAAAATTATTTCTTTTTCTCTAACCTTGGTAACAAGACAAGTATGTTTGTTGAAAAAACAAAATAAACCCCAAACCTAGCAAACTTGTTCAAGTTTTAAACCAAAGCCTGAAACACCGCTGAAAATGCTGAGTTGTAACTGAATTTTTTTGTTTTAAAAGAACAACCAATTTCTTTTTAAACTATATAATAGATGCATAAGCATTCTCTCAGAGTAATTGTCCTTACATAAGCACTGCTTTGCAGAAAACATTTACAAAATATTACAGAACTGATTACATAAAGGTTTGAATAACCTACTCGGATCACTACTTCTCCCCCTTTATATGATGAGCAGAAGAGCAGCTGTAGAGCAGCAACCTACCTCATAATAGTCAGAGTGGTCATATCCAGAGCAACTCTTGTCCCCGGCTTCAGCTTACTTTTGTCAAGCTAGATCACAAAGAAGGTATTTCTATTAGAACCACGCTCCAAAACAACGTATGGTTTTAGCCAAGATGCTTACTGTAGCTTGCACTCTTTGCTCAATCACACACAAGAAGAAAACAAGGCTACTGAGCTACATGCCAAGCAGCTTATTTAGTAGACTGTGTCCTGTTACCACCATATTCAGGAATGCTTAAACTGGGAAAAAGCTGGCCTGATGTTTCATGGGAATACAATCTTCAAAAGCAGCAATCCAGGAGCTGGCCTACATCAATGAACCAGCTGTCACAACTGGACACCAGCTAAGCTAAACCAGACCAGCAGAATTTTTGTTAACATTGAAATGGGTCATTGAACAGCAAGTCATTAACTTACCTCTACCACTTTTGAAAACAAATACTATTTTCTAGACTGTAATTATTTTTATCTTTCTTTTACTGCTGTCAATCTGACTGGATTAGTAAGAAATCTAATCCTCCCCTTTGCTCGACACAAGACAGAACCAGCTGTTTCAAAACAAGTAAGCAATCCTTCCAGAACACAGAAAACAGCCTGCCTATTTAAGTCTGAACTTGTCACCCTTCTACTCAACAGCCTTCTCATTTCTGGACTGACAGAAAGGGTGAACAGATGTTCCTAACCTATTTTCTCCAAGCCTTCCATCATTTGCATATTTTCACATATCCACTTATATCCCATCTGCAAAGTCAGCCGTTCCAGTTATTCTCTTGGTAACATTTACCTCAGATGCCCGACTCGTCTGCCTCAGCAGTTTCTGTCTGCTTACTCTTTTTTTTATGAGATTTTTAAACACATTAGCAGTCCTATTCCAGTACACCCTGCTAAATTCTGCTGGGATTAAAATAACTAACTTGTGTTTCTCACCTTGTTTTTAGGAAACCTGGTCCAGGAGAACAATCTCGCTACTCACACAACCCAACCTTGAACAACTTTCATAGAGATTACCTCACCACTTTATAATTTTTTTTTAAGAGGCGCTCAATCCACATTTGAAGAATATGAAGCCTATTTATTCGATGGCATCTGAACAAGGATTTTGACAGCTGTCTACAAGCACTGCCTGAAGCTTCCCATCACCCCTGCTGTAGGGATTTATAAGGTCCCTTGCTCACGTGGGTCCTCGAGTCTCTAGTAGTGTTTAGGATCAAACTGTCACTCTATTACTGGGGGCATTAGTAAGACCTCTTTCCAGCTGCCTAATCTTAAGAAATCTGTAAAGGCTTGAAATTCTATCAGATTCAACATTGACCAATAGATCTAAGTTATGCTGCAGTGAGAAGAAAACAAAGAGAAACCTTGAATTCCTTAGGAAATGCACTTTACATAGGGAAGTAATTTTGTTTCAATTTAAACAGCGTCACTCTCCTTCCTCAGTGGCACAACCACAAGGACTTTAATTAGAAACTAGTTCTTCTAGTCTGTGAAACACTCCATGGGAAATTATTTGCCTTGATATTTTGACATTTTGAAAACAATCATGGATATGTTTTTCTAGTCTCTGGTATCAAATAAAGGATCTTTTAAGATCAAAAGAGTGTTTTTACTGAAGAATAAACTCGAAAGTACATGCTGCAACGCCAGGTTTGTCCAAGCACGACCTAGTCCTTAGCATTTATCTCTGTTTCAACACAGAACCTCACAAGACTACTTCACATGCCCCTAGGTGGAATTAAATACACTTATGTTCTAGAAAAAATTTTTGTTCACTCTGGCAAAGAAAATAGTGAGTCTGCACCAGAACACCTTGAAGGGTATGAAGCTTAACATTATGTATTTGAAGAGCATTTCAATAGTAGCAATTCTTGCAGTTCTTTTATGCAAGCAAAAATATATCACATCAGCATGCTCAAGGAAAGTCAAGGATATTTGTATATATACTACAGGAACCAACACACTTATTGGTACCTACACTTCTCAAATAGTTTGTCTCTAAAAGGAGGAGAAAAGGTCCATCCTTACTGAAAAACACACACCATAGGAAAATATTTGCTGCACAACTTTTGTTCAGTGCTTACTGCTTAAGTATTGTTAATTGTGGGCCTTCACCTGGAATTCCTCTGACAGCTGGAAACCCCTCTCTGCCCCTCTTTTTAAATTCTTCAGAGTACAACAGGCTCCCCACTCTGCCACTTGCTTGTTGCCTCTGGGCTCCTACAGCCATCACCATACCATTACAGATGAATCATTAAAACAGAGTTGGTTAACTTTTGGATATTGGAGTTCTATCACACCGTGCTTCAATTTAACTTCCACGTACAAATCTTAAGCTAATCCAGAGATTTGTGGCACTGCAAAACCATTTACATGTTAGTCTTGTGAACAGATTTTTCTGTCTTTACATAGCATCAGTAAGAGTTCAAAATTCTGTAATGAACATCAGATTCTCTTCAGAAAGAGAAAGAAAAGCCACCTCTAACATCAATACTACCCAGTGCTCCTTTTACTGAAGGAATTCCTATTTTTCACCACTTCAATAATACAGGACAACGTGCCACAATCATGATGTGTTAAAAGCTCAGCTGAGGTTACCTTTCTCCACCACAAAGGAATTAGTTCAAGATGCACTGAGAGGTCAGAGCTGTTAAAAGATTTTGCACTTACTTGTGCATTAAAATAAGTAAGTAAAATGCTGCTGCCTTCTCAGCATGCATAACCTTCCCTGGGGTCACTATTTCTGTTTAGAGATACCTTACAGCTTCACATTTCATACATATTCTTCTCTGCTTCCACTTCTCAAAGTCAGGAATGTAACAAAATAAAATTTAAAATGTAGTAAAATTTAACTAGAGATTCACTTTGCTCCCCCAAAAGTTCTGCAATTGTAGAACACTTTCACCAACTATTGTGGTTCCTGCTTAATAGGCAGCTTTGGTAAGGAATAGCAAATCTATGGGGTTTAATTACTCTAAGTGGGTCACACTCAGTGCTCAGTTAACCAACAAGCATTTACATCACATCTGCAACAGATTGCTTTACGTTTTTAATAAAAATAAAAAGCAAATAATACCTCTAAGCAGTTGTTGCTGATTGTAGCAGACGGATTATGCTGTAAGCAAGGTTCTGCATTAAAGTGTCTAATTTCTATAGGCTATGATGTAGGTAAGAAAGCTGTTGTCCTGTGAACTAGAAGTGCCAGGGCTTTTTTTAACCATCATTAAGGACGAATAAAAATCCCTCAAAGTGTTTATAACAGAGGCCTTACCTACCATAATTATTGACTGGAGTGCAAAAGCATTAGAAAAAAACCAACATATACAGTTACACAACATTAAATCTAAAGCTCAGCACTGTGACAGCAATGGTCACATGCTGCATTCACAACACAGTAATGGAGACCTTACACAGCTGATCAATTTTCATCGTGATGATTAACTTTCAGAGAGTTCAAAATCAGACAGAAAGACATAGCTTCAACTCAAGGAAAAGAATAAAACACACGTGAAGTTCCAGGAATGTTGTGAACTGCTTTGTCTTTACTAAGAAGTTACACTACTACCAGCTACAAAAGGAGAGGGCAAGCAGATAGTGGTATAAAACAAGGTGCTATACATATTAAAGAAGAAAATACTTAATCCCAGTACGGACATTAAGGACCCAGCTTATGAAAAACAATGTTAATATTCAACCAAAACAAAACTCCGAACCAATATTCACATAGACCAGTTACCTGACGGCGACAGCCAACCACATATCTTGGTCCATTTGTAGCCTTCACAATGACTGGAGAGAGAAGAAAACAAATCAAATGTACTTGATTCACTGCTCTGAATTCTGCTTTTGAACTATCCAGTATGTTATATTTTTCTGCCAATACTTAGATTACCAATACTCTTAATTCTTTACTCCTCAGAATCAGCCAGATTTTAACTACAAAAGTTTATTTTCAAGATCTCAAAGAATCTAACACTCCAGTCTACTTACATTTCTCTTCTGTTAGCTGTTTAAGAACTTCGCCAACAATCTGCAAAAGAATAAACACAGCATTAACCTACAGATAAATTACCGTTGCAAAACAACATTAAATTTGTGTTTCAGGACATGGAAGATGATCATCAGCTTTGAAATTCTTTCTCTTGCTTCACGCTGCTTGCCAGTACTTTTATTTCTTTAACACATTTCTGTAACCAGGACACAGAAAACTTCTCTACCCCACGTGCTCAGTATGCCCATTACTGATGGTAAGGCCCCCATTTCTGTTAGCCAGACTGTTCCCACTTAGTCTTTCTTGATGCCAAAAATGGACTTAAATGCTATTTCCAGCCAAGTTCACTGTCAACCACCACCACAGGATGCTACAATCTCATTTTTCTTACATACCTGCCCGACACTCTGCAAGGCCTTGAGATCGTTTTCTGATTTTTCATATTGCTTGGTGAGCTCTTTCAGCTGTTCCCTTACTAGAAAAAGGAAACAAACACAGGATTTAATCCAACAAGAAGGCACGATCACGTCCTTTTCGCAGCAGAAAAGCGGCGGGTAGAGCTAGGCTGTGGGAGATAGCAGCACACCAAGCCCCCCTCCTGCAAGCACTGCTGCTCAGCAGCTCCAGAGCCTGCACACCCTCCGCACAGCGGTGCCTCTCACTCGTGACAGCGCTGCAGAAAGACATCTAAAAGACCAAGCCAGCCTTTAAAAAGCTCCAATTCAAAGGCGTCCGCGCCTCTGCACAGCGCTGACAGGGGTACGGGAGGCCACGCTGCTGCCACAACGCTGTACGGACGGCACCGCAACAGGACAGCGAAAGGCTGACAGAAAAACATTACGGAGGGGGGAAGCTGCGAAAGAGATCTGCCCGGCTTCATCCCAAAGCGAGGGGGTTCCCAGGGCCCGGCTCCCAGGAAGGAGCGGGGGGCCGCGGCGCCAGACCTTGCCCGCCCGCTCGCCCCTCGGCCGGGCGGCCGCCGCTGCCCCGCGGGGCCCGGCCAGGCCCATGACGAAGCGCGGGCACCGGCACAGCGGCCACCGGGTTCCCTCTAGGTTCCCCGGGCGCTCAGCGAGGGTGAGGGCGCGGGGCGGCGGCCCCAGGTGGGCGCTCACACTCCTTGAGACGGCCGTCGATCTCCTTGTGCTCCAGCAGCTTCTTGCGGTAGTCCTGCAGCGCCTTGTCTCTCGGGTCCGCCATGATGAGCAACCGCCGCTCATAGGGAATGCCGGGAAGGGCCATGGCCGCCGGGGGCAGGGCCGCGCGCCCGCCCCGCCCCCCGGAGCGCGCCCCCGCGCCCGCCCGCCCTGCCACAGCGCCCCCCACCGCCGCGGAGGGGGCGTGCGCGCCCAGCGACGCGCATGCGCATTGCAGCAGGCGCCAACACGCAGCCGGGCTGTGGGCAGGGGCCGGGCCCCGCGCACACGGTGCGGGTCTGTGCGTCTCTGCGGGTGTGTATCCGTGCGCCCGTGCGCACACGCGTGGCCCGCGGTGTCTGGCGCGGGTGCCAGCCAGGCCGAGCCTCCTCAGCAGCCCCCCGCGGCTCCTCTCCTCGGCTGCCGTGTGAGGGTTCCCTCTCGCAGCCGCTGCCCCGGGCCTAGGCCGAATGGGAGTTTTGAGACCATCAACAGAAAAGCCGGGTCACTAGGTTACGGCCTGGTTAAAAACGCTATTAGCGGAATCCGCGAGGATTTGTTTTCAGTGCTGGCTCTTAGTAGTTTATGGCTTAAGGAGCAGCGGCTGCCTGCAGGTGCAGAAGCTGGACGTGTCCCTTGCGCAGCCAGGGCCAGTACGAAAGGCCCGTGGGCCTGTGAGAAAGCGGGGCACGATGGGCCGCGGCAGGCCGGGGGCTGTTCCCTCTGGCGCTGCGCTGCCCGCCCGCTCTCGGAGACCGGCAGCGTGCCCTCACGGGCACCGCCCCACCGCGGGGCCAGCTGCCGCCCCTCGCCCCGCGCGGGCCGGGGAGTTCCCAGGCACTGCCCGGAGCCGGTGGTCCTGGGCCACAGGTCTCCCCCGGGACGCCGGGCCGATTGCTGGGCTGGCACGGCAGGCAGACCCGGGACAGCGCCCACACCGCAGTGCCCGGCCGCTGCCGAGGGCCCCGGGTCAGCAGCACCTTTGCGGGCGTGGGCTCTGACCGCGGGCTGGCTTTCGCCCACCTCCCGGCAGGGCCACCCTGTCCCGGCACAAGTGAGTCACCGCGGGCGAGAAGTTGGGCAGCCTTCCCGGGCCGCCTCCCCGCTGCCCGGTGAGGGCCCGGACGCCCTTCCGCTGCCGGCAGCCCCGCGGGCCGGGCCTGGCCGGGCCGGGCCCTGCTGCGTGCGGCGCTGCGCGTAGCCGGCGGCGGCCGCGCCCCCGGCGAGGGGCGGTGCGGTGCGGTGCGCGGCTTCTTCAGCCGGCAGCGGCGGCGCCGGCGTGGCGAGATGGCGGCGGGCAGCGGGGTGCTGCGGGTGCTGGGGCTCGCTGCTCTGCTACTGCCGGTGGTGCCTTGCGGGCCGCCTGGAGCGGCGGAGCGACGCTGCTTCTGCCAGGTGGGCTCTGCAGGGGAACGGGGCAGGCGGCGGCGCTCTGCGTGGGGCTGGGGCTCCTGCCCTCGGGGCGGGCGGCCCTTCCGTGGGCACCGCTGGGCTCAGGTGCCTCGGCTCCTCTTCGAGCATCGGGAAACCTGCTGGGAGGTGTCTAGAGCAAAGGGACGCGGGGGGTGACTTCTGCCGACTGAGCAGCCCCGTGCCCTCTTCCTTGCCTTCTTAACTGTATTCTCTCCCTGCCCCTAGCAGGAAAGGTGAGTGTTTCAGCTGGGGATGCAGGTCTTCCTAAACCACCCAGGTGCCTCTTGTCAGCTGTGTCAGGAATGTGTGTTACTCCAATGCCTGGGAGCTACCTCATCCCTCCTCCTGCAGGTCTGCCTTTGCTGCTCCTCCCGACTGCTCTCCAGGAGAGTGTGATTGCAGCAGGTGCCTGCTACCCTACCCTACCCTACCATGCCCAGGGGTGAGCTGGGCTGCCCTGCTTGTTAAAGCTCTTCCAGGATTAATTCCCCTTGTGCCAGGCATGATACTGTCTGGCCTGGTGCACTTGGTGCACTTTCTGTTGATGTACAGCGATGAAGGGAACTTGGTACAGTCAACCAAGAGGTGAGACCAAGGAGCTGGATTTTGGGGGAACAGTCGCTATGCAGATTCCTTTTGACTTAACTTTGAATATCTGAGATCAAGGAGCAGTGATGATACAATGCACATAGTGAACTTCTTGAAAGGAAGCTACTGTAAAGCCTATTCTTGCTGTATTAACATTATAGTGCTTAAATGTGAGTGAGAAATTGAGAGTGGAGAAAGAAAACAAATGCAGTTCTGTGCTTGGCGTTGACTTTATGCTCTGGATGAGTCTTGACACTTCAGTATTGTGTGGAAATGGTAAATACAAGGTATGCTGGTAAAGAATTGCAAAATGTGTGTCAGTTCTGCATCTCTATAGGGGTTTTGCACGTACGCTTCCTCTGTAGTTGAAGTTTGTCTCCTAAGGATTGAAATCTGAGTCAAGAGTGTGGTATGGGGTAAGAAGCCCAAACCACTAAATGAGTTGGTATAGTAGTGGCTCGCAGGCTTTTTTCCTTGGGTAGGAGGAACTGGCGTACTTTTTACACTGTTTGTTGCAATGCACTTCTTGTTTATGGAGTAGCATATGCTTTGGTTT
The DNA here is from genome assembly GCF_023638135.1 of Falco biarmicus. Classification (NCBI taxonomy): domain Eukaryota; kingdom Metazoa; phylum Chordata; class Aves; order Falconiformes; family Falconidae; genus Falco; species Falco biarmicus. The sequence continues at coordinate 38,361,377 of NC_079294.1, read as the reverse complement.
AGTTTTCAATATAAGTGTTCAGGTTCAAGATTTTTTTTCCAGACTTTATTGCCTTTGGGAAAGTGTGTTATGTAGGGTGGCATTTCTCAGCCTTACTAACCACTTAACCTTATAAAAACCACCTCCGGTAATGAGGGCCGCCTCATCTTTTTGTAAAAAAAAAATAATCTGATCATCTTGTGCAGAACTGGTCTAGTGGTTTTTATTTACCACCAAATAAAGTATAGGGCAAGCCTTAAATGATATGTTTTACCTCCCCTTACATACTTGAAGGCCTGGGTATAGCTTTTGGGTTCCTCCTGTGAACCATCTCTTGCTGTCTTATGAGCTTGTCAGATTAAGAAACCTTGTTGTAGGGTGAATGGAAGAGCTTTGACTTGTGTATCAGCCTGCACTGGGACAGCTGACAAGGGCTGCTTTTGAGACTGCTTGCTCTAGCAATATTTCAAATGCTGACTTAAGTGAGCCGTAATTCTGGAATGGGTGTTGCAGTCTTATCTGTTTGTACTGCTAAGAGCAATGCCTCACCTGCTTTTTTTTACTGTTATTTTAGCTCCTCAATTGCTTGGAGAGGTTGCTAACCAGTCCTGAAACTTTCATTAGAAACATCCATCTGTTACTAAAAATGCTGAAGTTTCACATACTCTTTCTGCTTTCCAATCTGTCTCATTAGTGCTGAATAACATTTCGATATCGGAGTTCCCTCGAACTTTACAGAGAGCTCATCCCCCACCCAGATATTCCTGTTTGTATTAATGCTTTAGTCAGCCATGAATCAGTTCTATGTGTTCCTATTAATTATTGCTCATTTGTTGTTTACAGAGTGATGTAGTTGCATTAAGGATGTGCTGCAGGTGTTTGGCAGACTGGGATTTTGATGAAGTTTCCGGCCTGGCAGAGGGCTGGTTTCCTTCGGGGGTGTTTCTGTGGCCAGTATGCCATCATTAGGGGTGAGTCTGGGCACTGAGAGGTACCTTGTTGTTACCTGAACACACTTTCAAGCCACTCTTGCGTTCTTGTTAAATTGATGTTCACCCAACAGCCTCCAGGGCAGGAATTCATACCTAGCACAGTTCCTAATCTCTCTGGGGTGGCTCGAAAGGTACTTTCTAAGTGCAGAGCAGCTGCAGATCCTTCTTTGCTAGCAGATGCTTGGACGTGCCATCTGACAGCACTTCCCCTCTGTGGTTTAACCCCATCCTGAGGCTCTCACACAAGATTTGCTTCTTGGTGAGCTCCAGCAGCCACAGTCCTTGTTTTCTGGGTGAAGGATGGGGGAGAAAGCACCTGGGCTGGCATATACTGCTTCAGGTCAGGTGCTGCGCGTGACTGTCCTCTCCTGGCTGCCAGCTCCTTGCTTAAAGTGTGCTGACAAGGATGGAAGGGAGAACTAGCTGGAGCAAGTGCTACAAGCAGAGCCACAAGTCACTTGTGTGGGGCGACTGCAAGGAAGTTTCTTCTGGGCTAGTAGGGAAAGCATCTGCTTGTCATCAGCCTGGGACTGGTGTGGCCTGTCTAGAAAAGCAGGCAGCTGCCAGTGAAGTTGGTACAGGCTAAAAGCAACTCCTTGGCCACTGTAGCATTTCACCTTGAGCTTGAGTTGGAACTACCAAAGAAATACAGAAGGGTGCAAGGTCCCACATTACCACAAGAGAGGGGATCCTTCTGCTCTATGTGGCAGTGGTAAGGCTGCACCTGAGGTGCTGGGTTCAGTTCTGGGCTCCTTGGTACAAGAGAGACATAGACATGCTGGAGCCAGTCACGTGAAGGGACACAAGGGTGATGAAGGGACTGGAACATCTCTCCTATGAGGAAAGGCTGAGAGAGCAGGGACTGTTTAGCCTAGAAGAAAGATGGCTCAGGGGGATCTTATGAATGTATGTAAATACCTAAAGGAGGGGGCAAAAAAGGAGCCAGGTTCTGAAAAAAGCCTGATGCCTAGTGACAGGACAAAGGACAACGGGCACAAACTGAAACACAGGAGGGTCCATCTGAACATCAGATAATACTAGTTTACTGTGAGGGTGACCAAGCACTGGCAGAGGTCACACAGGGCGGTTGTGGAGTTTCCCTCCTTGAGGTTATTCAGAAACCATCTAAACATGATCCTGGGCAACCAGCTCTAGGTGGCCCTGCTTGAGCAGGGGGATTGGACAAGATCACTTCTAGAGGTTCCCTCCAGCCTCAGCCGTCCTGTATTCCCTTCCCTGTGCCCTATTTTAGCTGCAAGTGGGAAATGCAGAAAAGTTTGCTGCCTTTCTTGCCCAGCCGCACAGTAGACGGTGGTGTATGGGTCTGGGATGGAACATGTAGCAAGAGAAGAAAGCCCTAAATCCACTGCCCAGGGGACATTTCAGTGACACTGAGGAAAGCAGAAAGAGTTGGGGAGAGACAGACCAGCAGTGCAGGGAAGAGCAGACTACGGGAGCCTGGGAGGGTGGTAAAGGAAGATGAAGCAAAGGCCAGTCCCAAGGATTACGCAGTCCACGTGTGGTGGTGTTTCAACCTGTGTTATGCATATGAGGTGGGTACGTCAGTGTGTCAGTGTTAAGGGATTGAGAGCGGCTGTTGTGGAGGGCCAGCCAAATGCCTTCCTCAGTGCTTACTCAGCAGCCAGTGTCACTTGTGTCATTCCTGTCCCACCAGCAGCTCCATTGCATCTCTATCTGCTGGGCAAACCCAGCCCTGCCTGTCAGTCTCATGCTGGGTGGAGTGAAACCCATTGCTGCCGCTGCTCAGCTTGGTGATTCACAGATGCCAGCAAGCACATGGCACATGTTTGGGGCTGGATCAATTTCTGTTTAATCTTAAACAACTGTTCTAATTATTACAGGCTGAGGATGTAGATAAATACTTTAGGGAGGTGGAGGGAAAGTGTTTTAAGGCACCACCCATTGCAGGGCATGTTTGACACATGCTGTGGCTCAACTGCTCTGACAGCAGGAATTGAAATACAAAAAAAGTGAGTCTGGCTGCATACAGGGCTGAAATAAACTGGTTCTGGGGTAGCAGGCTGTCACAGAGCAAGAGGGAAATTGGGATGAAGACCATGGCCTGCTAAGTGGTCTGATACTGCCTGCTGCCCTATGTCTTAAAGCGGGTCAGTGCTGTTTGGTGGTAGCATCACTGGGGCTTTCATCTTGGTCTCTGAGGAGACTTGGCTCTTGATGCTATCTTCTGTACCCCTTCAGCTGTGAACTTTGGTAGGCTGGGCACATACAGGCAGTATCACCATGCCTGGCTGAGCTTTTTTCTCGGCAGCCTGGTGGCTTAGGAGGCAGAGCAAGAAGGTAAGCAGGCCAGTGATACCTGATTAGCTGTGTGCAGGCTAGGGAAATTGCCTGTTTCTGCACAGCCTGACTGAAATCCTTGGAGGAAGAAGTTTTCTCTCTGATTTGGGCAGAGCTCATGTTTTCCCCAGCATTTCCCCTCTGTGCTGCCCTCGTAGGCATGTTCTTGGTGGCATTGTGGCTAATCTTCCTACCAGTGCTTTTCTAAACTGAGCAGTGGATGTTAGGAGATCTCCAAAGTATGACCCCCATCTACTCCTGAGTTGTGGGAGCATCTGCAGTGCTTCACTCTGGGTTATTTTCAGGATGATGTTTTGTCAGGTTGGTTCTGGCTTGAATTGGTCTCTAGATATAGCAAAGACAGGCCTGGTGCAAATGGTGTGACCTGTTTCAGTTGAGGGCTTACTGTGTGCTCCAGTGTTACCTCTTACAGGGGTGTCATTCCCTTGGTGTGACATGTTTGTCTAGTGTGGATACAGAGAGCAGCTGAAGATTATTCACAGATCTTTTTGTAGGCCACTTATAGAATGGGTCTAAAAGCTGCCTGCCTCAAATGATGGCAAGTTTCCAGGAAATAAAAAATGTGGTTAGTGGAGGTTTTTTTTGTTGTTGTGATCTGTTTGGGTTTTTTTCCCCCTTCCTAATTTTGAAACAGCTTTAAATTGGGTAACTGGATTAGCAAATTGTTGCTGGTTTTTTTACAGGGGTGATTCAGGCTAGTGGAAAGCTTAATTACTATGCTGTTAACCTTCATTGCCATGCAATATGCATGACAGAATGCAGTACATGTGTGAGGGTGATGCGGTGGGCTTCAATGTGAACACTAGAAATAGAAGTGAGCCTCCAAATCATGGTGCCTTAACAAGAATGATTTGCTCAAGTGGAGTAGGGCATTCTGGCATGCTCTGATTGATTTCCCTTCACTCCCTCTCAAATCAGTGTGGCTAAGCCCAAAATATCAAAGCCCTTTTGAAAAAAAGCTGTTTCCAAAGTGCTGATTTGGGCTGTAGAGTAGTCTGGGGGCTAGCACCAGGATTCCTTTCACCTCTGTCCAGGGTGGCAGGAAGAAACTTGCCCTTGCCTTTAAGGTGCTCTGTGCTTAATCCAGGCTATTTCCCCACCACCACCCCCTCCCCATTTCAGACTATGTGCTCTGAGGGCAAGTGCTCCATTTCTGCCCTCCTTGCAAGAAGGAGGGTAGGGAGCTTCATTTCCACAGTAGTAATTATAATGCTTTTATGTAAGTCGATGTGTAGCTCTTGTTGAATTATCTGAGGGCTCTCCGGAAATGCGTCAAGGCAGGTGGCTCATGTTTCTCACGTGGTGCTGTTTTTCTCTCTGTACACAATATATTTTGCTCTAATTGTGAAGGCTGGAGTAGCACCTCTGCTTTGGATTCAGCGAAGCTTTTTCTTGAGGCTTGCAGTATTTTACTCCCTTTCCTGGGTCTGATTGCAGAGATGCCTGTGGCTTTGGTCATCTGCTGCTTTTTCTGCAAGGAGGGTGATACCTGCTTCTGTTTGCTGTCCCACAGCGTTCAGCAACCCTTAGGCTGGTTGAGTGCTTTAAAAGTAGGAAAAGGGGGAGCCCCTTAAATACAATTCAGCACCTTCTTAGGTCTTGTACATCCCCTACCTGCTTGTTTGTTCCTGGCCTCCCCTGGGGAGTTGCCACTCAGCAGTGTGCTCTGTTACACTTCACAGGATCTGCCTGTGCCGGTCTTTCCAGGCTTATTCTGCTTGTCTCTGCTTCCAGCTTTCCTGTGCACAGAGAGAAGGCAGAGATTGCACGTAACCCCCTAGAACAGTGTAGTGGGGAGGACATCGCTTCTGTGCTGTCTGCTACCAGGGCTTTGTAGGCTTTCTGGGACAGAAGTGGCAAGAGACTTTCTTATCAAAAGCTGTGGCAAACATCCCATTCTTTGCTTTATAAATCAGCAATATCAACTTAGAACAACCCTCTCATCTTAAACCCCTGAATTTATACCGGGGAATGACAGCTTGCCATGTGTTGCTATATCAACATCCAGAAAAAATCCTTGGTGTGGTGTTGAGAGTGAATGAGTATTAAGACTTGATTTTTGTCGGGGTGATGGGATAAGATCCACCCCAAGGTACTGAGGAAGCTGGTGGGAGTGTTCGCCAAGCTGGTCTCCATCATTTATACAGTTCCTGCCTAACCAGGGAGCTCCCAGTTGACTGGAGGTTAGCCAATGTGATGCCCATCTACAGGCAGGGGCAGAAGGAGGATCCAGGGAACTACAGGCCTGTCAGCCAGACCTCAGTGCTGAGGAAGGTTATGGAGCTGACCATCCTGAGTGCCATCACGTGGGATGTACAGGACAGCCAGAGGCGATCAGGTGCCATCAGCATGAGTTTGTGAAAGACCCATCCTGCTTGACTGCCCTGATCTCCTTCTATGGCAGGGTGACCCTCTTAGTGGGTGAGGGAAAGGCTGTGGATATTGTCTACCTGGATTTTAGTAAAGCCTTTAACACCATTTCCCACAGCGTTCTGGAGAAACTGGCTGCTCATGGCTTGGACAGGTGTACTGTTCCCTGGGTAAAAAACTGGCTTAACTTATTGTGCTCTACAGCTTCCTGAAAGGAGGTTGTAGTGAAGGTGGGGGGCAGTCTCTTCTCCCAGGTAACAAGTGATAGAACAAGAAGAAATGACCTCAACTTGCACATGGGGAGGTTTAGACTGGATATTGGGGAAAAGTAGTCTTCACCAAAAGGGTTGTCAATCACTGGCACAGGCTGCCCAGGGAAGTGGTGGAGTCACCATCCCTGGAAATATTCAAAAGCTGTGTAGACATGGCGCTTGGGGACAGGGTTTAGTGGTGGGCTTGGCAGTGCTGGGTTAACAGTTGGATCTGATGATCTTAAGGGTCTCTTCCAACCTAAACAATTCTATCATTCTATAATGTCCCTGAGCACTCATCAGACATGCAGGGGAAGCAAAACTACTTCTGTGTTGGCAACTCTGTCATCCAGACAGTAATCTATGTGTCAGAAAGCCATGGCTGCATTTGTACTACTTTTTTTTTTTTTAATAAAAAACTTTTTTCTCCAGGGTTTGCACAGTTTGAGTTGTTCAGGATGATGCAAGAAGCATTGGCTTTCTACATCAGATTTAGAACAAATTGCTAAATGGCTCTGAGGCAAGGAGAGAGACTGTTGCAGTTGTGATTCTGATTGTATCAAAAAAATGGCTTCAGCGAAGTTGATTAACTACAAGGACTTTCTTTGAGTGCTGTAATCTTTGGTGGCATTGTTGTTGCCGAACTGGTCCCTTATGCAAATGCCAGCTTTCACCTGTATGCCATCCTGCAGCCCTGACATCCTGAGGCTAGTCTCAAACAGGAACCTGAGCTGGGCATAGAGGTGGCTCACAGCTGTTACAGCAGCCCATATCCAGCTTCTTGCTGGATGTGGCCCTGGAAACATCTGTGATCTCTGCAACGGTGTCTGGTATGTGGACAAGGGCTGTGTGACTTTTGTGTATGTGTGTGACAGTCTAGTTGAATGTGCCTGTCATATCTGCTTTTTAGAGATGGAAGCGTCCATCTGATGCCTATTACTCTGACATCGGTGAATTCTGATATATCAATGTGTGTTAAAGTGTTCCCAAACAAAACTGCCTGTCCCCAAGCAACAAGTAGAAGACCCATCCTAAAGGGTGCATCAAAAGTTCTCTGACAATTTAGCAGTCTGGTTTGATGTTGCTTAATTCAGGTTACACTTACCTAGTTGACTCACTGGTAAAAGGAAAGAAAATTGGGTTTTTTGGGTTTTTTTTTCATTGTCTGCAGTGTTAAAAAGTACTGGTGAAGTTGTTAGTGTTCAGTATGTTTTGTTTTTTTTTTTTAATCCAACAGGTTACTGGTCATTTAGATGACTGCACCTGTGATGTGGAAACCATTGATGCCTTCAACAACTACAAGCTTTTTCCTAGACTGAATGAACTTCTGGAAAGTGACTATTTTAGATACTATAAGGTAATTTTCTCATGCAAGAATTTTTTTTTTTTTTTTTTAGATCTCCCTTGAAATTATTGCTGATCTCTTTAAAATTAGTTACCTGCATTTTAATCCTGATCTGTTAAGAATGCAGTCAGTAAGTGGGACTCTTCTATTATCAGGAGAATCTTGATTATAAGATGCATACAGTTTTAAAGATACTTTTTTTAAATGCATTTTTCCTTCTTAAGCAGTAGAAAAATGAAGTAACTTCTTTTGTTGAGCTGTGGCTCAAAACTGTTGATGACCAGAGAGCTGCATTGCATAATGAGGGTATTCATAGTGTGTCCCCATTGATGTGGAAAACCTGGTTTAGTCACCAGACCTGCAGGTGAATGGAGGGTTGTTACTGCCAGACCTTCATCACTGGATGGATTCTGCTCCCATTCGGTGAGACTGCATGTATATGACTACTGTGGGACTTGTCTGAGTGTGCTTGGGTCGTGGAGCAGTATTTTACCTGTTGCATACAGATACTTAACAGTGATTGTTGCCTGATTGTTTCCACAGACCCAAAAAAAAAAAAAAAGAGTATTTACTCTTCTGTAAGAACAGTTCTAAAAGTTCCCAACTTCACTGCACTGCAAACCAGAACAGGTGCATAGATAAAATCACTGCTTTTTCCCTGCTCCCCCTCTTTATCAAACCAACATCATCTTGTTAACTGTTAATTGTTTGGAAGAACAATACTTGATGCCAGCTCACAGAAAAGAAAGAGTAGGATTTGTCAAAGAAGTTAATGTCCTTTCCCCTCCCAGTGTTGGGATTTGTAACGCAAATACTAAGGTTGGTCTGAATGAAGCATGAATGGAGATGTCCATGTGTGAAAGCACCGGAAGAAACAGCAAAGCAAGGATTAAAAGAATCACCTGTACTGATAACAAGGGCATGAGCAATAGCAATCAATCTAGTAAACACAAAGGAATTAATTGTTCCCGTCAAGCCCAGAAGTCTTGCACGCTAACAAGTCCATAACACAGGTGACTTGACAGCAGAAGGCCTGCACCCTGGCTGCAGGGGGGTGGCAGCAAGGCTTCAGCACATCCTTCTGTTCCTCTAACAGAGAGGCAGGCTGTAGTCCTAAGCTGCCCCAAACAAGGAAACAAAATCAATGGGGAGCAAACTTCCACCGAAGATTCATGGAGAATGAAGTGAGCAGTATTCCAAGGCCAAAGGTTGTCCCATAGTAGCTGTTGGCTCCTGAAGGGTACAAACCACCTGGCCAAAACCCAGTTTGTCACTGCTCAACGGGAGTCTTGGGATGTGATTAAGAATTGGTGGCTTGTGTCCTGTCTTCTGTGTTACCACAAGCAGTCCTGGCCAGGCCGTCCGGGTGCCCACATCTCATATGAGACAGAGTTGATCATACTCATTCACTTAAGATAAATAACACCATCTGTTTCCACTCTGACTGCACTTGACCTTGCACTAAGGTCTGTTGTCTGAAACCTTGTGCTAAGGCGCTGAAGATGTGTGTCAGTAAACTGGGGTGTGGAAGATTGGCTTAGTTGCATGGAGGAAATGTCTAACAGGCTAATATGTTACCTGTAGGTAAACCTAAAGAAACCTTGTCCTTTTTGGAATGAGAACAGTCACTGTGGAATACGAGACTGTGCCGTAAAGCCCTGCCCATCTGTAAGTACCAAACCTATTCCGTTACAGCTCTTCTGTATTTGGCTTTTGCAGACCAAGAGGAAGAAGCCAGCAAATGACGTACTCTTAGCATTATTGTAGCTATAGCAGAACTGTAGCTGTGATGGAGCTTTCATAGGTGCAGTAATACTGGTATCCATGAGAAAGGCCAAAATACTAAATTATGGAAGTTTAAAGAAAGGCTAGGCTTTTAATAGCTGACCCTCTGTGAATGGCCAAAAACTTGTCTGATCCCTCTTTTATTTTTGATGTTAGTGAGATGTTTTTTGGGTAAATCCACTGTTGTTACAAGAAGTGCCTCTTGTGTTAATTGCCAGGATATTTGCCCTGTTGATGCATGAGCTACACTGTAATTTGCGGCTTTGGCCGACGAATATGACTAGGCCCTTTCCAGCCCTCTCTCTCTCTTGATGTGAAATGGCTCTTTGAGTCCTCTGTTTCCCGGTACAAAAGCAAATGCTCTTATCCCTGTATCCTGGACAAAAAAGTTTTGTTATCTGAGCTAAAAGAAACCATCTTGACTGCAGGTGTCAGCCTGAAAAGAAGGGAATGAGAAAGTGAATCAGAACTTGGTTACTGGGTTGATAGAGGTGGAGAAAGTGCCACCCAGCCTGGCTTTGTGGGTTGTCAGCCAGCAACAAACAGCCTGTCTTACCCTCTCACTTCTCTCTCAAGCAGTTTGTGTGCTAATGGCACGCAGGGGTACGCCATGCCGGCAGTGCCGTGAGTGCTCTCAAGGGAAGAGGCCTCCTCACCCTACTTGCATGTGTGTTTCTAACTCACTGGTTTATATTTCTGTCTGATTGAAAGTATGGTGCAGTGAAGCAGATGTCTGCCCCCGTCACCTGGCAGCTCTGTGGTAACCTGGTACAAGGTAGCTGTTGGCTGAAAAGAACCTGTCTAAGTTGACGTGACACCCTGAAGGAATCTGGTACAGGTGTGTGTGCGAGCATCACCTGTCACAGAAATTTGGATATGTATGTTAAGTTCATCTGTCTTCTCAGCAGCTACCCTACCCCTCAAATGAGTGTTCTTTGCTTCCCTAGTCTTCAAAAAGCACCTATTATGGACCCAAAATGGAATGATGATTTTTTTTCTTAATAATCCTACATTTTGTTTAAATACTTCTTTTTTTCCTTAAAAAGGATGGTTTTGCTAATGATTATGACCAGTGTGACAGAGTAATATTACAGTTATGTTAGTTTTAGCTAGACGTTCTTATTTTAAGAACTGACTGTCACTGCTGGTTTTAGGTATTTTTATTTGGGTCCGTTTCACTCCGAAAGTGACAAAAATTACTCTTATTCATTGCTTATTTTTTCACTTCCTGTGCTATTTGGCATCATAGTATTTGCTCCTGCAGTGGAGGAAATGGAAGTTGAGGAGAATTTAGGGCCTGATTCTTGTGCATACTGCTCAGGTTGTGTGGGGCTGGCAGGCCTGACATTGTGATGGAATGTTAAAAGGGAGGTTTTTGGATGACGTGTAAAAGGGGTGGTCGATGCAATATCTGAGGAGGCGCCTGGGCTCTGGCCAGGAACGCCAACATCACCAGGAGACAGGATGTCAGACATCAGCTGGTCAGAGGCAACTCCAGCTCCTCTGAAGTTTATGTTGGCTTCCTCAACCTGGTGCTTGGGTAAGCAAAATATAACCTGACGTAGCATCTGTGGAAGGCTGCTGACCTTTTGAGGAGTCTTGCGAAAAATCAAAATAAAATGCCAAGACTATTGCTTAACCTTAGTCTGTGGAGGAGCCAGAACGTGGGATCTGTTGTAAGCTGAGCTGAGTGCTTTGATTACCTTCTAACTTCTAGAAACTGTGGTAACCTTCCTAATCTTTCTCAAAGATTAGGCTGAAAGCCTCATCAGCCCTACATGTAGCACATGCTCAATTTTGTCTTTCAGGACGAAGTCCCTGATGGCATCAGGTCTGGAAGTTACAAGGTAGGTGTGTCTGTGTGCGCAAAATGATGCAGCCTATAGGACCGGCTTTGTGTCACGGCAGCTGATAAAAGCTGCCTTGATCAGATGGGCAGGATTTGTGTCAGGATGTACTTTGTGGCTAAATTTTTACCCTCTTCAAGTGTTTGGCATGCTATAGAGCCTTTGAGGTGGCTGTCCTGAAGTCAGGTATTCCCCTCCACTAACACAGAGCAGTTCAGCAGACTTCTCCGAGAGCAGGTATTGTCAGGCACAAAACGCTACTACGGCAGTACCAGAGGCCGCTGTGTGTCCCAGCAACAGCTACTGCAATTGCATGAACCTCTGGATATCTGCAGACATCCTGTGGAAATACAGGGTGGGATGAATCATAAAAGTGTTTCTGATGCTTAACCTGGTTAGTGCATTAAAGGCAGAACTATAACAGCAGAAAAACTGTTTTTTAATGCTCCTCTCTCCCCACCCCTTTGCTTTTCAACCCAGTATTCTGAAGGAGCCAATAACCTTGAAGAATGTGAGGAAGCCAAGAGACTTGGAGCTGTTGATGGCTCTTTGAGGTTTGACTTCTTTTTCCACAATCCTTACTTGTCTTGAAGGAAACCTAGCCATCAGCGCTCTTTCTGATAGTCTCTTTCCACTTTCTTTGCAGTGAGGAAACCCAGCAAGCTGTGCTCCAGTGGACACTGCACGATGACTCTTCAGACAGCTTCTGTGAAGCTGATGGTATGGGGACCTGTTAGATCTGACAAGTCTTGTAATGGGATTTTTAAGCACCTCTGCAGAACTTTCAGGCCAATGTGTAATATTTCAGCAAACCTGGAGCATATATAGCATTTTGTCTCTTTTTTTTTTTTTTTCTGCCCTGCTCTCAGTAATCTGAAAATAATATGATGCAAATGTTTCTGACAGCTTTGTTGCTCGTCAGGGTCTTGCTGTGTTCAGCAAGTTAGCAGCTTGGGTGGAGCATGCTCAGAGCTTGCTTTGCCATCAGTGGCCTTGCACTCCGATAGCTCTGAAGGCTGGGGAGCTTTGCTCTGCCACAATGGGTTGATGTGTAGCAAATATTACACACCTGCCTCTCTGGAGAGGGATGAACTGGTCTCTGCTGGCAAGACTGTTCAGTATGCAAAGGGGTGGCTGGGTCAGCCTTGGAGAAGATGTCATTTTCCTTCAGCATTTCTTTTGTCACTGACCCAGTGCTCTGCTTCACAGACATCTATTCTCCTGATGCGGAGTATGTGGATTTACTCCTGAATCCTGAACGCTATACTGGCTACAAAGGACCGGATGCCTGGAAAATTTGGAACAGTATTTATGAAGAAAACTGCTTCAAGTAGGTGTTTTGGGAGACAGGTTCCACAAGCCTGCAGGCCCTGATTTTTTGTAGAGGGGCTGCGTGAGCTTTAGCTGATCCACTAATCCTCATTGTCCTGCTTTTGCTGCAACACTCCTGCAGTGTGGGCTGTCAGAGGAGGGGACAAGCCGTGTGGCTGCCCCGTGAGCCTGCTTGGCTGTTCTTTGTACCGTGGCTCACCGATGCAAGCCCTGCAGTGTGGTGAGACAACAGAGGCTGCACATATCTTGTGTGATGCTGTCCTGGACACACAGTCCCATCCTCCCTGGCCGTTGCACGGGTGAGGTGAGCTCTCTTCCCCGGCTGCATGCTGTGGGTACTTCTGGGGCTGGTGCAGCGGTGGGCATTGGTCTGTAGTCCTGCCTGCTGTGGTCTCTCTAGGGACTTCCTCCCCGTTTGTACTAACGTATCACGTTGCACCAAGGCCACGGAATGATGTCCACTAGCACCTCCGTAGACACTTGAGTTTTCCTAGCTGTTTTTTTCTAAAGAAAGAAAAAGAACCCCCTCCTAAAACCAGAGAAAGCCACGTTTTGCTCTATCCTTTTCCTGTCTGAGCAAAGCCAAAGCACAGAAGGTGTTCTTAGATCTCCTTAGGCTATTTCATTGCAGAGAAGTAACTACTTGTGTGGCACTGGTTTTGCACAGCAAGGAGACAGTAACTTATTTACATATGTTATTTAAATTATTGTTTTATTTCCTTTTAGGCCTCAGAATGTAAAAAGACCTTTGGCACCTGGTAGAGGTGAGTCATTTATTTATCTCACTAAGTCATGTAGTTGTGTACTGATCCTAGGTTCAGGAACAGTAAATGCTCTCTGAGCTACTTCTACTGAATAAGTAGTACATTATAGCTCTTGATCAAGTGTAGAATTTTATGGCTAATGCAAGGGCACCTGGAAGGGTGGCTTTCTAGCATCCATCAGAGAAAGAAAGTCTGATTCTCCGCTCCTAGAAGAAATGCGAGCTTTGGAGGGACTGGGAGCAGGACTGAGCCCTGAGTTCCTCCTGGGTCCCTGGTTTCTGTACTTGGCAGTGCCAACCTGACTGTGATGGTCTGAAATGAGAAACCAGCTGGGATCCTCTCTGGAAACCATCCCGTAAGAGCAACTCTGTCCCAGAGGCTAAGGCTAGATGGTGTACATGAAAGCAGGGAAGGGTTTTGGAAGCGTAAGAGCTTCTTGCCCAAGGCTGCTAAGAGCCCCCATGTCTCCTGGTGCCCCATCCTCCCCAGCATCTAGAACATCATCAGCCTCACTCCCCATCTGTTTGGCCTGAACACTGCTCCAGCAGTACCCTCTGGGGTGATCTTTTTTCCCCAAAACTGTGTAGGTGCTTTCCCCCCTCCCTTGACCCTTGTGCAAAGGAGTGGCACTTCAGCAGCAGCACTGAAGGAAATGTACAATGTCCTTTAAAATATCAGTGCTTCCCTTGACCACCTCGATTGTTTAGGGCGAGAGCTGAATGAAATGGCACAGGTACATTGAGGGGAGAGGGAAGGACTGCTGTTTTGCAGATGAGGAAGCAGGAGGACATGAAATTGAAGGATCTGACCTGATACCTGCCAGAGTTGTTGCAAGTGACTAATAAACCGCAGGAAGCAGGGATGGGGTCTTTGAGTATCTTACAGGAGATCTCTGGTAGAGGTAGATATTTATGTCCCTTGTTTTCTGGTCTTTGCTTCAGCTGTGTGGTGGTTTTACTTCTGTTGCAAATATTGATCTTTCCTGTGTTGGTCAGGTTATTCAGTAGCATTGCTCATCTGATATGTTCGCTGCTACAGTTTGAGATGATGTATTCAGAACACTTCTAAACCTCCCTGGAGAGGCTCATTCTCTTGTCAGAGCAGATTAACAGAGCAATCTTAATGCTTGTGCTTTGGAGTTTAATTTTGGTCATGTGTAACTTTTGTCTCCTCTTTTCTCTCCCTCCACCATTTGTGCTTTTTTTCATCAGATGATGGAGGTGAGTGGCACTCTGTTTTTACTGATAACTGAAACAAAGTGGTGTCTTTATCATGCTGTCATGAGCTGTACTGTTAGATAATGCACCTGGTTAGCAAAATCATTATATGGACAAATAGGAAGTTGTCTGAAAGTTCTGCTGTGTTCAGGACCCTGTGGGGAGAGCCCTTTGAGCTCCCAGTACCTGAGGCCAGCCCATCCTTGTGTGGAGGCCCAGCAGTTTTTTGAGAGTACAAGTCCTGTTTGAAGGTAGTCACTGAACTTCAGGAACAGGACTTGCATTGTGGTTTTCTTTTTTTTAGTGCTTGTTATTGCTGAGAAAGCAGCACTCGGGTTGGAGCTTTGAAAAGACTCATAGTCCCAACAGCCTCTGACAGCTGGTAGGAGCTGGATGCCCAACTCCCTTAGGCCCTGCAGGGCTCATTTCTGGGAAGGGCTATGCCATGCAGCTTCTCACCCTCTGCAGCACTGGGCTTGTGTATATGCCATGTCATTCTGTCTCCAAATTATCTTCAAGTCATTTTATGTTCTCCAGATTCCTTTCAAGCATGTAGCAGGGGTAGTGTGAAACACCATCTTGTGTGATTGCACACACTTGGTTGCACTGTGTGGGTTGTTTGGTTTATAAAAATACCCCTTTCCCCACCCTGGCCAGAAGAGAAATGCAATCAGTGATCCTTGTTTCCCCCGCGCTTCTTGTCAGCCCTCACCGAGATGGGTGGGAAAGACCATGTGCTATGTTTAGCTACTGCCACGCTGTGTTATAGAAGAATCGGGCAGAAGGGTGGGGAGGAAAACTATGGTCACACTCTTCTGATGTTCCTTTCCCCCCTCCTGCAAACTGGAGTGGGCAGAGGCCTTCTGGAGGCTGGCATCAGAGGTGGTTTCAGGGCATCAGGCCTGGGCAGTACTCTCGAACTGATGTGTTTGTTTTCCTTTTGTTTCCAGGGCATATGTTTTACAAGTGGCTGAAAGGTAAGCCTTCTTCCAAACTTGGTTCCTCTTCCTTGGAGGAACCCAAAATGGCCAGGGAGCGGGTGGGAGTTACTAGCCACACTCAAGTGGGATTAGATTTCTGTCTGACAGCCAGGAGGAGAAAATTCAGCGTATGCTTTTAGTATCTTAAAATGCCCATTTCTTTTCAGGTGTCTGTGTAGAGAAACGAGCTTTCTACAAACTCATTTCTGGTCTCCATGCAAGTATCAACATCCATTTGAGTGCCAGGTACCTTTTACAAGGTAAATGCTACTTCCTGCCTTAGCTCTCCTGTGTCAGTCCTAAATTGACGCTTCTGTGGCTCTGCTAAATGCTAGCTGGAGCCTGTTCCAGCAGGGCTCAGCCTTCTTCTGCGCTCTTCCCTTCCCTCCCTCAGCACACAGGTTGTGTAACAGAATTAGAAATGCAGTTACCATATGCCTTCAGGTCTGACAATGGCTGGACTGTGCTCTGTACCAAGACTTCCAGCACGTATTCCTTCTGCTCTTCCTCCAAGGTTATTTTGGAGTGGGTTTCTGACTGCATATCAAGGCTGTTCCTTCCTAGCCTGTCTTTATGGCAGTCAGTTTAGCAGTAATCTCACCTAGACTGTGAAAGGAAATGCGTGACTGGGCTTTCCAAAGACCCTCAATCCATTTCCATGTGCTGTTTCCGTTTCCTTTGCTTGCCTTTGTCCATAAGTAGCTATCTGAAGAATCCAAATTTCAGCCCTGGGGCTGAAAATTGAGGGCAACGTCTGTCTCACGTGGCCAGAGGCTGTGGCATGCCACTCTGGCAGCGTGGGGTGCATATTCTCACTGACTTCCTGAAGGATTTAGCCATGGTAGTTTAGAGTGGCACCTGCAGACCAAGCCTACCACCTTTATTATGCTAAAGCTTACAAAACTCAAGTACAGATTTAGAGATAGCTGTTGGAATTTGGATAAATAATGCAGATTTACCTAAGTAATTATACTTAAGTCTCTACAGCCCACATAGGCCTCTCCTTGATGTGAGTGAGACTGTTAGAGTTGGGGGATAGAATAACAAGAGAAAAATTAAAGGCAAGAGGTGAGTTGGGACTACAGAGAGGATTAGGAAAATAAGGTGGGCTACAGAGAGCCAAGTAAGTGTCTTTGGCGTGCATAGAAAGGGATAGCTTCTGTTATGAAAGGCTACAGAAGGTGATCTCTGTGCTGAGAAGGTGTTCCTTGGCTCAGCTTGATCCATGCAGGGATTTCTATCTGCAGGTGCCGTGGTTCTCTTGTAGAGAGCCGACCTCAGATCAGAGTTGAGAAGGAGTCCTTTCCTGCTGGGCTGGTGATCCACTGGTGAATTAGAAGATAAATCTTCTCCCTTTTTTTAATTTTTTATTTTTGTATGTCAGCTTGCTGTATTATATCTTCCACTACCTACTTTCTATAGTCATAAAATACTACGTGATAGGATGAGCAAACAGAAATATTCTTTGTGAAACCTGCGGGCTTGATAATGGAAAATAGGGGCCAGTCTCCTCTGGTCCTTGGCTGCTTTTGTTCTTGCCTTTCCATAACGGAAGGAATTCTATGAAGATGTCCCTGTTCAGTAGGAAGCCTCCCAACCCCTGACCCCACGCTGCTTCCCAGTGCAGTGGGATCAGGAGGCCTGCACTGTCTGCCTCTGCAGATGCTCAGACCAAAGCAGAGACCCTCTTCCAAGTTCTGCAGTTAAGCCAGTGGCTTTTGTGGGTAGGAGTGAAGGGACTCCTCACTTGCAGACAAATGCTGAGCTATCACCAGCTTACGTAGAACTGCTGGTCAGAAACAATCACTTTGCCTGCTGAGAAACTCTTCAACTGAGTCTCAACTCTTCAACTCAAACTATGTTTAAAATGGGCAGCCTCAATTTTTAGCTCTTGCCTCTAAGCCTGGGTCATGTTTTAAACCAACTGACAAAGGTCTGCAGGAGTTCTGCATTCCTTGGAATTTGAGTTTGGTTAAAAGCGTTGCCCCTTGACTCTTGAACAATTTGTGGTCGGTGAAAGGGCTGGGACTGTTGTAAAGCTTGGCTCTGCCTGATCAGAGTTACATTTCACTGTTCAGCTTGCGACGGTGGGAGGAGTTGAACCACAACTATACCCACCTGCCTCACTCTTGGGTTTCTTTTGCTCTCTCAGAAACGTGGTCAGAGAAGAAATGGGGCCCCAATGTTACAGAGTTCCAGCAGAGATTTGATGAAGTCATCACCAGAGGGGAAGGTCCCAGAAGACTCAAGAACCTGTATTTTCTCTACCTGATAGAGCTGCGGGCCCTATCTAAAGTGCTGCCGTTCTTCGAGCGCCCAGGTTTCCAGCTGTACACAGGGAACAGAAGTCATGATGCAGAAGTGAAAAACTTACTGCTGGAAATTCTCCATCTGGCCAAGTAATTACATTCGGTACCTGGGGAGGATGGCTCTTTCAACCCTGGCATCTCTCAGTGTGCTTAACCTTTCGCTTAAAGCGCCTAGAAAGGCAGGTTCTGGGTTCTTTCTTGTGGTGGGATAGCATGATGTGTGCAGTAGCATAGTATTGCTGGGAGTACGTTGGTATCTGTGTTCAAATTGCAAAATAGAGTAATTAGGCCCACAGTTTAATAGTCTAGGCTGCCTCTTTGATTTAGCAGAATTGAAGTTAATAACTGCTTACGTGTCAGCCCTGAAATGGGCTACTTGTTTGACTCATCTGTGGAATACCAGCCCTGGCTTTGTGTTTTTGACTAGAGAAAAAATTCTAAACATGTTGGTAACAGAAGTTTGGGCTATTGGACAGAATTTGGACTAAGAAGAATCAAAGATAGCGGAACCAGAAGGAAACGGGTATCTCCTAATGTGATCAATGCTTGAACTGATCTTGTCGCACTCCTGTGCCTTCAGTGCTTACATCTGTTAGAAAACAGACTACGATTGCTTATAAACCATAGAGTGATTGCTGAAAATGTCTCCAAGGTGAGATGCAAGCTAAAACTGAGAGCCTTCAAGAGATGTAAGAAACAAGCAGCTTGCACTTAAAATGCATCTAGAGATGCCCAGTGTCTAACACCTATCAGTTTCATTTGCACACCTGACCAGGTACTTCTGTGGAGCTGGACTTCAGCCATACAAACAAACAGTGGAGAGCTAAAACTCTTCGTTTTATTTCAGGTCTTTCCCACTGCATTTCGATGAAAACTCATTCTTTGCGGGGAATAAAAGGGAAGCTGCTAAACTAAAGGTAATTTGCCACCCTGCCCTTTGGGACTCTTGCTATCTAAAGCATGTTTTCTGGTGTGTCTGGGATACTACTAGATCTGAAAGGGACCCCAGTACGCTCAAGGCACTGGGTCAGGTATTTCCGATACAAAAGAAAGCAAAAAAGTGAAAGTGAAAAAAGAAAGCAAAGCTTTCTGAATGGTTTGGGCAGGTGTGGGTAACTACAGACAGTTGAGTGTGCCTTAAGGCAAGTGATGAATTGCTGCTGAGGACCCCACTTCAGGAGGCATCTCCCTCACTCAGTCCTGCTGAATTTAGCTTGAAGTCCAGGATTAATGCATTGTTGGGTTTGGATTAATACATGGAAGAACTCCTAATTAGTGTGTAACCACGATCAACTTGAATGTCTCTTCCCCTAGGAGGAATTCAGGCTACACTTTAAGAATATTTCTAAGATAATGGACTGTGTTGGCTGTTTCAAATGTCGCCTGTGGGGGAAGTTGCAGGTAAGCTTTGTCAGCAGCTGGAGACATGTCTGGATGCACCTCATCTGATGGGTCTCTGGCACTTAGATGTGGTTCTTAGATACCAGTCAGCTCCTAGGTACAGATCAGGGCTCTCGAGCTGGTACCTAGCTCAGGCAGGAGGAAGCCTGCATCCCTTTCCAGTGGAAAAATGGATTAAGCTGCTCCCTGAGAGAGGGGAGGGGGTGCAGAGCCTCTGGCAAGTGAGGCAGAGGGTGCTGTAAATCTGGGAGTTCAGGGAGATGGGGAGATGGGCACTGGTGTTTACACATGGCCAAACCTAGCCAGAAAGCATCTGTGTGACAGCAGAGCTACCCAAGGAATACTAAATAAACAAATAAAACATCTTGGCTGTGTTCTGCTCCCTTCCCTGAGCTGTGTTAAGTCAAGTCCAGGTCCTGCTCTGTTAAGATGATGTTAACAGGGATCCTTGCAAAGATGGAGGGAAGTAAAGTTAAACTTGTGAGTCAGGCCCTGGATGTCTCCCCAGCTGTTAAATGATCTTGTTTGTTGCGCACAGACGCAGGGCTTGGGAACAGCGCTGAAGATCCTCTTTTCTGAAAACCTCATAGAAAAGATACCTGAAAGCGGCTCTTCCTATGGGTTCCAGCTGACCAGACAAGAAATCGTTGCCTTATTCAATGCCTTTGGAAGGTGAGTTTGAGACTTTTCTTTTTTTTTTTTTTCCTTCTCCCTCCCTCACCTCTTGCTTCTACATACTGCTGTATTACATCCTGTTTAAGTTTCAACAGATCTTACTGGCAATATTGGTGTTCACTCCCATTCTGGTCATATTATCTCACAAAGAAGCTCGCAAATATCAAATGATGATAATATGGCATGCAACAGTTGAAATAATTTAAAACAACTTCTTTATGTTTCTGTAAAGAATTCAAGGAAGCATTTGTATTTGGTGATTTTTAAGAAACTGTGAGTCTGTCCTTGGAGCACATGTTCCCCAGACAAAGGTTGCTGTTCTTGTTCTGTGCTCGCTTTAGAGCTCTCCTTCAAGCTGCTTGCTTCCACCAGTTCATTCCCAGATCTGTTTGTGGTGATTGCATTTAACAGGAATCCATCAGTCCAGCCCTTGCAGAGAGCTGGATGAGAAGGCTTTGGCAGAAGAGGGGGGCAATGAGGCCTTTAGAGGAGGGAACAGCAATAGCAAGACACTCTGGTTACGTGTTACCACTTCATGGTGGTGACGGATCAGAGTTTCTGGCAAACGGTTTTTACAAAGGATTCTCCCAGTGATGTTGCTGCTATGCTGAAGCTCAGGGGACCTGCTACGTCTCACTTCGGACCTACTGGTGTTGCCTTCTGCAGTGTGAATTGCCAGCAACAGGGAGACCCTTAATGTGCGTCAAATCTGCAACAGCCCAAAGCACCCTTCCCTGGGACTGTTGTGGTGCTCCCCTCCTGAGCGTGGCTGCTGCATTCCCCTCACGCCAGAGGAGCTGGGCTTCCTTCTGCCTTTCTCTTGCTGTGTCAACACAGCCTTTGGAAGCAGCGTGGAGACTTATGGACCCTCTGAAGGTCTGCTTTCAGAGGAAGCTGAGGGCTGGCAGGCAAAAAGCCTTTTTCTGTCTTCCCTTCCCACCTCTGCTGCCCAGCTGAAACTCTAACCTGGAAGCCCTCTGCTGTGTGAAAAGACAGGGGCCAGGCAGCTCTCTTTCAGGCTTCCACCTCATGTCCCGCCTACCTGGATTAAAAGAGCATTTTAAAGCAGACCTCCATCTTTTGCTCCTTCAAAAGCGATTTGGGTTATTCAAAACCTTCTTAAACCAGTAGCTTGTCCCAGCTGGGAAGAGCAGAGCTCTCTTTGTGGGAGAGGTACTCACAGGCCACATCCTCGGAGCCAAAGCTGGCATCCTTGCCAATGCTCTGGGGGTAAAATGCATTCAGCAAGAAAAACTAGGTAGGTGATTCAAAGGAGCCTTCAGCAGAAACCAGCTTATATCACAAGGAGACTGTGACCTGCCTGCGCAGCTCATAATATTAGTCTGTTTCTTGACCTCTAGTTAATGGGTTTGTCTGATCACTGCTGTGCTCACTGTAACATCCAGTTCCACTGTGTTTCTCCAGTGTTTGCTTTAAAAAATCTGTGAAATTAGCGAAGGGCCAGGTTATCGCCAGAACCTGATTTAGCTGATGTCTCTCTCCCCAGGAGCTGTTTGAAGCTTTACTCAATAGCACTTCTTTTCCCTTGAATTTTAAATAAAGCGTGATGTGTGTGTTACTCTAATGTTTCCCTTTTGCTTTGCTTGCACACAGGATTTCAACAAGCGTCAGAGAACTGGAAAACTTCAGGAACATCTTGCACAATATGCGGTGAATTCATTGCAGAAAGAGAGACTGAATGTTTTCTGGCTTGGCTGTTCTGGGTTCTCTAAAAATGGACAAACGCCACCTTCCATCTCTCTCCCAACCACTACACCCTGAACACCACTTGCTGGACCTCCTCTTCCTGGTTGTCTGCAAACTGCTGGTGACAAATATTTTTTACAAGGAAAGAAAAAGTTACTCTAAATACAGTCTCCACTTTAAAAAAAAAAAAAAAAAAAATATTTATATGGGGGAAGGTCATTCTGAGTAACTTTGGATATTGCTGTACTCTTCTGAGGGCTTAGACCCATCTCTTTGCCTTCAGGCGCTGGAGGTAGGGCAAGAACTATGACACACAATAAATTTGGGGAAAATTCCTTGTCTGCTCCATAATTCCAACTAGCCTCTTGCTTACAGTGTCTCTACACTAAGAAAAGAAGGAAAAAAAAAAACAAACCCAGCTGCCTGAGCTCTAGGGCTGTGGCTGTACCTGGGTGCCTTCCTCATCCTGGTGAACCACCCTTACGGCACCTGGCTGCTCCTGATGGTCTCTGCGGCCGCAGCCCCGCAGCACTGTGCTGCCTGCGGTTTGTAGGCTTCAGTCGTTGCTTCCCAGTTGAAGGCAGGGGGAGATGCCCCCTGCAGCAGGCCATGAGAGGAGCCCTGCTGGTTGCCATTTGGCCAGCCTTGTGCCTCTGCCTGGGCTAGAACCTTGGCGAAGCAATGGGGCTGGCATCCTGCACGCGGTGAGGCTGCTGAAAGGTGGTGCCGGGCTTTGGTCCCTTGTTGGAAGGAGAGGGGGGGTGTGCGATGAGGGGAAGGTGGACACAGGGGGAATGCAGCCATCTTCTGCCGGCTCTGCCACAGAGAGCCAGCCCTGCCCAGCGCCAGGACAAGGGGCAACGGGCACACGCTGCAACACGGGGAGTTCCACCTGAATGTGAGGAAAAACGTCTTTACCGTGAGGGTGCCGGAGCGCTGGGCCGGGCCGCCCAGAGAGGCGGTGGGGTCTCCTTCTCTGGAGACATCCAAACCCGCCTGGGCTGTGCAGCCCGCTCTAGGAGACCCTGCTTGAGCAGGGGGTTGGGCTGGGTGAGCTCCAGAGGTCTCTTCCAGCCCCACCAGGCTGGGGTCCCGTGTGGCACCAAACAGGGCTGAGTTATGAGCCCCACAAAGCTGCTCAGCTTCCAGCCGGCACCCAAAGGCACCTGCTCTCCTCAGAGGGCGAGAAGAGCCAGCGGCTGGCCGTGCCTCCGCACCCCACACCTGCCTGTGGGGCAGCATCCGCATTGCTCACAGCCTCTCCTGCAGCAAGCGCCGGGAGCCGTCATCCTGCCTGTCCCCCCCAGCCTGGGACAGCATGTTTGCCCTCTTTTGGGACCCGGCTGCCTGCTGCTGCTAGACAGCAGGGCTAAAAAAGGGAAAGGACGTAGCCGCTGTGGGGCTGCTGCTCCTCAGAGGCGGCGCGGAGCTGCTCGGTGGCTGAAGGGAAGTTGAATTTTGCCACTCCAAGGACAAGCAGCTGGGGAAGTAGGGCAGAGAGCTGCTGTGGCCGAGCCAAGGCCCCCCCCCGCCAGCTGCCCATCCTGCACAGCCAAGGGGCCGGAGCCCCCAGCCCTGCTGCCAGCTGGTCCCACCAGCCCCGATTACACCATCCACCTTTGCAAGAGGGGCAGAGGGCCGGCTCAGGCACAGTCAGTGCCACTGGAGGACAGGCACCCCCAGCAGCCACGCTGCTCTTCACCCCGAGCCCTCAAAAATGTGCTGTGGGGGCAGGTAGCAGCTGTGCAGGAAGGTGCAGTGTGCTCCAGCTAAGCCGCTGCAATTCGCGGTGAGCTCAAGGCCACAGAGATAAACCTGCGCAAGGAGATACGGGAAGCACAGAGTTACTGAGCTGGGGGTTCAGCTCCTCTGCGCCACAGAGGCGGCTGGAGGGGGCAGAGGCCCTGAAGCAGAGGCCATGGCTCCAGCACGCTGTACCTCATGAGCTGGAGACACAGGGAATATCATGTCCCTCCAGCCCTGAGAAACATCAAAGAACAAAGCGCACCACGAGGGCAGGGGGAAGAAAAGCTGCTCTGCCCACCCCAGAAAACCACTGCTGCAACGGGGAGCTGCAGGACCCCGTGCAAAGAAACCCTCCCCGTGCACTGCACCCAGCCAGCTTTAAGGCCAGCGGGACACACAGGCCGCTGCAGTCACGCCGGAGCAGAGCTGGCTGGCCAGCCCCGAGCTGTGCCAGCTGTGCCAGCTCAGCCCTCCAGCCCACCAAGAAGCAGCTTTACCATGTTGCTAGCCACACCTTGGCAGAGCCGGCCAGGGCCCCGCACGGGCCAGGGCTGCAGGACCAACATCTGGAGCTGGTGGGGCTGGGTCACATCGAGAGCAAAACACAGCCAGGCCTCTGGCAGCCTAGCACAGAAAGTAGGCTTTTTTTATTTATTTCAACATAGTAGTGCTTGGTTACAGTTTAGTGAAGAACAAATAGGTACATTCATTGGCCACAGCTTCCTGTCACAGCCAGCTGCTGCCTGACTGCAAAGCCAAAACACTGTTAAACCATACCAACAAAAAAAGTTTAATGAAAGGCAACTATGCATTAAAAAAGTCATTGTATTTCTCAGCTATAAATTACTTCAGTAAAACATGGGACCAGCCCCAGCAGGAGCAAGTCAGAGTTTTGAAATTAACGGCCATCCGTACAAATGAGTAAAACCAAAACACTTTGCCAGTCACTCACAAGTACATTAGCAACAAGACTCACTGCCCCGACCCCCGACCTGCCATCCTAATGCCAGGAAGATCGTATTATTGTTGTGTGCTTCAGTGCAATATGAACAATGAGCCTGTAGCCCTTTAATTCTTTATTTTAAAATTATTATTTTTTTTGCACTACACTCCTTCCCCTCCAAAGAAAAACTTAAAGTGCTCCTAGTGCTTTGGAATTTAAGCAAGAACAGGGGCCACTAGCATCACTTACTATCTTTGGTGACTTACAGCAGAAGAAAGAAGGGCAACACACTGAGTCCAGGTCCTCCCTTAGCTTTGCCGTAAGTCAAGCAGTGATTGAGATGGAGCAACCTGTTTCTGTGCCCCGGCCGAGGCGAGGAGACAGGCAGAGCAGCCAGGAGAGCCACGGCAGTGGGGGCAGGGCTCTGGTTCAAGTACTAGAGCAAGAGGGATGTGCTGAAAGTTGTCATCTCCAAGCCTTCTCCAAAAAGCAGCTGGGATTGCTCCTTTTTGGGGGCCAGCAAGAGTGAAGCAGGTTAGCAGGGAGGCCCACAAGCTGGCACAGACCACACAGAGGGACAGGGCATTCTCGGTGTGACAAGTGACATCTAGCTCAGTAAAAGTGAGGTGGGTGACAGGGTGAGCAGGCCATACTAGTGAGCACATGGCAAGTGAGGAAAGGCCGGGGCTGCCCCAGTGCTTGGGGGTTCTCTCACAGAGCTATGGGGGCTCCAGCACCAGAGCCAGCCCAGTGTCACATGGCTGGAGCCAGGCAGTGCCAGACCGCTCCACGCACAGGCAAGTCCTTCACGCCCACCGGGTCCTTCAGTGTCAGACCTGGCTTTGACCCGCAGGAGCAGCCCTGGGTGGGCTAAAAGCAGTTCCAGTTCAGGCTGTCATGATAGGGCAGAGCAGCTGCCCTCCCTGGGCCAGGGCCTCCATCCAAGGCCACATCCAAAGCTGCTTCACTCATCCCCACATCAAGCTCAGGGCAAGCCAGGAATAACACCAAGCCTCCACCTCCAGGAGCCCAGTGGAGCTACCAGCCAGGTCAAACATGGCTGTTTTGGTTAAAGAGACAGAAACCTCCTCCCAGACCAACCCAGCACACTCAAAATGCTGTGTACACTGCTAAGCCCTGCTGATGCAGCTTCTGTGGCAGTGGGAGGACTCCAGGCCCATGGTCCTGCTCCATGGCCAGGTCTCTACAGTGTCTGCCACCTCCTTCTGCAAGAGCAGGCCTTGCCTCCCCAAGCAGAGAGACAGCCCCTGCACCTCAGCAGTGACCCCACCGGTTCACATTCACTTGAAGTTAAAACCCTTGGTTATCTGCTAAATGCAATTTAATACTGCAGGGGAAAGGGGAGCCGGACTGCTCTTACCACCCCCCAGTTAAAGCAGCCCTGGTTCCACATGTGCTTTGGGCCACACACATTCCTGCATACACACTCTCCCTGGGCCAGCTCCAGCTCCAAGCTTTCCCTGAAGGCAGCAGCCCATGGAGCCTTGCCCACCACCCAACAGCAGCTACCATCCGAGCCAGCCCTCTTCCTTTGCCAGAAACTAGCAGGTTGGTTACAACATAGTTATCTCAACGCCGGTAGGAACACTGGGTCTCACCCTCATAGGCCTCTGCTCTAGGGTATGCTTCGAGCCAAGCTTTGAACCCACAGTCCTAGGTAGGACAGTTCAGCAACCAGGTGAAACGAGGGCCAGCAGTCAGGGCAAGACCACAGTCAGCCCAGAGGCATCAGCCCTGCCAGGTGTGAATATGGCACAGTATGCTTTAACATTCACCACAGGAGGCCCTGCCCGTAACACTCTGTTAAAAGAGCTTCACACTCCCAAGTGAGTCAGGATGCAGAGTACTTCACGGAACACGTCTTTGCAGGAAGATAGTGCCTCTCCCAGCTATGGATGTGCAATTAAAAAGAGTAACTAGAACAGTCTCAGACCAAGCACAGTCTGAGCAAGATTCGTTCCTTCCAAGTGTGCAGATAAAAGTGCAAATATGCATTTGATGTTTCTTTTCTAGTGAGGAAGCTCTGGTGCATTTAGCTGCCAACATCTTGAAGACCAGACCAAGAAAAAGCTTCCAGAGAGTTCCGCTTCACTTTGCTACATGGTACCTTAAAGTCACAGTTCTCTTGCTTACTGCCTGCAGCCATAGGCTCAGTCCCGCTTACAGCTGCAGCAGGTAGTGGAATGTTTGTGTCGATGAGTTAGATGCTTTGGGGAAGAATGAAAGAAAACCAGGTTACAATCCTATACATGAATGCCACTTCTGGGAAGAAAGGGACCTCGCAGCCTCTTCAGTTCTGTGGTGCAGGGTATGAGCTATGGTGATTATTCATCTCCGAGCCGCCTGCGGCAAAGAGCAAGGGGGCACTGTCTGTAGCTGTTCCGCTGAGGTGGGGACCCACCACGTAGCTGTCATTTCCAGCCAGGGACCCATAGCAGCCAGAGCACTGAGGGGTAGCCAAGCTGGGAGAAGAGACAGAAAAACCAGACGTGGACTCTTAGAGATGGATAATTTGGCTGCAGCTAGTCTCCACTGCTAGTAAAGACTTCTGCTGCCAGCACCGACAGGGTTATCCAAGCCTGCAGAAGCAGGCTATAACATGCAGGCACAGTATCTCCAAGGAACTTGGCTTCAACAAGACAGGTACAAGGAGAAAAGCACCAGGCCCTAAACACACTGGTCAAGAAGAGCCAGAAGCTCTGAATCCCTCACTACGCCCCCAAGCAGCGGGCAAAGGACAGGGCTGTCAGGCTTCCCCCCAGTTTTGCTGGGGATATTGGACCATTCTCCTGGACACCAGGAGCTTCCTGCAGACCACATCCTTCCCAGTGGAGAAACTCCTCTGGAGGCCACTTCAGAGCCCTCTGCCCCCACAGCTGAGGAGGGTTCCCAGCAAGATCAGCCCCCCTGGATGAGGCCTTCCCATCTGTAGCCACCATGTATTTTCTACCTGCGAGCACCCAGTGCGATATCCACCTCTCAGAGCTGGTCACTTCTGTCTAATAAAAATAGCTCCTTGTGAGCTGCAGGAGGGAACCAAAGCAAGCTCAGTCAGAAGGCTCCTTGCCCCACCCACCCTGCCCAAGCTGCCTCTTAACACTAAATTTTTCTCCTAGGAGCAGAAGCCAACAGCTCTGTTGCTTCTACTCAGGGCAACAGAATGGCAGCTGTGCTTTTACTTGTCCCGCAGGACACTTACCCTCCATCTCTGGCCCCAAGCCGTGACAAGTCATCATCGCTGTCATAGCGCCTCGGATTGTCAAAGAAGTAGGCTCTGGAGCTGTAACTGTGACTATTCACCATCCCCGCTGGAGTCTGTTAAAGAGAAAGGAGTTAGGCCAGAGGTGGGATATTTCTGACAACCTTTCTGAAGGCCTGCCCCCACACCCCAGGCATCTCCTCGAGCTACAGCAGCTTGCTCAGGCTTACCAAGTTCTGACTCAGTCTCTGAGCCCGGAAGAACAGCACCACAAAAGTTGTTGGCACCAGCTCCCAGAGGAAGAGGACCACTCCGAACACCACATACTCTTCACTGCTCACTTCCACATGCACCTGCAGACAGAAGTTAGAAGTCTCTGTATAAACCTAGCCATCAGCAGAGCCACACAGCTCCCAAAGCTGGACACACAACACAGCTTAGAACCAGGAATGCAGAGAAACCCTTACAATTGCAGGAATCCCCAAACCAGAATGGTGACCGTCACCTGACTGCTGCTACTGGTTTTAGTGAGCTCAGTGTGCTACCAGGGTACTCTTAGCTCCCTCCCCACACCAATGACTCCCTTGCATGCAGCCACGCCTGATTAAGCATTGCTTTTCTGCTCTAGTTGACATGTTCCTCCTCTTCCCCAAAAGAAGAGTTGGCAGGCTAGAACTGAAGAGCACAACAGGGAATCCCTCCTGGAGAAGCAGCCAGATAAAAGATCAAGGTTTGCTGTGGTGGAGAGTGCAAGCAGGGCTTCTGAAGGCAGAAAGCCAGCTCATCTGGGGATTCAGCTGAAGAGACGCCCCCATGTAGCAACCTTTTCACCTACGCACACCCTCACGGGAAGGTAGAGTAACTGCCGTTCACTTCACTAGCTCTGGATTGGGGGTCCCAGACACTCACCTTGTCTGAAAGGTTGTCCCAGCCATAGTTAAAAGGACCAGGAACATTGTCTGGAGATATGGCCACAGCTACCAGGTTATAGCAAGCCCTTGAGGAATACAGAAGAGCAACTACAGATCCCACAAGAATAGCCTGGCAGACAGATGTTCCCTACAACAGGAAGAAAAAAACCACCCAGTTTTAATACAGACCTTCCAACAGAGCTGCAATTCCACACACACCACCACCAACACCACCCTCTCCTTAAACACATGAGAAGCTATGCAGGCAAGAATGACCTAGAACATTTGTATGTTGCTGCTAAAATATTCAGAGCTGGTTAAGAGCTTTCTTGTGTGATGAGTTCATTGCAGTAGCAGAGCTACACAGCCAGTGTCACCTGGGAGCAAGCAAAGCTTGAGGCACAGGAAAATTATCCTCAGAATCTTATCAGTCAGCTTCAAAATGATGGTCCAGAGAGATGCCATCCCCCCCACTGCCATACCGTGGTACTCTCCAGGAGAGCAGCCAAAAACCATTAAGAGAATCAACTTTCTGCTTTACACCCTGATCAGACTCCAGAGCAGGAGCATCCACCCAGCTTGCTCACCCCGCAGCAGTTCAGCGCCCCTGACACCAAACACATTTGTCTAGGCAATAAACTCAAATATTTGGAGTGGGGAACTGTGAGAACAGGCAGAAAGACCCAGGACCTGAACCCCAGCACTGCTGTGGGACAAGCCAGGCTTTGCTTACAGAGCAGTGTGCTGAAGGGTGGCTAGATATTGCGGGATCTCCAACTCCTGCTAGCTGTCCTGTGCTGGTGAGGAGCTTCCTCCACTATTGTTTCAGATGCAGTGCTGTCAGAGGTACATGAGGTACCTGAAGGTCATGGTACCTACCTTTCCTGGACAGCTAGTCATGGGAGAGGAAGCCACTTGAAGATCTGCAAGCATCTCCCCTTCTTTGCTAAATATACCCGTGAAGCCTTTTAATAGCTGCTGGGAGCCACCAAGTCAGTGAGCAGGCAGACAAACACATCTCAGCAGCTGACTTGCCTTTGTGTTTAAGCAGATAGTCTACTCACTCATTGGCCTGCTCCCCATCCAAGCTAGGGGCATGCTAGCTCTGCTTTCCTAGCTTTAGAGCACTTGCTCAAGAGAGTATCTTTGAAGAGTAATCATGAAAGTGCTGCTAACAGACAAGTCCCCGTGACACCACTGGAGCACAGGAACACAGCCTGTTCTAGCACAGTTAGCTGAGCCCTTGGTGTCCAGTCCAGCAGAGCAGGAGGTAGTGAAACAAACCTCCAGCTAACAAGGACCACAGTACAGGATCTGGCTGCAGTCCAACAGCACAGCCTCCTCAAGTATCAGATGGCTCAAAGCCTTCCTACCTTCAGGAGTGGAGGCAGCTGCCTCACTGGGCCCCTCCAGCCTTGCTGTATTGCTTTGAGTCAGCAGGTTCACAGCTGGAGCTCAGGAGGCAGGACAACCTTTTCAGGTATTTGTGTAACACTTCTGTTCATCCCCCATCCTATTCTTGCAGCTCCTCCACAACAAAGTCAGGGAATGCCTCCAAGGTAGGGAAGGGAGACAGCATTTGAATGCAAGAGACATTTACCAGACAGCCAGGCTGAGTATTCAACCTGAGATTGGACTTCTCTACGGCATTTCTGCAAGAACAGGGCCCCACAGGCAGCCTCAGGCATGTAAGTAGAGGAAGTTACTGCATTCATAAACTACTGCTGGGTGAACTTGGTAAGTTAATTAGTGTCCAGAGCCAGTCAGAGCTGGATACCTGGCCCATGCAAGAGGGATGCGAGCAGGTTCTCAGCTTAGTCATGGCTCCTCTGTATCATTTCAGATCACCTGGCTGCAATCAGCAGCCTCTGTGGAGAGCAGTCACCAGAGCCAGCTGGATGTCAGTCCTAGCCACCCAAGGCCCACACATCCTGGATTCTGGGCAACCACCACCACTCTCTGCTGCTTAAGAAGCCCAGACTTCTACAGACAGCCTCAGCTTGAACTTGACAGCAGAGGCCACCCTCACATCTTGCTTCCCTAGGAGAAGGGGCAATGGACTGCAGCCACTTTGAGTGGTCATGCAGATGGCCTGCTAAGCAGCAAGGAGATGCCTCCAGCCAATGCAAGGCAGCTGCCTG
The DNA here is from genome assembly GCF_023638135.1 of Falco biarmicus. Lineage (NCBI taxonomy): Eukaryota > Metazoa > Chordata > Aves > Falconiformes > Falconidae > Falco > Falco biarmicus. The sequence continues at coordinate 38,331,122 of NC_079294.1, read as the reverse complement.
GATCCAGAGTATCTCTGTAGCAGTGTCTGCTGCAAGGCAGCTTGTTACCCTCTTCATCCTCATCCTGAGGGGGGATGGAGCCATCTAACCACCTCCAGAAGCTCTATGCTGTGGGCAGCCTCCCAGCTGAGCCACATACAGTAGTGCTTCGAGCTTATGTAGATTCACCTGAGGGCACATTGGAAACAGGGTCTCTGCAGGAGGCCAGAGCCCCACCTTCTGACACTGGAGAGTCACAGCATACAGGGTGAGGGGCTGTACTGCAAAGTACTAGAGCCAGGCAGCTGGCTTCCCTGAGCCTGACTATGCTCAGGTGTGCAAGTTTTTCCTACGGACATTTCCAGGCTCATCAAAAGACTACTGCCTGCCCTTCTCAAGAGGCCAGGTCCCCCTGGAATCACTACCCTTGACAGGAGTGATATGGCTTTCCAGAGGAAGGGGTGGCAGCTCAGGGGCACTCTTAATGCCAGCCTACTGCCACACCAAGATGAGACTGGTGGTATCTTGTCTAGTTTCCTACCTGCTTAAGAAGAGTATGTTCAGACCCTCCCCTTTCCTTCTGCCTTGGGGCAGGACCTACAGCAATTTCTCCTCCCCTTTTAAGATGCTCACCTCATCCAGGACAGGCAAGCACTGCCTCTGGCTCAAGGAGGCAGGCAACTAAAGCTGGACTGCTGGGAGGGATGCCCTTTGCAGAGAGCTGTTCTGCATCTGCCAGAGATATGACAGAGACTTAACTGTCCTTAGTGACAATATACTGCAGAAACTGCATCTGCTATTCTTAGAAAGCCCTCTCTTCCAGTCAAACCCTAAATTATACTTCTAAACCTGAAAAGCGTAAGCAGGTCATGAGTCTCCTATCGTGCCAGCAAAGCTGCAGACAACATATTCCCCTAAAACATCCAGGGCACTTCATTCCTACAGCAAAAACATTCACTTTCTGGAGGGAAGAGTCCAAGAGCTGCCACCTCCATGCTGGAAGTAGTGTTGGAGCAAGAGTAGCTCAGGTGCCACCAGGCCAGCATTGCTCTGACTAAGCACGCATAAATCCAGTTGAGAATCCAGCCGACTACTGCAGTTCCAGTGTAGTTTGAGGTATTTACCTACCTTGGACTCGAGGTAGACATTTGCTGAAGACATCTTTCCTAGTTTGCACATGCAGCAAGCCAGCGAGATGGCACAGAGGATGAAGAGGCTGTCATTGACTAGGGCACGGGCAAGGACTGTCCACCTCAGCTGGTTCTCTGGGACCTCACCGTGGATTAACATTGCACAAGTTAAGTTCACAACTAAGAAGAGAAGGCTGGTAAAGATGGAGCCCAGATACAACAGGACCCTGAAGAAATAGTGAGGGAAAAAAAAATACAAGTGGAGTTAAAAATTAGACAGTTCTGGGCTCATTCTGCACCACCCTCTTGCCTCATCAGACAAGAGAGCCTCCTAACATGCCCAGTGCTCTGCTTGCTATGAAGATCAGACATTCCAGCAAGTTTCAGCAGTTGTATTGACAGCCCAAATCCACAGAGTATTCGTCTGAGCTGCTCTCATAATGCATAAGCAGTGTAAGTAGTCATGAGTTACAAGACTCATCTTCTGACAGTCAGGTTCTTATCTTGCAGATTTTAAGTGTTGCTCTAGCTCTGCATTAACTTCAGTCAATAAGCTATGAGTCATCACAGCCACTGCAACTTCTTTATTGAAAGCCACTGGAGCTCACATTTTCCATTGTGGGTTTCCCTAGAAATGGCCAAGAAGTGCCTGGGCTGCACTAACAGTGGTCTCGCCTATCGCTCAAGCCTTATCCTGCAGATCTTTTTTAGCTCAGAATGACCTTGAGAACTCATCTAGTTTGCTAGCAGCACTGGTATTGGGATGCTAACAACATGGATGGAAGCATGCAGTATATGCTTTTAGCTTCCTTGGTACCCTTGAAGCTCCCAGTCCTGCTCCAAGGCACAACACTGATTCTTGTCAGAGTATAAAATTAGCCCTGTTGAGCCTTTGGGGTCTGAAGCTCCCGTTCCTAGCACTGGAGCATGAGTTTACCTTAAGCCAGCTTTGAAGGTAATGTTAGAAAAGTACCACTTACTTGTACTTGTTGAATTCAGCTGCACATTTCACTTTGAATATGACCTGGGGAAAGATTTGCACAGCATTACTTAACATGACCTATAGCTCTCCTTTAAACTTAACAACACTGGAGCCATCATCCAGCTGGACATCTTGAAGGACTCCAAATTACCTATCAACACCAAGCCTTGCACTGGACCCACTTGCAAGAAAGAGTACCAGTCTTTCTTGCAAAAGCCAAAAGCAAATGTAGGTGTCCAACAGGCATAAATGTGTTTAACACCCCATATGTGGCAAGGGCTTTAACACCACACCTAAGGACTCTGAGAAGATCAGGAAGTTTAGCACTCAGTTGCTAAGGTCATTCAAAAATACATCTACTTTCCCCAGTGTTCTCTGCTGCATATTTTAGGACCTCAATCATCCTTGATTCCCACGTTAGAGAAGGCTGCCTCAGCAAGACAAATAGCTGATCTAAAATAGCCTTCTGGTATTGGATGATGGACCTGCAGGCTATAACAAGCATTTGGAGCTCACAGCTCCTCCACCTTTGAGATGTTTGTAGGCCAAATACACCTGAAATGTAACCCTGAGATGGTAGGAAGTCCTCCAGAGGTGGAAGGCCCAGCCTACCAAGTTGCATGGCACACTTGTCAGACACGTGTATTAAATAACAGTTATTTGCAGACTGTTTCACTCTTCAAAGCGACACATGCTGTGTCCAGGAGTGGATCTGGGTTCTGCAAATCTCCTCACTACACAAGGAGTTAGGAGACTCAAGATGAAAGCTGCACAGGAGAGACCAGTGCTTCAAAGCAAAGGCTTACAAGCCATTCCTCAGACTGCAGGGGACTGAACCCATTTGGGTTGGGAAGGCTGGAGGAGAACCATCAGCTCATACTCAGGCAGCCCTGCAGCCCTACAGCACTCTTCCCAAGCGCCAGACACCCTTCTATACCCCTTTGGGCTGCAGACTGGCTCCTGCTGAAGCATGCAGGGGCAGGACTTCTTGCCTAAGGAAGTACGGACAGTTTAGAGAGGTGCAGAGACACTCCCAAGTCACAGATGTGACCACAGCAGTCCCACTGCAAAGGGATAGGTAACCAGTGCTCACATATTGTCAGGACAAGCAGCATGCTGACAGAGCTACATGGAGCTTGTTTGTCACATACTGATTTAGCACAGCTATGGCAGGAACTGGTTTTTGTCCTGTGAAAAATGCAGATCCTGGTACAGACTCCACCAGGAAGAGTCCCAGAGCTGAGGTCACATTCAGTCTCAGCCAAAGCTCATTAGAGACTCTGAAGAAACTTGGAAGAAGCAGAGAGCCATCTAGCCAGATCCAGCAACCATGTACTTGTGGTCAGCACAAGACCACTATGGGATCACTGCACAGGTGCAGAGGTTTAGTTTCACTGCTTCTGCAGGGAGTCCTTCCTGTCAGCATCCAGACTCTGGCTGCAGTGAAGGATCAGTCATCTCTTACAAGGCACTCTTAGTCAGCTTTTTTTTTCCCCCCCCGATGGGATTTCTTGGCTCCTGCCTTCCAGTCAGCACCGAGGCAGAAATGGCACTCTGAAGCTTCAAAAATAAGGCTCCTGCCAACAGGATTTCCAGGGACATTTCAGGATTTGAGGGTTGTCTGATCCATTGTAGTAATGTCAAGCATTTGAAACCCCCCCTACAGGGCATGGGACAGCTTCAGCAACCCTGATACGAGAGCCAGATTCACTGTCTGGCTCCTCTTCCCCAGTCTGAGGGAGGATGAACTTGAGTTCACTTGAGAAGCACTTAATGGGGAACAAGACACAGTACTTCAGCAGAGGGAGGTATCCAGCCCCCATGGCTGAGGGGCACAGTAGTACATGCAGTCTCTGAAACCCTCTACCCTGTTGTCTTGGCCTACACCAGCCCAGGGAAGTACAGAAGTGTGGCATAACACACTGAGCCCCAAAGCTCATCTGAGTTACAGGAAACCTGGGCCTCAGAAGGACCACGTGGTGGCTTCAAAACAGAAAAATCCCCAAATCCTCCTCTGTCCTTCGCTTGCCTGTAGGTTACATTCAAGCCCTTTGGCAGTGTCAAAACAGACATCAAGGATGTCAGGCTGGGAAACCTCTTTGTTCAGCACCCATTTGCACAGCATGGAAATTCATTTAAGGTATTTGTACATCTGCTCTGTCTCCCAGAAGAGTCATTTGTAACCACAGCCTCTGAGTAGTGGTGCAGACAGAGTCCCTGGCTTGTATCTCAGCTGCTCACCCTGGCTGAGAACAGCCCTTTGGCTAAGCAGGGGAACGCCACTGGCCAACAGAAAGATGCTGGCTTCTGCAGTAGCCCCGTGCAAGATAGTCCACCAAGACCCTCCTCTACAAACCTGAGGATTAAGGCACACAAAGCTGTCTCAGGGTTAAGAGCACAATAGCAACCTGAGACTTGCACTTGGACTGCTGCCATGAAAAGCAGAAGGGGACCAGGTCCCAGCCTTATACTCCTATTAGCCCCCAGATACTTAGTCCTATAACTTCAGGAAGGGAGCAGGCACCACTCTTTACAGTGGGTTTCATTATTAAGACATGACAACTCATCTGAAGCTTGTTTTTAATTCATAGTGCTGGGTCAGTAGGTGACATCAGCAGTGTTCACACTGCATCTTTGGGTTCTTGCCCTCAAGATAATCTTGCTAGCCTTTCAGCACTGGACTAGCTCTGCTGCTTTCCAAGCCCAAGGACAGCTTATGTAGAGGGTTCTGCTGTGAAGAAATCAGTGCAGAGCGCTCCGGAGTAACCCTATTCTTCATAAAAACAGGCAACACCGACCCATGCCCTCAGACAAGTGCGTTATGCCAAGTTGCTAGTGGCAACCCTTGCAAGATGAACAGTTCCTTCAGTTCCTAGCTGAGATCAGCCCCAGAAGCCACGCAGTTGCCTGCTGAAAATAGGGAACAGAGGTCCCTGCTAGCCCAGCCTCAGCAGGGCTGAGAAACTTACTCTTAAGCAAGCCTTTTTAAGTTAGGCAATACTCTGTTGTCTTTATGGAGCCACAAATCCTTTGAGCATTTTACATCAGCCAGAGACATGGAAAGAAGGCAAGTGAGAAGAGCTACAGACCTCAAAGTCCCTTGTGATGCTGGAGGCTTTCGGTTTTTTTATGAAGAGTTGCTGTATTTCACAGAAGTGCATACCTTGCTCACATCACTGAACCCAGAAAGTGAACTTGCTAAGAGTATGTTCTCAGAGCATTGTTTAGGGAACACAGTCATCCTTAGAAGGTGTATTGGAGATGTCACAGCTCCTAAGAGAAGTGACAGACACCATATCCCACAGACAGCTCTAAGGACCACTTTCGGTACCTGTACAAACCAAGATCTCAACCCCAACACTGAGCCTCAGATAGCATTTCAGCTTGGTTTTGTTACAACCATTCATAATTGATCTGAAAGATCCAGGAGAGCCAGAAGCTTGTCATCGTTTGATGGAGTCAAAGTCTCTTTTGCTCCTAAAGAAATCATGTGATTGGGCTCTCCAGATACAAGATATAACCATGTCCTGCCTTGACATGAACACAGACCTCAGTTGCAAGAGTTGCATCCACCAACAGATTCCTTCTCTCACCACAGAGATTCAGCAGCAAGCACTAGAGCACAGCACAGACTATTTTGGGACTATGCCCCATAACAAGTGTTCAAGCCCCCACTTGTCCCTCAAACAGTTGGGACTATCCGTGAGGATCTCTCACCATTCCTACTAATACTGGGATCATCCTATGCCATCAAGAACACAGGGTACAACTTGCTTGGACCCTGATTTCCTAGAATAACTGGTTGCTGGCATAGCCACCTGTTCATTCAGGAACAGTGGAGCCCATGGGAATCATCAGCTATGGGATGGAGCAGTTTTGAGCTTAAGTGACCCCTTACCAGTCCCTGAGGCAGAGGGCACATGCTAGGTGTCTGCCAGACAACGAGAATGGAAGGGTGCAAGAATGATTGAGGCTTTTCCAGTTTTCCATCTGAAAAGGCAGGAAGATACAGGACAACAAGGACAAATGGCTCCCAGGCTGGATGCTCTTCCCATGCATGTCTGCTTCAGTGCAATTAGAGCAGCAAGGGATGAAAGAGGTTGATGTCATCACAGATGGAGCACTTAAAGAAACCCAGACAGGTTAAGGGTTATGGCCACACCAGTCTGGCAGAGCCTGATCACTCTAGCAGAAGACCTTACTCACTGTTGCACATTGCTGCTGACTCCCAAGTGAGACAACGATGCCAAGTGCTCAAGAAGGTCTTTGAAAGGGTCAAGATGGAGGTTGGGTTGTTGTGGCTACATTTCTATGTACTGGGCTCCTGACAATGACCTGGGGGAAAGCAGGAATTAGCACAGACTCTTGGGAAAGGTAGAATTACTCAAGCAGATGTCTAGCTGGCAGCAGAGGAGCTATTCCAAAAGCAAGGCAGAGAAGGACCCTGGGTTGGTTATCAGAGCCACTGTTCTGCCAGTTTGAGGCAAGACTGGGAACGAATCCGAGGAATCCAGACCTGATATACTGCAAACTCTGGATTTCCTGGAAAGGAACTAATTCTGTTACAAGCTGAAGCAGAAAGGAAGAGATCTTCCCAAGCAGAACCCATTACACTTTTTGATGTTCCAGGTGGAAATAAGGCAGTGACAAAAAGAAACTGTTTCCACCAAGTAAGTGTTCTGGAAGTGTTCAAAGCTGCATCCAATTGCTGGCCTTGAGCAATCTGGTCTAGTGGAAAGTGTCCCTCCCGTAGCAGGGGGTTGGAACTAGATGATCTTTAAGGTCCCTTTTGACCCAAACCATTCAGTGAATCTATGAAATAAGTTTTTTGTCAGGTCTCCACATCCTCTCAGGAGCTACGAGGGGACAGGAAGAAGATAGCCTCTCCCCACAGAAAGGTGGAAACACCAGGTAGTTTCACAAGTTTGAATTTCCCAGCCTGGAGTGCAAAATAATGCTAGCTCTTCATGGGTATTTATTGTTCCCTGGAGCTTTTCCCCCACCCAGCACCATTTCACCCTCAGCTTGTACATAGCCTGAGGAGCTCTGTAAATCAAGCAAGATTAGCTCAAATAACATAGCACAGGCCACACTTTCTTTCTCTGCTTAGACAGATGCCATTTCTCCAGTATCTCCACAAAGGAGGCACTGTATACAAAAACAATTACCCAGGCCTTCAGCACAGAAACAGCCTATGCTTTTATCTGAGGACATCTAAGACCAGGACACCACCCCCAGCATAGCAGAAGCCCAATGCCCTTCTACAGGTTGCTACCAGCTGTCCTTTAAGAACTAGGAAGGGATGGGCCCTCCACAGCAGGTTCTGCTTGAAGTCACACTAGTAAATGTACCAGTCATCTCCAGATCTTGAGCCACTTCAGGTAAACTGCTGTGGTTCTACCACAGCTTCTCTCCTTCCTCCAGATAGGGACAATTCTTGTTTAATTACTCCCTAAGCCCCCTTAAACACAACTGCTCCTGTGCCTTAAGGCAAGGACCAAACACAACCAAGCCAGGCACATCTCAAGTTAACTACCAGTACACAGCACCCTCCCACCTAGAGAAGGATGGGCTAGTTTTATCAGCCTGTAGCCCAAGCAGAGACAGCCAAGTATCACTGCTCAGCATCATTTCTTTTGTTAAAATGGAAGCCAGAAAAGCACCAAAGACTTTCAGTCCATCTAGCTGCACTCTTTCTCCAAACCTCTGGAGCTGCAAGCTTCACTACGTACCACCACTGTGAGATCACCCACAAATACCATGAAGCGCTGGACACCCATTCTGCTTGCGACAGCCAAGCATCAGACCCTCTTTGTAGCAAGCATGCATACCCATTTTCTTAAGTCATTTTATCCTTCCCTACTCTAGATTCTGAGCTCTTATTTCCTCAGACAGGATTCCCCTTGCCTCTGGGTCTTCAAGGAGAAAGAAACAGGGTATATTCCACCAGAGTCCACTCAAAAACAGATGACTAGGGATGAAGGGAAGCCCGAGAACCTATTTGAATTTATCTTGCCCTTCTTTAAAGATGCCTTTTAACGAGCCCACAGAGGCAAATCTGCTGTCATTCAAGTCCAGTGACTTAGAGGAAAGCAGAAATCCAGCCACTTTGTGGTACCAGAACATAGGATCCCTTCCTCAGCTTGCCTTTCACAGGACACACAAACACCTATTGGTTGGAGCATTTGGTAGGTCAGGCTCCCTTTAACAGACAAGATGGATTATGCACACTATGCACCATTTGTTATTTTGCTGCCACTCGATCAGCAGCATATCTAACACTGATGGCTTTTGCAACAGGCAGTTTACCTTAGCTTCCAGGTGTTTATTTCAGGGCTGGGGGGGGAACAGAACACAGGTAGGGGGGGGGGAAGAACCAAAAGAGCTGAACAACCTAATTGCTCCAAGTCTCACGTTATCATGTGAATGTTGATGTCCTCGGGAAAATGAAATCATAACTCCCATCGGTGACACATCGGAGCGATTTCGCTGTGTGTTAGCGATTCCTTTGTGAGGCTGGCGAACAGCTGAGAGCTGCAAAGAATCTGAACAACAACAAAGCTGGAAGGAAAGTACTGCCTATTTATGAAACAAGTCACCAAACTGGAAGGCAGGCAAGCAAAGGGCTGCTCACGAGAAACTGGAGCAGAAACAAAATATTCAGAGGAAGAAGGGGAGGGGAGAGACAAGGCTTTAAAAGATAAAGACAAGTGAAAGGACTAGAGAGAGGGGGATTAAAAAAACACCACAAAACAAGTGATGGGAAGCCCAGAAAAGAAGGAATACAGCTCAGCAACAATAACAAGCAGCCCTGCACTGTCCCAGTCCCGATCTTTGTGCTAGGAAGGGGCCCACCTCTCCAGCCCCAGGCTGTTGTCTGGGGGAGGCAGAGGGATCTCAGGGTTTTTGTCTGACAACAAGCTGCAGAACAACAAGCCCAGTTCACAGCGGAGCAGAGAGATGGAGAGAAGGAGGGAGCGCAGCAACAATAGCAGAAGAGGCTCTAGCTGGTGACGTAATGGTTGGCATCACTCCAGGCCAGAGCAGCCCCTGCTGCTGCCACTTTCTGGTCCCCTTTAGAGACGGGGAATCAATTTAAAAAAGATGCAAAACAGTCCCCCAGGAGAGCCCCACGGCGCTGCAACCCCTCTTGCAAAGAGGAAAGCCCCACCCGGGAGCAGGGCACATCTCTGCACCCCCCCCAACCCCAGATTCAGGGCATGTGCCCCCCTTCCCCCCCCCCCGGCACCCCCGTACCACCCCGCGGGGTCTGCATTCCGGGCGCACCCCTGCACTCCGCCAGCCCGGCACTAGGATCCAGGGCACACTTTTTGCTCACACAACCCCCTCCATCCCACCCCACCCCCAAGCCTAGATTCAGGGCATTAATCTACGTGCCTTCGCCCCCCCACCCCCCCAGCCTGGATTCAGGGCACAACCTTGTACCTCCCCAACCTGCCCCAGAGCCTACACTGAGGGCACCCCTCTTCGCACCCTCTCCCACCGAGCCTGGTCAGGGCACACATACACCCCCCCCCATCCCACCCCAAAGCCTTGGCTCCAGGGCACACCTCTGTGCACCTCCAAGTTTGGGGAGGGCGGCTGAAAAGGAAGATTTAGCCCCGGCGTCCTGCAGGGTGAGGGCTTGGAGCGTCCCTGCCCCCCAAAGGAAAAAACTTACCTCAGCGAAATAGAGGTTGAGGAGGCAGAGGCTGGAGAAGAGCAGGCAGCCGGGCAGGCAGTAGAGCAGCCAGTGGGCGAAGGGCTGCTGGAGGCGAAGGGCCTGCAGGGAGTTCTGCAGGTAGAAGGAGAAGAGGGTGGTCCTGAGGGCTGCCCAGAGCAGGCAGAGGAAGAGGCAGAGCGTGTGGTAGCTCAGCCGCCGCTCCCGGTAGTAGAGGAGCAGCCAGAGCTGCAGGTAGGCGAAGAGGAACAGGGCGGCGTAAAGCGCCGTGTGGAGCACGGTCAGCCCCAGCTCCACCGCGTAGGGCACGGCGGCCCCCTCCGCCAGGGCCGCCCCCTCAGCGAGGGCCGCCGCCGCCGTAGCGCTCATGGGGCAGCGGGAGGCAACGGCCCGCCAACGGTCGCCGCGCGCGCCCGCCCCGCCCCTCCCCTCAGCCCCGGCTGGACACCCCCATGCAACAAAGGGGAGCCCCCCGCCTCTCGCGCTCCCTCGCGCGCGCCCGCCCTCCTGGCTGCGCCGCCCGCCCGCCCGCCGCCAAACAACTCTCTGCCGAGGACAATCAGCTGAGCCCGATTATTTGAGGCGCTCGCTCCTGACAGCGCGCTCTCCCCATTGGCTCCCCGCCGGCCCGCCCCCACCGCGCCCATCCGACGCGCCGAGTGGTCGCCGCTGCCTGTCACTCACGGCCGCCCCCGCCGTTCGCTTCTTGCTTCTTGGGTTGCCGCCGCCGCCCGCCTCCTCCCTCTCCCGCACCGCCTACCTGGAGCGGCGGGAGGAGGCCACGCCCCTCGCGGAGCTGGCCCCGCCCCTCGCGTCCTCCCCCCGGGGGCGGGGTCTCGGCCGGCCGTGGCGGGGCGCGGCGGGGCGCGGCGGGGCCCGGCGGCTGCGGGGAACCACAAAAGGGGGAGTGTGTGTGTGGGGGGAGCAGCTCTGGGGGTCTCCGTTACTGCGAGCAGGGGGTCCCCGCCTTGGGGGGTCGGCGCTAGCAGCACCCTGCTCCGGGGCCGGGCAGGGGCCTCCGGGAGGAAACAGGCAGCGTTCCTAGAGGGGTTCCTGGAGCTGGTTGCGGGGGGCACCGGCGCACCCCCGACAGGCTGCGGGGAGGTGCGGGGGAGGTCCCACGGTGGTGGGTGCAGGTTGGGTCTCTGCTGGTGTGGGGATGTCCCAAATGTAGCTGAAAGACCGCCTGTTCCGTACGAGCAGCCGCACCTATGGCGGTGGGGAATGCTCAGAGGCCACAGCAGCCAGGGAAACCTTCAGAGACCCCCCAGTACTGAGAGCCCAGCTCAGGTCTCAGCGATCCCGCCGCTGGGGGGGCACAGACCCAGCAGCTTCGTTTTGGGCATCCCACATTCTCCAGCTGTGCAGCCAGGCCGGGGCTGCTGGGGCCAAGGGGAGACCTGGATGCAGGATGCTCTCCCAGCAGCTGCGGCGGTGGGATGAGGACTTCAGCCCGAATGCTCGGGACACCCAGGTAGGTGACATCCCTACTTGGAGGGAGCTCAGCCATGTTGTCCCTCCAGTGCCAGCTCTTTCCCAGCACCTTAGTCCCCAAGGCCAGACTAAGTGGGTGCAGCAGCTGTCTGTGGGTGCCGGGGCATCGGAGCACTCCTCTCGCTGCGTGGGCAGAGGGAAAGGCTGTGGCATGTCCCTGCCGCAGCCTCGGCCAGCAAGCGAGGCCCAGCGGGGCTACTGGGTGCTGGGAAATGGGACCTGGGATCGAAAATGAAAGTGAAACTCTCTGGACAGGGCAGCGGTGGCAGCATCGCTGCAAAAAAAAAAAAATCATCGAGGCAAAGCATGCCAGGCAACAGGCTGGGATGCACTTTGATGTCCCACCTCTGCTGCTGACCCTTGAGAAGGGTCCCTGCACTGCCAGGTGCCCCTCACCGCAGCTGTCCCTGCGGGCCCCCTCCTGCCCTGCCTGCTGGCCCCTATCTTGCATTTGCACGGACAATCGGGCATGTCTGGTGCAAGGGGTCAGAGGCCGGGGAGCGGCAATGACGTGGGAGAAAAGCTCCGTTATCATCCGACGCAGTGTGCCAGATGTGCCTCCGGTCTCACGAGCTGCCCCAGCATGGATTTACGCCGCAGGCTGGTTATGCAGCAATCTGCACCATCCTTACAACGCTGCTGGTCGAAAAGCGCGTCTGCCTCTGCACACAAAAGGCCGAGCAGCTTGCTGGCTCAAAACGGTGCTTGTGGATAACTGCGAGATAAAGAAACACCTCTGAGGTGACGGCGCTGTTTTCTGGCTGGAAACCAGCAGTGCATGGGGGCTACTGTGGGTCCTGGCATCACAGCCTGGCTGGGAGGCTTGAGGGGGCATCCAGCACGGGTGGAAACACCTCCCCATAGCTGTAGGGTCACGGTCATGGCAGCGGCAGCGCAGGATGGGGGGGCACAGCTGTAGGGGCCCCGCAGTTGCAGGTGGCAACTCCTGCCTCCTCCACAGGCTGCTGGGGAGAAGGGGGTGGGTGGGAAAAGCCAGCAGGTATTTCAATGCCATGATTGCAAGCCCATCCTGAAGCAGCTGGAGAACGCTCTCAGTGCTGTTCCAGCTCCAGATGCTGGGGAGCTGCAGCTTTTTGACCTTATTGAAGTCAGCTGGGTCAAAGAAGTTACCTTTGGAAAATTTGAAGGGAGCTGGGTTGAGCTCTGTTCCAGCAAAACTGGGTAGTGATAATTAGCCTGACTTACCTGCTGATTAGGAAAAGGCTGGTGATGGCTGCTTTTTCAAAGATGAAAAATGTGCAAAATAATGCAATATCTGATAAGGAAGTAAGGTTATTTCCAGGCAGCTGTAGGATTCCATAAAACTAACGCATAACCTCACCCAGAAAAAAAAAAGCATAAGCAATATTTCAACAGTTGTCAGCAGTACGTGTCAGCAATCATCAGGCGTGTGATGTGGGGCACTGTATTCTCCTAGTGAAATAAAATCCTGCAGGACAAACCTCATCCCCCACCCCCAGGCAGTGAAGTGGCCGCAGGGTGACAGTTTCCCATAGTGGGTTGCCACCGGAGGGTCACCGTCATCCAGATAAGCTTCAGTGGGATCCCAAGGATGCTTTCTTTAGCCCTGAAGGGCCAATTTATCATCTTTTCAGGAGAAAAGAAATTTGCAAACTATACAGCTGTTGGGACAGCTTCCATCTCCAGCCAAGCTGGCTGCAAGCTGGATGTGTTTGGGAAGGGCTCGCTGGTCGGGCAGTGATGTGCAGCAGATCCGCAGAGCAGCAGGCTGGAACAGAGAGCTTTTCAGGGAGTTTTTCTGGACCCCTTTAAGGAAACCTGCGTGCATGGTCCAAAGAGCAAGAAGAGCCATCAGCGTTACACTCGTCTTTGCGTTTTTCAGCTGCAGCGGCAGGAGGTGTATTTGTGCTGGGACATCCAGCCATGCCAGGGAGAGTGCTTCAGCGTTGTTTAGCCTGCTGTAGCTAAGGGGTTGAGTCAGCCCCACGTGGATTTGGGGTCTGTCTTGTGCCAGCAAATTTGGGAGGGCAGCACACTGGTTGACTGCTGCCAGAAGGGCAGGAAAGGCAGGCAAGCAGGCTGCCAAAGCATTGTGCCAGCTGGGAGAGGGGTGAAGGTCCTGCTGCAACAAAAGTCTTGATCTGCATTGATCATGACAGGAGAGGCTGAAGTGACTGCATTTAGGAGCATTCTCAGTGCTCCTGGTTTCAGAGCATCTACCTAGGGCGTTACAACCTGCCAACTGAGGGCTCTGCGGGCTGGAAGATTACTGATAGACTGAAATAAAACAAGGGGGAAGCAGCAGTGTAACATATTTGGACCAGACATAAAGTGTAGGGGTTTTGTAAGAAGGTGATTGATCACCGGGAGGAAAATATTCTGCTGAGGGATGGGGGAGATTTTACATCACTGGCATTTAAGTCCGGGTTGGTGGTGTTTCTCCTGAGTTCGGGGAGGCCCATAGGTGACGGAGATGGTACCTGGCTGTCTGTGCAGTCCACGATTCCAGTAGGACAGTGGTTCTTCCTCATCTTGTGAGTCATAAAAACCACCCCCCATCACCCCTTGTTGAATGAAATGTGCTGCAGCTTCCTCAGTAATAAATATTGGCAGCCGGGGGCTCTGTGGGGCAAGGTGTCAGGGAAAGCAGCTGGGATCCCGGCAGTGTGGCAGGGCTCCCAGCCCGTGGTTGCTGCTGCAGGACTTCCAAGCAAAACTGATGTGGCACAAGCAATTTATACCAACACAAGCATTTGTGCTGGGTGTCTCAGGTGTATTTGGTTTCATTTTAGTTCATCTACAGTAGCCTTAACCACTTTGCCTGGCTCTGGCTTGGAGGTATGACACTGAAGACATCAATCGGGCCTTTCTACCACCTATGCTGTGCTCAGCTGCCCTGTGGTCCATGGGCTTGAGGGTTTCCCAGCAGTGACAGAGCTGGCTCACACATCCCTGGTATTTTCACACATCTCTGGTAATCCCACATGTGGCTGCGGTACCGGGTTCTGGCTGTTTCCAGCCCTATGGCGTTAATTTTCTGTTGATGGAAAAGAGATGACTGAGGAAACGGGCTAAAAGCTGAATACTCAGGTGTGGACTGGTGGAGCACAGAGGGAAGCTGCTGGGCAGGACTGAGTAGGTGAGGATGTGGGTAGGGAAGGGAGGAACACGCTTTTTTGTGTGAAAAAAAGCATGGGGAGGAGCAAGGTCGAGGGTGGTGGGACAGAGTGAGGGGTCGCAGTGAGGCAGGCAGGGCTGATTTTGGGGGAGCTGCAAGGAGAAGAGCAGCAGTCACAGAGGGATGTGGAGAGGGCAGAAGGTGGATGCTAGAAAGGCTACGAGAGCCAGAGGAGACATGAAGCTGGGTAGAGGCTGGAGTTGTGTGTTAAGCTGCTGGCACCCTCCTCCAGGTATAATTCCATGAAGTCTTGGAACTCCGTGGAGTCATTGGAGGCTGCTCCTCTTTCCTCCTTGACAGTAAACTCTCCCATTTGACCTGGGCTGGTTCCCACATGCCAGGATTTATTTTTCCATCTCGCCGTAGCCAAGTTTGTCATTTAATAAACATCCCCCTGCCCTCATCCCCCTCCCCTCTGTAAATCAGAGGAACAGATGGGAGGGCAAAGGACCAGAAATGCCTGGCACTTCCCAAAGCTGGAAAGAACTGAAGACTTTGAGATGAAAAGAAAAAAAATTTCATGCCTTTCTCAGCTTTGTCTTTGTTCCTTTGTGCCATTCAGGCCTGATCTGCACACCCCACCTGCATGCGAGGGAGCCTGTGAAGGCTGAGCATCCCTGGCTGTCACTGACTGGGAGCAAGGCAGGGGGACTTTGCTTGGTTTTGAGCCTTTGAATTTGGGTTCCTTGCAGAGCAGCAGCAGTAAGCTGACAGCATCTGACAGGGTGTTGGAGGGAATGACAGTCAGTGGACACAGGGGTGTTTGTTAGTGGAAACAGCTGCAGCTCGTGATGCAAAGCAAACAGCTTCTGCATGGCTTCAGTTCCAGCTCTGTCTCTCTGTTGGCCAGGGACCAGCCGTGCTGCAGCACGCGCAGCAGCAGGGAGCGATGCCTGAAGAGCAGGCTGCAAAGGAACCTGGTATTACACAAAGGAATAAAGTGGGAAGAAGGTGTTTTCTCATCCTGAGCCCCTTAATCTGAGCAAGAAGAATTAAACAGCCGTGGCAGGGCAGCCACTTGCATGCTTGGTCTTTGCTCCATTCTCTGAAGCCTTTCACAAATTTCCTTGGCTCCACTCCTAACCAGCTCCATGTGGAGACCCGGCACGGAAGGGAGTAGCTCAGGGGTTTTGCTCCCCTGCCACTGATATCAGAATAATGTGAGGCTGGACAGAGCCAAGAGTGACAAACCCGAGGAGCCTGTGCAAACCCCTCTCCCATTTGGTGGAGGTGAAACCTTGAACGGTGGTGAGATGGGGCAGGCACTAGGGGAGGGCTCTTGAACCTGCCCACATCATCTGGCATGGTCTGAAGTGAGCAATATGGCCCGTCCCTTTGTGAACACCCCTGTCAGTGGCACATGTAATGCTAGTGGCATCCTCAGAGCTTTTTAAAAAGAATTGAGGCATCTTAGGTGGTTGGAGTTTGTTCTTGTATAATACTGTCGCAGAATTCTGCCTGTACACGTAATTTCTGTTTGAGTCTTAAAAAAAAAAAAAAAAAAAAAGGAAGAAAACCAGCCCTAAACTGAAAGCACCGAGGGTCTGTGCAGTTGCACATGCTGCTCAGAGGAAAGAGAATGGCCTTTGCTGTCACCTTTGCAGTTGTCTGAATCATCTGCTGTTCTAGCAACTAATTTGTGATGTCCTTAAGATGTTTGTGTCACATCTGGAAATTACAGTCATGCTGTGCCTGCCCAAACAGACAGACACTCTTATATATGTTTGTGTGTATATATATATACACAATATTTATTTTTTTTTTTTTTACTTTTTTCCCAGCTGTGACTCTCCCGTGCCTGTATCTGATAACAGCCATGTCAGCTCAGAAGGACAGATGGGTGTCTTCCTTCTCTTTCCTGCTCTTCTGCGTTTTCTCTGTCCCAAGGTGGGGAAGTGCAAGGCTGCTGCAGGAGCTGAGCCCCCAGCGGTATTTCAGCAGCTTGCAAGCCGGCAGAGCATCCCTGGCTTATTTCAGCCATAATGGTGTGTATTTAACAGTATGGATTTACATCAGCCTGGGTTTTCAGCAAAGGCTTGGTGAGGGTGTGTGTGAGAGTGGGACAATGAAGAGACAATTCTCGAGACTTTTACACCCAGAGTTATTTTGAAGAGCTGGTTGAGCTCAGCTGGCAAATCTGTGTTTACACAGTTCCAAGTGCTCCTCACAGGCAGAGATGTCTTGGGGTGGGATCTTTCCTGGCTGTGTCCCCAGGGACGCTCCTTCAAATCTCTTTGATAATTTTCTGGATTATTTTCTGGAGGTACCGTGGAAGAGAAACCCAGCATCCTAAGGACTTGGCCAGTCAAAGGGGCTGGGTTTCTCTGCCATGGTACCTCCCAGGGAAAGGGGGATCCCTTGCATGCAGGGGAACTAAGGGCTGTCAAGAATTAGAAGATCCTTGGCCTTGCCCTTCTTGTTCTGCTCCTTCGTGACCCCCAGGTGTGGTTTCCCAGAGACACCAGTGTGGGCTGAGGTACCAGCACAGCTCCCATGTCAGCGCTGAGGAGCTGGGTGTGTTAGAAAGGAAGGAGGGGAGTCTGAGGCCATTCATGTTGTTGCCTGTAATTAGTTTTGTTTCGGTAAGTACCTTACTCTGAGTAACAGCAAGACCATATCACATCAAGCACTGTCTCAGTGCGCAGCAGGAGGATGCTCTTGACTTCTGAGGACTTGTAGCCCAGCACAGCAGCACTTGTTTGACAAAACCTATCCCAGTCCCTCTGCCCCCCTCAGCCACATCCCTGCAGGCACCTCCACCAGCAGCGTGCCACAGCTCCATTTGCCCTGCTCAGACGTCCCAGGGTTGTTTTCCTGGAGACCTTAATGTGCTGTTAGAGTGCCAGAGCACGGTGCTTGCCCTGAAGGTCCTCCCATCTGCCTCATCTGTAAAGGGAAGGGATGAAAACCAGGGGTTTTTGTGTTTCAGTTTCTCCTGGTGCCCAGCCCTTCTTGGAGCAGATTGAGAACGCAGCCGAGGCCCTCCAGGACTATGGCATTTCGGTGGTGAAGGTAAATGGGGACAAGGAGTGGGACAGGCTGTTTCTGCAGATTATTTCTGCAGGGCTTCCTGCAGGGTGGGCAGAACCACCCTGGGGACTGACCCCAGAAGAAAGCAGATGTTGGCAGGCCAGGGCACACAGTTTTATCCCTTGCCCTGGCCTTACATCTGCTGCTTGGGTGTTGCATCACACCTTCAGCCTGTGGGATGTGGGCAGGTTCCTGTGTCCCAGAGAGGCTCGATGTTGTGCCTGTGGCTCCAAACACCATGAAGCGGAGCACTGGCAGTGCTGTGGCTCAGACAGGGGCAGCCCTGAGCTGCCCCCAGCCTCCAGTTCAGTCTCAGTAGATGAACCTGTGTGCTTTGTTGGGCGTTCGTGGGTTTAGGGGGCACTGAGTGACTCACATATTTCCCACTGTTTGGTCTTCTTCATGGGCAACGCCACGTGCCTGGCTTAGCTGGCTGATCTAATCTGGCCTCCCAGCAGCTGCATGGGGGCGTGGAGTTGCCTGCTCACTGCTGGGTACCCACAGGCATGGCACAAGGAAGAGTACGGTCCCAGTGTGCTGCACAGGAGGGCATCAGCCCGCTCATCTCACCTGGGTGGGACCTGCCCAGCTCCCTCTGTAGCTCCCTCCTGCCAGCTCAAACTGCCGGGAATGATGGATGGGGAGAGTTCACTTTGTTTCAATTCAGTGCAATAAGTATTTCTTATAAAGGAGTTTTTAGCTGCAACTTCATGCAGGTTGAGGTGAGGGAACTACAAATTCAGTGTAATTAGATTATAGAAAGTGCTTATATGTTTGTGTGTATGTCTTAAATTTCCTCCAGAGACAGGCTAAATTTAATAAGCAAACAGTGATCTGTCACTTTGAATATGCTGGGCAGATCATAAGATCTCTTGATCCCATTAGACCCAAATCAAGGCAGGCTGAGCTGGAGAACTGAAGTACAAGCTCCAAACCCCATCTCTGGACCCTATTTTCTTGTATTTTCTCTCCCAGCAGGTCTGCAAAGGCTGTATTTAGACTCTTGAATGGAAGAAAACCGTAGTGCTGTATGTTTGTAGTTATTTGTGGAGCTGAGTGTCTAATTACATGCTTTCAATGTCTAGGTTCATTGTCCCAAAGAAGATGTCTCAAGATATTGTGGAAAGGAAAATACACTAAGGAAAGCCTACCTGTTCAGGTGAGGAGCGCTTTCTGGGCACCATGATGCCACCCAGCCACAACTGTCATTGCTTGCCAGTGCAGATGTTTGAAGGCAGTGCTGTCAGTGATCAGAGAAGTCTGTGGAGGAAGAGAGGAGCCATGAGGACAGCAGTGACATACAGACTTTAGTGAAAACTACCCCTGAAAGGTCCAACACAGGCAAAATAGATGCTTTGTCCTCAGTGTCAAACCTCCCGTCCTGCCCCACGCTCCTTTGAGCAGCAGAGGGTTGTGCTGCTACGTGAAACCACGAGAGAAATCCTCCATCAGTGTTCTTCTGTCCTTGTGGCCTCCTACCCCAGGTCCTCCAGAGTTATGCTCAGATCACTAGGTTTTGGGTCTAGCCCTAGAAAGAAGTTTTCTTTGCATTTGTTCTTCTTGTGGGTGTGGTTAGCTCATCTGCCCTGGATGTGAAGGTTGAGCTCTTGGTCTCTCCATGGGTTGTCATCTGGAAGCTTCTCCATGAATTGGCTCAGTTCTCATTGACTGTTGTACAGGACCCACAGAAATATTTCCTCAGGTGTGAGAATCTACAGGGTGATGCTTAGTGTGTAGAGAGCTTCTGTCAGCCTGTGCTAGGCTTCTTACCAGCATCAGAAGCTGAGTGAAACAGTAGTGGCGGAGGTGGCTTCACTAAAACGGTGTTGCTGGGACACCTCGTTCTAGGAGATCCCCAAATTCAATTCTAACATTTTCTTGCCAGCCATACCTGCCAGCAGATGTCTGGAAGTATTCAGCAGAGTAAAAATTAAATGAGTACGTGTAGCTAATCTTTCATAGTTTCTTTGGTGATACTCTTTCCTTCCCTCCCTAGAGGTAATATGCTGATCCGAGAGTTCCCCACCGATGCCTTGTTTGACGTGAACTCCATTGTTGCTAACGTTTTGTTGTAAGTACAGACCAGATGCATCTCGGTGAAATCCTTTAATTTCCATTTGCAATTGTTGATATAAAATTTTGCATAAATACAACCCCCACATATTCTGGAGGCTGCTCTCAGCCAAGCAGAAGGCTGCTTCTCTCTTTGGGATGGTTTAACCCTGTTAAATCTATGCCCTTGAGATAACTCACCAGCACACATCTGGGCAGCTGTATTTGGCTGTGAATCTTCAATCTGCCAGCAAGAAACTGGAATTTGACCTTGCTTTTCCCATCACGGTTATGTAGCTGCAAATTTGCTCTTAAAACAGTTGCTGATGCATTTTTTTCTGACTCCTCAGTGCCCTGCTCTTTAATGAAGTTAAATACGTTGAAACACTGGCTGAACTTCAGAACATTGAAAACGCATTGAAAGGGAAGTTGAACATGGTCTTTGCCTATGTACCAGCTACTGGCACAGCAGGTATTAATACTCAAATTTTCTTCTTTGCTCTCCTCCAGAGCCTTTTTTAGTGAGGGGCAAGGGAGCTGGGTTTCTGACCCAAAATCCTGCAAATGGAGGATCAGGGAAACCTGAAAGGGCCACCCAGCCACAAGTTCTCCACCTCTATATGTCTCACTGTGTTTCCAAAAGGATGAGTTGCACCAGCAAAGTTTTGCTGGGAGCATTAACTTTCAGAGGTGGACTTGAGAAGGAAAGCAAGCCAGAGGTTACTGTCTTTAAAAATAACTTCATAGGCAGATCTCTGGTTATGCAGTGGAATGGATTCACATCCATCACCTGTGTGTTTACAGGCAATCAGCAACTGGGTCCAGCTCCAGTTACACTGTCACCTTCAGCGTGTGTCTTCAGACAGCTGTGGCATTTTACCGAGAGTTTCTGAAAGCCTGGGCGCTGGTGTTTACAGTTGGGAAGGATGAAGAGGGAGATCTGGAGGGAGCTGAGATTAGTTCATCTTGCTTTTCTCTTTCCAGAGCACAGAGCCGTGATGGAGGCAGCGTTTGTCTACGGGACTGTGCACCAGTTTGTTCTGACAACTGAGGCAACACTGTTGAAAGACGCTGGGTATGTCCAATGCACCCCCACCAGGGAGAGCTGCTCCCCTGCCCTGTTTGCTCTGCTCTGGGTTTCTCAGATTCCCAGGTCAGATACTGGGGTGGTATTAGGGTGTTATGCCAAGGGTGGGCAGTCAGATCTGGTTTCTTTTCCAAAACCAGCTGCTGCTTCTGTTCCTGGACTTGGACTAGCCATGCTATTTGTGACTGTTCATGGAATGGGATTTTACGGGAGAAGAGCCCACTGTCTCCTTTCCGTAGCTGACTGATCAAACCCCAGCCATGGGTTTTCGGGAGGGCTGATAGAGCTGATGTTACAGTCTTAAAACACTCAGCTTTGTGCTTTGATGACCAAGTCTGGCCAGCTGAGAAGGGTAAGAACTGCTGTAGCGGGTCAGAGCAAAGACCACCCAGCTCCATATCTTACCCCTGCAGTGGCCACAGGTGCTTCACAAAGGACCTGAGGAAATGGATGTGCGTTGCCTGCAGCCTCCCATCTTCTGGCAGTCGGAGGTTTCAGGACTCATGGTGTTAACAGCCACCAGAAGTTTTTAAACACATTTTTAGTTTTCATCTCAGCAACTTCTGGCAGCAGCGAGTTCTCCAGTTCAGCTGCCTGAGACACTGCTCATGTATTTGGGACTTCCCACCCAACAGGAGCTGCCCAGCTCAGGCCATCCTCTTCCCACGCAGGAGGAGCTGCAGTAGAGGGGCAGATCCTTCAACGTGACTTGCTGCTGCTGTGACCTGCTGCAGGCAGGAGGCTGAGAAGGAGGAAGGTGGGAATATCACATAGCACGTTGCATCCTCGGCAAAGCATTTGTACAACGATTTGCCTACCACAGTGGTCCTTCCCAAGGTGCCATCCCATCGTCATCAAGGACAGCACGTCGTGGCCGCCACTAGGTGGCACGGTTGTCATTTGGACAGGAATCGGCTTCGTTCTGCTTAAAGCAGAGGAGACCCCAGCAGGCCATCGCCTTAGCTGGTGAAATGGTGGTAGCTTCGCCAACATGACAGCCTTCAGCCAACCGGGACACTGCAGGCTTTGAGGTCTTACTACTATACTCTACTCTTCCACAGAGAGATCTTAAAACCCTTTACGAAGAAGGTCATCCCTGGTTTAGATGTAGGGAATGGGTGCATAGGGAAAGGAACGTGACTTCCCAGAGTTAACACACAGGCCAACACTAGTGATGGTACCAGAGCAGGAATGACTAACCAGAGACCCATCCCAGCAACTCAACCTCACTGCTTCCTGTGGCGCCGCCAAAACAAATGCTGTCCAGAAGGTGGAATATTCCTTATACAGTCTGTAAGATGTCATCAGTGAGGTAAAAGGCATGAGCAAAGCTGTAGATTTTATCTCTCCATCTCCTCTCAGGGTCTTCACTGCAATGGCATGACTGGTTCCACTGAGAAAAGCTGGACTTGATGATCTTCTGGAGAAGAGAAGGCTCTGGGCAGACCTTATAGTGGCCTTTCAATAATTAAAGGGGGCTTGCAAAAACGTTGAGGACAGACTTCTTAGTAGGTCCTGCTGTGATAAGGCAAGGGGATGTGGTTTTAAACTGAAGGAGGACAGATACAGATATGGGGAAGAAGTTCTTCACTACGATGGTGGCGAGGCGCTGGCACAGGCTGCCCAGAGCAGCTGTGGGTGCCCCATCCCTGGGAGTGCTCAGGGCCAGGCTGGATGGGGCTGGGAGCAACCTGGGCTGGTGGGAGGTGCCCCTGCCCGTGGCAGGGGGTTAGGAACTAAATGGTCTTTAAGCTTTCTTCCAACCAAACCAGTCTATGATTCTTTGATTCTGTGATCTTAAAGGTCTTTTCTGACCTAAGTGATTCTGTGATTCTCAGGCTGGGCCAACTTTTCTGTGGTTGGGCTCATTTACATCTGGTGAGCCAGGGTCTTTATTAGTTGTTCAGCACAATTCTGAAAGGTACCTGAACCCGATTATACCTGTCAGTAGTAGGGCTATTGAAGAGGTCCTACAAGCCTACCAATCCCTGAACTTGAGGATCATCTGCTCTGTAAAACATCAGCAAACATGGTGATTCTTTTGGGGCATTTTAAAAACCCTGTGGTGGATGATCAGCATGGGTTGTTTTTTTTTTTCTCTCACAGCAATGATGAGCCTGATGTGCCGTCTGCGTGGCTGCTGTTCTGCCACTGCCAGCAGGCCACGGACCTGGCACAACCCTGCAGGAGGACAGCTATGGGGCAGGCTCTGACAATGCTCAACATCCACAGACACCTCAAGCTTATGGGAGCTCCTCTGGTGGTATGACTGGGAAAGAGGAACCACTTGCCCTGTGGGGAAGAGGGCAGCTGGGGTGGATGTGAGGATGAGGGAGGTGTGAGCAGAAGGCAAGGCTGAGTATGAGAATCTGTCCCTTCCCCATGAAGTTAATGACAAAGCTCCCAGGTCAGGTCCAAGGAAGACACAGGCACAGGGCTGGATGGGAGCGACACTGCATTGCACTGCTCAGCTTGCTTAGACCTTTCCAGGGAGCCCTGGCACCAATGTCTGGTCCTCTAGTTGTCTGTAAGCACCATGAGTGGGAAAGGGGTGGAGGTGTTTCTTGGACTTTGCTGGAACATTAGGATAGGGTAGGGTAGGATAGGAAAGAATAGAATAACATAGAATAGGACTAGACTATTTCAGTTGGAAGGGACCTACAACGACCATCTAGTCCAACTGCGTGACCAATTTGGGGCCAACCAAAAGTTAAAGCATGATATTAAGGGCATCATCCAAATGCCTCTTAAACACCAACAGGCTCAGGTCATCAACCACCTCTCTAGGGAGCCTGTTCCAGTGTTTGACTATCTTCTTGGTAAATAAATGCTTCCTAATGTCCAGTCTAAACCACCCTTGGTGCAGTGTTGAACCATTCCCATACATCCCATCTCTGGATACCAGAGAGAAGAGATCAGCACCTCCTTCTCCATGGCACCTCCTGAGGAAGCTGTAGGGAGCAGTGCGGTCAGCCCCCAGCCTCCTTTTCTCCGAACTAAACAAACCCAAAGTCCTTAGGTGTTCCTAGGCTCCCCACAGGAGGCTCAGCACCCTGGGGAGTTTGTATCAGTCATCCTCTGAGGCCCCCAGCATCAAGGGGACATGGACCTGCTGGAGCGAGTCCAGAGGAGGCCACGGAGATGCTCAGAGGGCTGGAGCCCCTCTGCTGTGGAGACAGGCTGAGGGAGTTGGGGCTGTTCAGCCTGGAGAAGAGAAGGCTGCGGAGAGACCTGACAGCACCTGCCAGTACCCAAAGGGGCCGACAGGGAAGCTGGGGAGGGGCTTTTTACAGGGGCCTGGAGTGCAGGACAAGGGGGAATGGCTTTACATTGAAAAAGGGCAGATTTAGGTTAGACAGTAGGAAGAAGTTCTTTACTGAGGGTGGTGAGACACCAGACCAGGTTGCCCAGAGCAGCTGTGGATGCCCCATCCCTGGGAGTGCTCGGGGCCAGGCTGGATGGGGCTGGGAGCAACCTGGGCTGGTGGAAGGTGTCCCTGCCTGTGGCAGGGGATTGGAACTGGATGGTCTTTAAGGTCCCTTCCAACCCAAACTTTTCTATGATTCATGCCTTGGTGAACACAAGGGGCTGGAGGTTCCCTCCTATCTCCTCGTCCCATGGGGCAGTGAACTTCAGCAGGCCTCCAGTTCCCACTGGTGACATCTCTGCCCAGCCAAAAGGACAGGTAGATGAGCTGGGAAGTGCCTCCTTCAGCCAGCATGGGTTAGGCCCATGGAGGGAAGGCACTTTGTTAAGCAGCTCCGTGCTGTCGTGAAGTAGCACGTCCAAGGCAGGAAGGGAGAGGATGCCAGCTCTTGCATGTTGTGGCTGGGACTCTCAAAGTGCCCCAGGGAATGGATGGCAGGTAAATAAAAATTAATGGAGTTCTGACATCTGGAGTTGCTAAGTCACAAAGAACGTGCATAATAGTGCCTGGGTTTTTAACAGGGAGAGTCATGACAGGTTAGAACAATTTAACTGGGATTGTGTGGGTTCTGCTTCAATTGATGTTTTAGAATCAGAGTTGGAGGCTTTTTTCTCGAGGGCCTCATTATTTTTGTGTCTGGGGAACACACAGTGGCTTGGGCTGTACAGGAGAAGACCTGAGGTATCTTCAAGTGGTGTGGAGATGTGCTGCAGTATAACCATTTCTCTTCTCCAGACAGAGGTTGCTGAGGACCCAGAGAAGGTTTCCACCGTTCACTTACAGCTTGGGCTACCACTTGTGTTCATCCTTAGCCAGAAAGAGACCTACGAGGCTGACAGGAGGACAGCAGAGTTTGTGGCCTGGCGGCTCTTAGGGAAAGCAGGAGTTGCCCTTTTGTCCAGGTATTTGCTCTCGGGTGTTTTGGGGTTCTCCTGGCTTTTTGTGGTGTTTCCAAGCTCAGTTACCCCACCGCCAGGATGAGAGTCAATGGGCTTACTCACATTTGGGTGAGAGGCAGTAAAACTAGGCTATGTCCTGCAAGAGGGTGTCACGTTTAAGGACTTGCCCAGAATCAGATTAGTTTGGTTTCAGACTGGCTGGAAGCATAGAAACGTTTGAGTTTCTTGCTGACTTAGAAGTGGAAAAACAGACTAAGAGAGATTTTGGAAAGGAAATTTAGCACAGATGGAAGGTTTGTATTTTGCCCTCAAATTAAGGGCAGAAGGAGATCCAGTAAAGGAGGTGGACTGTGGGTGCTAGGATGCGATCAAGGTCTCTGCTCAGTGAGTGATGCCTCCTGAGTCAACAAGGGCTCTTGGAGTTAAAGCAACACGCTTGCTCCCCAGGAGCGCAGGAGACACGCTTGTGGCTGGCCATAGGGCAGCTGTGCTGAGCATACCTGCCTTCCTCCATGGCTGACCTTCAGTTACTTCTCTCTGCTCCATGGGCTCAGGAGCAGCCTGCATACTCCAGTCTGGCTTGTGTTTGAAAACGCTTCCATGCTATCTTGCCAAAGGAGGTGTGCAGCCCCTGTAGGCATGGTTGCACAGCCTCTGGGGATGTCTGCTGGCAGCTGTGCAAATGGGAGGAGGTGGAGGAAGGATGGGTGTGGGTTCTTTCATTCCAGCTTTCTGCCACCATGGTACCTCCCTGTATGGAGGCACTTCTTGGTTCCATGTAGTCATGAGCTGAAGTCCACCAGCAGAGCAGCTGCGCTGGGATGTGGCTACCAGTGTGTGAGCAAAGACTTGAATCACAGAAAGGGAATCCAAGCCCCTTGTGAAATAGGCATGTTGTGCAGTGCAGTGCCACCAGAAGGTCATTTAGAGCCTATTTCTCCGCCACTGACATTGATTCTGGGTTCCTGCAAGTTCTCGGGAGCCTTGAAGCACAACTCTGTGAGGACGTGGTGCTGCTGAGAGGTGGGCTTGCCAGCCAGGCAGGCTAAATGGAGGGGGTGACCTTGCGTGTCACACCATCTAATGTTCACTTTGTATTTTGGAAGGGACCACGTAGATTTGAACATTCTGCTCCAGTCAAACGTCGCTCTCAAGACACCAGATGAGGTTAGATGCTGGATTTCTTTCTTGTACAACTCTCATTTCCCTATCTGGGCATGGTGCTCTTGAGAGGTGTTGGGATGTTGCTTGGCTCCGTTGTTATTTGACAGCCTTCCCAGAAGCTCAAGGGGAAGTGTCTTTCCCTAGATGCATGCATGTATTTGGAACTGCCCGAGTCTGGTGCTGCAGAGCAGTTGTACGTGCTGGCAAAGATAACATACGGAGTTTATTTTGGATTCAAAACGTAGGGTGACATCTCTGTTACACCTTAAGGCAACACAAGGTTGTGAACTAGCTAAGGTAGTAGTCCAACTGCAAAATCCCCAAAGATCTGGACTTCTGAAGGCCCTTGCCCCCTTAGGAAAAGCGTTCAAAAGACGGGAGAGGAAATGAGTGTGAAACAAAGAGCAGACAACCAAAGGTCTGTGCTGAACTGGTGTAGCCGAATGCCTCTGGCAGAGATCTGGGAAAAGGGCAGGGTGTAAGTTAAATGAGGTTGATCAAGATGAGCTAAACTCTGGAGGGACCTGACCCAGCTTGTGAGGCAAGATGGAATTCAGTGCCGACAAATGCCAGGGAGCACACGTTGCCCCAGATTACCTGAACTGTCACACTTGTGATTGCAAAGATACAGGATCAGACCTGAACCTGAGCATCCCCTGAGGGCTTCCCATGCCCTGGTGAGAGATGTGCATGTGGTGTTTCTCCTCTTAGAGCCAATGGGAGGTGCCAGCAGTTTGTCATTTCTCTCAGTTCATTATCAAATCAATTTTTTCTGAAGTGCCTTTCGCTGAGACAGTGCCAGAACATTTTTTTTTAAGCTGACAAGGTCTCCTTTCTGAGAAATGCATTTTGCTCTTTCCTTTCCAAATACATTTTGCTCCTTTGTTTACATGGATTGGCAGCCTGTGTACACTGGGGAGCACTCTTTTTGCTTGAGCTTCATGAGATAAAGGATTTTTTGTGCCAGTTTCCTAGGCTGTGGTGGGCTGCTCTGACCAAGCCTGACCCCTCCTAGTCTGGGGGCAGCCATACAGACCCCGTACCTCCCCACTCTCCTTCATTGTTTGGCCACTAGGCTTTTTCTTGCAGTGGTAGATCTATGTTGAGACGCTGGGAGGTGCAGTGGGTGTTCACTTTCACAACTCCAGGCACAGGATCCCACATAGACACAGTTACTTCCTTGCAAGGAGATGTCAGTCTGCGGTGAGAAAAACTCATGCACGGGTGGAAGTGGGCAAAACATCAGTCTGGAGTGAAAAAAACTCACGCACAGGTGAAACTGGGCCAAAAAAACACATCCCAGAAGCTTCCTTGCTTGGCAGCTTTAAGAATCTGTTGACATACACCCAAAAGTAAGAAGTTGGGTGATGGTGCCCCATCAGCCTTGAGTTTGATTTGCAGGCAGAAGAGGCAGAGAGTGATGTTTTGCTCTCACTGATTTATTCTGTTTTCTTTAGGGAGTGCCAATCAAATACCTGGTCTTGGAAGACACTGATGAAGTTATAACCCTGGTGGAAGATAAGAACAAGGTTGAACAAATCCAGAAGGAGGAGGAGGAAGAAGAGGAAGAGGAGGAGGAAGAAGAGGATGAAAAAGAGAATAACAATCAAGGTGTGCAAATAACAGTGAAAAGCTGATTGTCATCAGATAGGACATGCAGTCAGCACCTGCTAGGGACATGCAGGCATGTGTAAAAGCATTAGAGAACACTTTTGCAAATCCAAGGCAAGCTATCACAGTCACATCACGGCTGTACAAAGTGGCTCTTTCATTCTTCGCAGATCACTGGAGTTTTGTGACAGACAGGAATAATTTTTAGGGGAAACACCAGGGAGAAAAATCAGCAGCCGTTAGAGAAAGTGTTGCAGAAGTGCTGCATGTGAAGTGCATGCAGAAGTGGAAATGGGGGTGCTTCTGCTTGAGCACATCCAGCTTCAGAGGCATGAGGAGTTTAAAGTACACCCAACACTGTCTCCTTTTCAAGCATCAGAAGAAAAGCCTCAGAATTATCAGTCCCTTTGGAAAGCTTTGAGACATGTTTTTGTAAGAGCTGTTCCAGACTTGCTTTCTGCAGGGAGAAAACACTAGGCCCTGCAATGTGTCCTTGAAAATGCACTTGCTTTCCATACAAAATTGGTTTCGTTTTCCAAAAAAAGTGGCACAGGATCCTAGAGGAGCCAACGTGCTTGAAGAATAGTGTTCAAATCAGGGGGCACAACTGGTGTGAGATGGCATAAGTGCATTTTGATGAGTTGGTGTGTGTGTCTGTGCCTCCACTCCCCTATACGAGGCAGTTGCCCCTGCTGCCAGTCACCGTGTCTCTGCTGAGCGGTGCTGGCTAACATAGGGGGACCTTATTGCTCTCTGCAGCTACCTGAAAGGAGGGTGTAGCGAGGTGCGGTCAGTCTCTTCTCCCAGGTAACTAGCGACAGGACAAGAGAAAATGGCCTCAAGTTGCACTAGGGGAGGTTTAGATTGGATATGAGGAAAAATGTCTTCACCAAAAGGATTGTCAAGCACTGGCACAGGCTGCCCAGGGACATGGTGGAGTCACCATCCCTGGAGGTGTTTAAAAGATGCACAGATGTGGTGCTTAGGGACAGGGTTTAGTGGTAGGCTTGGCAGTGCTGGGTTAACGGTTGGACCTGATGATCTGAAAGGTCTTTTCCAACCTAAATGGTCCTGAGATTCTATAAGAAGATGCCACTGGGGTGGCACAGGGGGCTGCACTTCCCTCTGCCCTGTGTGTGTGTGCGCTCATGCAGGGCTGTGGGTCCCTTGCAGACATTCAGGATGATCAGGTGGTGGAAGCTGTTTCCAGGGACAAGAAGCGAGAGCTGCCCCTGGAGCAGATCGCTGTGCTGACGGAAGAGACCTTCCACTCTGCCCTCTTGGAGACTGCCCGGACTGTGGTGCTGTTCTATGCCAGCTGTGAGTATGACATGTAGCCTGGCTGTCCCTTCTCTAAGCTTGCACTGCTCGCCATGCTCTCTATAATGTGGTGATCCTGTAGACAAGTTTAAACGATAAATAAATGCCGCATCCTGCCCTGTGGGCCTCCACCCACTGTTAGCAATCAGATTAAATTCTGGTGATGTGTGCAGACAGTAGCTCCTAGTACAGAAGACGTTCATAGGTTTTTAACCTTCATTTTACAGGGACTGAATGTAGGATAAGAGGGGAAATTGTGATAGCATGGACTCAAGGGATAGCCTAGACAGCCTGGTTGCTGCCAAAGTCCAATTATCCTTATTTCTTTCAAGTCTTCTGGAGCTTGAAGCACCTTAGGATGCAGAGAATCATAATGTGACATTATTAGTGGGCGAGGTGGGGCTGGTCTGTCACCTGTATGTCCCTCAGGGCTGTGTCTCTCCTGTGTTTCAGGGGAGGCAGTGTCCCTGGCAGTGCTGCGGTCTTACACCGAGGTAGCCGTTCACCTGAAAGGTAAGGTGCCACAGGGCTGGGTGCTTTACAGCTGGCATCCACCTGCCCTGGCAGGAGGAACCAGAAGCCTGGGAGGGTGTTGGTAGTACTTCCTTACCCAGAATATACACATTTTTTTCCCCTCAGACTCTTAAGAAAGGCATACCCACATCAGGTTGCTTAAGAAGAGTCCTTTGTTTCTTATTTAGGGATCTTTGCAGTCCATTTATGCCTCTATAAAGTCATGGGACCGGGCATGCAGCCTTGGCATGCAGCCTTCTGCAGTCACCTTATGTTGTTGGTGTAAATTGGCACACAGCAGCTGCTCCAACTGCCTTACAGCTGAGGTGGTGATGTTGGTGGGCACAGTGGCAGCATGATGGATGGTGGTGATGACGATGGTGATGTTGGTGGGCACAGTGACAGTGTGATGGATGATGGTGGTGATGTTGGTGGGCACAGTGACTGTGTGATGAATGCCCAAGAGTGTGGGGAGGACCAGGGCAGAGCATCAGCAGCAGTGGGTGACATGGGGAGGGTGGGCTTTGGGGCGAGGAAGAACAAACAGCAGGCACTGTAGCCTGCATCATGGAAACAGGATCCTCTCTGTGCCCCTCAGTGCTAGGTCCTGCACAGACCCAGGAGATGCACAGAAAATCAGTGTGCTGGGTGGCACATCAGATCTCCTGTCCTTGGAAGTACTTCATCTCGAAAGGGGCAGTAATTTGCCCTGGTTTTGGTGGAAAGCATGGCAGACAGGTGTGGGCAGGCACCGCCTGGGCAGGACAGTGTCAGAGGAAGAATTTACAATGATGATGCCTTCAGGGCCTGGAGACTGTCTTAATTACATAGGAAGTCTTGCAGGCAGCCACAGAAATCCATAAATAACACGTGACAGTAAAGAATCAGCTACACTTAAAGACAGCACAAATTGGGTAGTCTGGTAGTAAAGGCAGAAGGGAGTGATCTTTCAAGAGGGTCTCAGCAGTTCTTGAGCAGTGTAAGCCCCAGTTCAGCTTCGTTCAGGTCTTCAGCCCCATCCCTCTGCGATTAGTGGAAAGAGGTGGGTTCTTCTGCACATCCATCATTCTTACATGAGCTGAATCTCTTCCAGAAAGGCCTCTTTCTCCCTCTGGCTCCAGGGAACTCAGAGGTGGCTTCATCCCCAAGTCATTGCAGCACAGTGGGGAAATCGGATGGATCTGGGCAAGAGCTGTTCTGGCACCCCTGGAGGTGGCTGGTGCCTTCTCTTGGTTTTCTTCTTCATCAAGGTGGCACTTCCCTGGGAGTGGGCACCACATTCTGCAGAGTGCAAGCAGGATTCGGGCCGAGCTGTCAGCAGTGGGGACACGTGTAGAGCCTGCAGAGGACCCGGCCAACTTTCTGGGAAGCAGATTCAGTGGGAATTGCTTACAGGAAACCCTCCTGGGAACGCTGTGGACAGTGCTGTGGTTTGGATGCAAGTGATTCTGCATTCATAGATTGCATGGAGGGAAAGTCATCAGCAGCTTTGATCTGGACCGAAATCCCAGGAATAAACAGGAAAGCTCAGAGGGAGTGGTTGTTGTTAGAGATGTTATGGTTGTTGATGGTTTGGGGTTTCTTTTAGACTGCCCAGCAGTCAGACCAGCTAGGGGAGCAGCTTGGGAAAGGCAGTAGATGAAACCCTGCCTCTTCCTCAGCCAGTGGCCAAGCCTTGGCTGATTCCATGCGGCCAGGCTTTCACCATGTGTTTTTTGAATGATTTGATAACAATCTCGGTTCATGGAAGCAGACACCGGCAGATTCTCAACAGAGATTAGGAACCAATTGGGGTTAGGGCCTTTCCTCTGTGATCAGTGAGATCCCACCAAAGGCTCCCAGGCCAGATGTGACCTGTGGAATGTCTCCAGTCTGCTTTCCCTACTGCAGCCTTCAAGAGGATGGAGAGCGGCTGCATTAGTGGATCTGGAGTTCTTTGTCCCTGCTGCTGAGGGAGCCTCAGGCACAGGTGGGCTACCAGGGGAGCTGGAAGACCTAAAAGGATGGGGGTCCCTGGGCTTTCAGTTATGGCCAGGGCGAGGGGAGATCCAGCCGTGCAAGGGACAGAAGTCTGGATCAAGAAGAAGATCTTGAGCTGTGCAGGACTGAGAATAAAACCTGGGGCATGGCTTTGGGGCAATCTCACAGCTCCCCCAGAAGTGCTGGTGTTCCTGCCTGCTCTCTGGGGTGGAGCTCTCCCCCAAGGGCTGAGAAGACACGACCAGCTGTCTGAGGCATGAATCACCCGCTCTGGAGCCACATTTTGAATTGCAGAACCAGGTCCCACTTCTGATGCCAATTCTTTGTGCAAAATGGCACTAAGAACGGGCCCTATGAGATCAAGTGCCAAGGGAGTGGGGGAGGCTGGAGACTGGAATGACCCTGTGAATCATCCAATAACAGATGTTCAGCATATCGTCACAAAATTAATTTTATAGCCTCCCAAGTGTTTTTCCTTTGTTGAGAGATCCAATCTAGCAAGAGAAAAAGACAAGCACGTCTGTCTTGCTGAAGCAAGCACGTTTTCTGCTCTGGCAGCAAGAGCATGCCATTCTCACTGCCACTGGGGCTAACTGCTGCAGCTCTTGGTCTCTTCTGCAGGATGGGAATTTATGGAAGCAGCACCCATGAAGGGGATGTGAAGGTGAGGCAGTGCTGAGCATTTCTTAGGTGTGTCATTGGCCTTTTTTGCAAAGAAGAGAGGAAAAAAATGTCTAAGAAGAACGATAGGCTGTGATGAAACACAGTTCTGCTTCCTTCTTCTGTGCTTCTGTGGTCTTCTTGGCCAATGACTTCCAGAGACAGGGGTCTGAAGTTGTAGTTCAAAGGCATGAAAATCACTGGTGTGATTTAGCAATGTATATTCATGGAACCTAAATCTGGAGTAAGGATTCCATATTGAATTCGTCCTCTTGAAGTGCAGCACCGCGTACATAATTTACCTGTCTTTCATGTTGTAGCCTTTGGAACAGCTCTTCAAGTGAGCTGTTTCTAATGCCAGTTCTGCCCTCCAAAGGATTAGAAGTTTAAGAGATTCTTGATTTTTCTTGTTCCCTGTAACACTGATGATTTGTCTTGTCCTGGTTTTATAAGACCCCCAGGACAGAGGTTCTTGCTGTTTGCTGGTTTTAGTAGCACCTGAAATCACAGAACAGTAGGATCTCGTGTTCCTCTTTCAGCTTTCTTCCCATCCAGCAGCCCAACAGTGACCACAGGGCTGAGCAGTCTGTTGCTGTTACTCAACTCCTGAAACTGCTGCTTGTTTTGTAATTAATAATATTGTGCAGATTGGGATGGGAGAATGGTCATCCTGTACAAGGTGTTCCTCAGGCCAGATGGGGCTCCTTTGGAGGTAGTATCCAAATACTAAAACTCATATACGAGGGACCTTAGAGCAGCCTTGCAACTCAGTTTTAATGAGACATCAAAGCCCCGTTTCCATGTCATTATTTTTCACAGTTGGGCAAGACACAAGATTATGTGGTAACAGATGATGAAAAACAGCTATACTGGATCAAAGGTGTGAAAAAAATCCAAGGGCAGGCTTTTAATTTCAGATGTTATTTCAGAGCCTGGAGAATGACACAAACCATTTCTGCTCTCGTGGAGTGTTTTGACAACTCCCGGCTGTCTGAGTGGAATAGACCCTTAGGCCCATGCTGCTGCTTGCTTTTTCTGTACATGAGTTTGACACAAGGCAGAACAGCAGCGAACTCCTCATGTGAGCTGTGAAAGCAGAACATAAAATGAGGGTGGCAGAAAGTGGTCCAGTGGGATGCCAAGGACATAGGGATAGGAGATAGGAACACATGCTAAGATCACATCTGCCATCACCCTGGTCTGTGGAGATGCCTTGCCCATCCCTGGCAGACACGTTTCTGACCTGTGATTAAAACCCTTCACAGCTTCTCTGCCAGAAAGGCTTCAGCTGTGCTTGGTTCTCAGTTGCTTGTTTTAATATTTGGGCAAAGCTCCCTACCTGGGAATGGGTTGTTGCTTGTCCTTGAGCAACACTTGAGAGCGTTCTCACTGTTGCCTCCAAAGCTGACTTTACATATTATTAGTAGATTTTATTGTTTCTTTCTTCCAGGCAATTTCCAATCAAAAGAAACACTCTTCTTTGGGTTTTTCCTCAGGAGGCACGTCTTCCAAAATTCTCCAGATTCTTTCTCATCTGCTTCAGCCTTTCTAAAAACATGTTTCACTTCTGGGCTCTGCAGAGGTCTCACTGGGACAGCAGAGCATCGTTTTCCTCTCGTGTCTTGCAGACACTGTTGAGAGCTCATCCCAGAATGAGCTTTGCCCGTTTCTGCAATATTGATGATATCTGCACATCCTGTTTCTCATCCCAGAATGCTGCTGCTGTTAGACTTTGCCCTTCAAATTCCTTTCTGCCCCTCTGGGCTTGGGGTCATTTGCAGATTGCATGTGTGTGTTATTCCATCAGCCAGGCCATGAAAACAATGATCAGAATCAAACCCAGGCCACACAGAGAAGAAAGTTCAGCTGGTTTTGATGTGCTATACTCTTGAGAAATTGTCATCACCTGCCCTGACCCTGGTTTCTGAAGGACACTTTGCGATGGTCTGCCTCCGTGTGTGTGCTAGTCTCTAGGTTTCATCCCAACTTTCCCATGTAACTGTTGGACCCTGTTCAAACAAATTTAGGGAAGGTATGAAGATTGCAGAGATACGACATTCCTGCAGTGGGCATGGACAATGTATGGCCTGAGGACTGTATGCAGCCCTGCCATCCTTGGTCAAGCCTGATGTAGGTAGGAGGCAGCTTAGGCGAGGCTGGCAACCAAGGGGTGGTAGCCAGGTTCACCTGCCACCTGGTTAGCAGGGACTCAGCTGTGAACCAGCAGCAGCATGTGCTGGTCTGCGCCCAGCCTGCAGATGAAAGAAAGGACATGGTGGAGTTGCAGGCACTGTGTCTTGGGCTGATGGAGAACGTGAGGGGAACAGAGCCTTCATTTGTTTTGCTGCTTACAAATCCCTTGAGTGTATTGCTTTGGTGAGACCCATAAAAAGCTTTTTTAAGACTTTTCCCAGGAACCAAAGTTGGACTGACTGCTCTGTAATTCCCAGGTGCTCTTCCTTTGCCTTAAGACCCCTGTCTTAAGGTCCTAAAGGAACCTGCTAGTGGCTTGGGCATGAACAGCTGGCATAGGTAGGATAGGGGGAATGCCATCAGACTGCCGACCTGTATTACATGTGTCTTACATCACCTTTAACTGCTCCTTATGTATTTTCCTTCATACTTTAGTTAGAACAGACACTTTTCAATACCAGGCACCTTAGTAAATGAAAAAGCTTTGAATCATAGAGGCACAGAATGGCTTGGGTTGGAAGGGACCTTAAAGACCATCCAGTTCCAGCCCCCTGCCACGGGCAGGGACACCTCCCACCAGCCCAGGTTGCTCCCAGCCCCATCCAGCCTGGCCCCGAGCACTCCCAGGGATGGGGCACCCACAACTGCTCTGGGCAGCCTGTGCCAGCGCCTCGCCGCCCTCACAGTAAAGAATTTCTTCCTACTGTCTAACCTAAATCTGCTCTCTTTCAGTTTGAAACCACTCCCCCTTGTCCTATTGCAACAGGACCTACTAAGAAGTCTGTCCCCATCTTTTTTGCAAGCCCCCTTTAAGTATTGAAAGGCCACTATGAAGGCTCTCTGGAGCCTTCTCTTCAGCCTTCTCCATGCCAAGCTTTATCTTCCCTTTTTCCTGTGAGGGCCTGTTTCTTTGTCTTGGCCTTAATCCTAAATTATTTTCAGTACATTTCCTTACTGCCTTTTATGCCCCTGGACAGTTGCCTCAGGGTTTCATGGTGTCCCTTTGAGTAACCAGCCAGATGTGAACATCTCTGGGAATTTCTTTCTGCGCAGTGCAACCTGCCAGTTCCCTGAGTTTATTTTCCCCATGGTCTGTTGTTTGGATCAATCCCCACCTGCTGGGGTGTTTAATACATTCACAGGCTGGAAACAGTTACTGTTATGCTCAAAAGTGTAAGGCACATCCATGAATGATTTCAAGAGGGAGGTAGCCTGTACTCAAAAGGATTGTATATTTAGGGCTGGATTTTGACATCCTGCCCACACAAAGCAGCGGTTGACTCCAGGAATGGTCCAGCAGCTTCTCAGCGGTAGCCCACCTGGGCTCACTTCGAGTGCTAGGATCCAGCCCTGTAGGATGCGTGCCAAAGCCAATAGGAGTTCTGGCAGCGTTAATACAAGTAGATGTGATAATACCCAAAGAAGCTAATAAAAAGGTCTCTTTTTCAACCATTTCATTTTTCCTTTTTCTGCCCCACCCTCCCAGATTATTTATATGTGTTTGTATTCCATTCTAGGAACTCAGGGGGTTTTGCTGTCTCGGGTGAACTGCTGGGACTGGCCTGGCATTTGCACAAAGGAGAATGTCACTCAGTTTCCTGCCATCAAGATTTATGAGAGGGGAGAGCGATCAGTGAGGTACAACGGCATGTGGGGAACTGAAGAGCTGACCAGCTTCATCATGCTGTAAGTGTCTGTAAATGAGTCCCCACACAGTAAGGCTGGCACATCTGCTAGGTGATGTTCTGGATGCTTCACGGCCTGTGTAATGGAATCCTTTTTGGAAAAATAATGTCAGGTCTGGTTGTAGACCTGGTTTGGAAATGAGCTGAGGAACTTTTTGTGCTTTTCAATATCAGGGAACATCTGTTCTTGGGCAGTGCATCCACCTGTTGTCACTGTCCCTCTCTCTTTGCTGGAATTCCTTCTCTGTTATTTTTAACAGGCATCTCAAAGATCTCAGACCAGCCAGTTTAGCTCAGGGCTCTTCTCTCTTCCCCATAACCAGCTCCAGTGCCTTTCTGTGACTAGGCATTGTCCTTCCTTCCCAGGTGACTGTTTTTTGTGCCTAATGAGGCATAACAGTTGTCATATTGGGTTGGGGCATTGCTGGATTGAGGTTGCCCTTTTGTCTCTTCATCCGGAAAGTGAACAAGGTGGCAGCCAATGTTGTTTCTCTGCCTTCCCATAGGAGCCGAGTTCCCTGCCCTCTGAAGCTGGCCACCATTGAGGAAGCAGAAGGATATTTAAGAGGAGAGTTTCCATCTGAGCTGTCATCCTATCACCACACTGTGCTTCTAGGAGTATTTAGTCCAGCCACCAGTGAAGGTTAGTGTTGTATTTGTGGGTTAAGCACTCAGCTTCATTCCTAATGGGAGAGGGATGATTCCAGGTGCTTGGAAGTTCCTCCATGTTTCATCTTCTCTAAACGTGTTTACTCACATCACAGCCTTGCCTGGCACCACCCTTTTTATTTTTGCAAGAAGATAGCAGGTGATTCCAGATGTGGGACCTAGGATCCATATCCTGGCTCAGGGGACATTCGGCTGCCAGGCACCTGTACAACACTCAGTGTGGTGGCATCTGGCAATCCTGACAGGATCAGGACATGGTGCTTGGGTAGCAGCACAAAACACCAGTGCCCTGGGTGACCTGTCTCTGCAAAGAAAGTTTGCATATGCCCAATCTGAATTTACCAAGCCATGATTTGTGCCTGTTGTCCCTGTTGTATCTCCTCCCCCTTACTGCTCGAAGTTTGGCTCTGTCCTCGTTATGAGTCCCCTTCAAACAGTTGTAGGCTGCCATTAAATCCCATCTTGGCCTCTGACTGAACAAGCCTAGATCCATCAGCCTCTTGTTGCAGTCCATGTACCACATATCACAGCATACTGTTTCTTAAAGCAAGCCCTTTCTGCTATTGGATTGATAGTCATCTTGCTGACACCTCCTGCAAATGTGGTAGTCCCAGTCCTTGCAACCAACACACAATCCAAAACATATTTTTTTTAAAAAAAGGCAAAGCAACAATGAGGTAACGTGCAAATTTATTGCATCAAATGAATGAAATATAAATAACTCAATGAAATCTACTTCTGGACTTTGAAATAGGTAGGCACAGCCCCCAGAGCGGTGGACATCAGCTAGAAATGCTAAGCAAAGTTGCTGGAAGGAGTGTTCTGAACTTGTTTGAATTTGTCTGGCTTTGTAGTCTTGGTCAGTGTAGTCCTGGCCAGTGGCTGAACTGTGGAGCAGTTCTGCTCTCCCTCCCTTGCCTGTACATGGGGTACTCTTAGCCACGCAGGTATCATTCGCTGCATGCCATGGCTGTGGTCCAGGATCCATCAGGTTTTTCCACAGCCTTGCAGAAAGACAGGGAAATGGACCCGAGAGCTGCAGTGATTTTTCTTGTGACAATTCTTTATGGTAACAAGGGAAAGGGAAAAAAGTCAGTCTGGAAAGGGGACATGATGTCATGCTTCAGTCAAATGCACAGTGGAAGGCTAGGGCCTTCCAACCCCACAGTCTCTCTGTTACCAGCTGCACCTGGGAATTACTGCGTTAAAAAAAGGAGAACTTTCTTAAGATGAAAATCTTAAGATCTTTCTTAAGATGAAAATTTTAGACTATTTTTCATTTTGAAGTTCCGTTGTGCCTGTAAACGTTGGTTAAATGCAAAACAAGCTACTTTCTCACATGAAGAGGTCCAGAGGAAATCCACTGTACTCAGAGGTAAGAACAAAATAAAATGTCTGGAACCAACCAGGAAACACTTGGGCTGTGTTCACCGAGCCAGCTGACAGCTAATACACCTGCTTTCTTCTGGAGAGTCTAGGTCTGTTAAATATAGCAGAAAATCTTACTGAGCTTAAAAAAACTGTAGTCCATTTCTCCCTGATTTTCATCAGTTCAGCTGCAGAATCTTCCTTCTATTCAACATACTCCACTCTGCGGTGGGTCCTGGATTAGCCCCATGGTAGGACCTTGGACAACACGGGAATGGTGAGAGGGGTTCATGGAAGGAACCTGCCTGAATCTGGCTGGACGTGTGAGCTCAGATTCTTTCCTATATAGAAGCTGTTAATTTCCTTCCGTGCAAAAATGAGTCTTGGAGCTTTCAGATGGCTCTGTTGCAGAGCCACAAGATTGTCTCTTCCCTCGGGGCACGCTCAGGCTGCAATCTGGAGCGGCAGTCTGGGGTAGCTCAGCCGCAGATGCCAAGGGAGATGAAATTTGTGATGCTTTCACCGCCTGGAACCTGCGGGGCATTCGGGCGTCATGCAGAACGACCTGAGGGAGCAGAAAACTGGAGCCAGCTGTTCTGGCACCAAACCCAGGCCAGAGTCAGGGAAACCACATTGCTGCTCTTATCAGCCTGCAGGCTTACCTGGAATTTCCAATGATTTTCTCACGGCGAGAATTCTTGCTGTAACCTGAACCAGCGACAAACCATGCCATTGCCATTTCTAGTTAACTGAAACAGAGCAGCAAGATGTCCAGTTAAATAAAGCCCTGGATTTTTTCCAACACTTGGCGTCACAACTATGTTAAGAAGCCCTTCAGTGGGTCTGAGCTAAAAGAGGCTTGTTGGAAAAAATTTAATTAAAATGTGTTACAAAGAGGTGAATGGTATTACTAGGGCAATGAATGAGCATTTTCCTGGAAACTTGGAGAACTTACAGGAGAGAAATTTGTTTGCTGTGCAGAAACTGGAAGCATGCTTGGAAGTAAGTCTCTGTCCTAAACCATGAAGCAAATGTTTAAAAATATATCTGTATTCTGCAAAGCTCTAGTGCCATTGTAGGGCTTCCCAGCATTGGTATAAACCAAGTGCAGGTGGCATGCAAAGATGCTGCAGGTGCTGCTGGAGGGCATAGTTTCATGAGATGCCTTCTGCTAGAGGGATAAGGGGTGATACTCAGATCCTGTCTCCAGAAATCTCTGCAGGAGCTGTAGACCCTTCGCCATCTGGCAGTTTTATTCCTTCTTATTCTCAAATCCTGCAGTGAAGCTGGGCTTGTGCAATTCGTGGCAGCTGTCGTGGAAGGCAGCTGGGATTCCAGCTCAAGGCATGTACCGCAGTTCACGATCAGGCCCTGCAGAGAATTAAAACAGTGCTCTTGGGGAGGAGTAATTTTCTAGGAAACAGCTTCTTTTGAAGTGCTTCATGTCTGTAGTGGAGCTGTGTGAATTTGGGGGAGTTCTTGCACCATCACTGTGAGTTGTTGAGAAACACAGTCTGGTGAACAGCTCTGGGTCTGGAACAGCCCCCAAAATAAGGAAAAATTTGGAAGTGTGATAAGGAGGGAAGATGGCATCGGGAATGACACTGATGAAAGGAGTAAGCCTGGACTCTGCTGAAGGTTGTCCTAATTTAGGAGAGAATTCCTGCAGCTAGGGCTGTTCCAGGGCAGCACTTCAACACAAGCTTAAGTCTCAAGTGAGGGTTTAAAGTTAAATGCCTGTAGAAGTGCTCCCCTGAGGGAGTTTGGATGTGAGCCTGCTCTTTCCATGTCAGGCTGTGTCCTTCAGTGCCTTATGGCACAGGGTGAGCTGGTGGTCTGCTCTGTGGCCTTTTCTCCTGTAGCTGGGACACCAATAACTTCACAAGGGGGTTGTTGGTGAAGTTCCCAGCGATCCTTATCAGCTAGTCCTATGAGTTGCTTCTCTTTCAATGCTGATAAAATCAAGTAGCCGAAGAGCTGGAAACCAGCATCAAACTTCTGCTATGGTGATTTCTCTATATCACAAGATGAACCAGCCAAGCTGTGTCACCAGCTTTGTTGTATGTGTGTTGTTTCCTGCATGTCTGAACCCTCATTCAGCCACGCCCTTAAGGATCTAAGCTTCCACTTGGAAAGGAAAATCGTGTAAATGAAAGTGTGTGGTTCCTGCACTTTCATGTGTGTTCCAACACAATGGAAAAGACAGCTTTGAGTGGAGCTGGAAAGCAGGAGGCAAAGAACCAAAAAGTGACCAGTTGTGACCCAGCCTCAGTCTGTTGAGGTCTGAGTCACCGGTCCCAAGAGCTTGGGCTGGCCAGTTGGGATATGACGGTGAATATTGTGAGGAACACTAAATAGTATCTGAATGAGATCTTATTTCAGTTATAAAGCAACATCTATCATGGCTGTATCTGAGATGTAACTTTAATTCTTGGGATTTTTTTGAAGAGTGTGGTTTCTCACTCTCCTTAAGTCGGAAGAGCCTTCTTATTGCTTCCAGTTGCTCAATACAAAGTGGGAGGAGGGATGGTGTTGTAATACGCCCCGGTTTCACCCCACCTTTGGCAGCAGCAGTTTTGATCTCTGTTCTATAACGGTATTTTACAAGCTCACGTGCTACGGCCCTCATGTTCTTATAAAGCTTGTACCTCCCATGGATTCAGCTGCTTAAAACAGGCTGGTTTATAAAGGCATCTGTTTCCAGCCTCTCAGCACAGATAGATTCAGCTGTGATGGATGAAGAAAGGCCCAGCCCTGTCCTTTCTTCTTCATCCTCTACCTGACCTCTACCTGAAGATGAGCAGTGGACCCTCACAGCCACTGCAAGTGGGTTTATGCTGAGCTGTGACAGCAGAGGTGCTGTCCTCTCTTTGCATAAAGCGGCAGAGATGCTGTGTCTGCAAAGCATGTAGCTTTGCAGTAGACACACTCCCTGTCCCAGCTGGGTGCTTGAAACCCTGACCTGCTCTGAGGAACTGGATAAAACCAAAAGACTCTTGGGGGAGAGGCTGGTTTATCTGCTGGGCTCTTAAAACTAGTCCAGTTAAGTCATCATCAGTCATTTCTGAAAGGTCACTGTGGTTTGTAAGATTTCTATTTAGACTTATAATTGGTCTCCTGTTTCTAAGAACACTTACGGACTTTAAGTCCTTAAAGCCATTTCATTTTCCATCAGTGCCTCTGTCACGCAGATCCTGGAAGCTCAGTGCTGGTGGCTGAAGAGCAAATACTGTTCTCATAATAGGAACTTTCCTTCTGGTCCTTTCAGTCTCTGCCAAGTCCTCCTCCTGTAGCCTGCAGCCATGAGACACATCCATTTCTCATGAGCCTCTAATCGTAGTTTTGTTCCCAACTGACAGTTTGCTGTGGGAGGGTGTTATGTATGCAGACAGCGAGCTAGCTTCCAGGAGGAAGCTGATGCTTCTCTTTCAGTTGTTTGTTTTTGTATCTTTGTCTTTTTTACAGCCAGGGAAGCTTTTGAAGAGGCAGGAAACATCTTAAGTGGCCATGTGACAATGGGGATGTATTTTGAAGATGATGCCTTGGCTTTGTAAGTAGATTCTTTTTTTCTTTGGGGAGAATTGAGGCTGTTCTGCATTTAGTGAAAGCCAGTACCTAGAGCAAGCGTCAGTGGCCACGCTGGGTGTTTAGCAGCAGCTCCAAACAGCTACAAGTGACTCAGTCCTGTAGGGAGATTGCTCAGGACTCAGCCAAAGGAAGATGTAGCCCTGGCTCTGCCACTGATTTGCAGCCCGTCCATGGTCAACTCATTCTGTCCTGTTGAAATGAACTGTCATCTCCCTTCCCACTGTTCAGGTTCACGCTGGGTACGTTCAGTCCTCCAGCCCTGCCAGCCCCCATGCACCTGTTGCATTCCTGATACAAACAGGACCAAGCTTTTATGGAGGAAAAAACAGGCTAGAAAAATTATACCCTGTAGCTAGGATCAGTGTGTGAGGAAGAAAAAACCATCAGGAAGAGGTGATGAATTGTTACTGGTCTTCCTCCTTCTACAGTCCCTCCACCTTCTCATCTCCCCTTCCCTGTCCTGATGTAGAGGAATGAAGCTGGGTTAATTAGCATTGATAATATACAGCTGTGGGCTGGCTTCAGGGGCGGTGGGTTGGCTGATGTAGATAAGTTGCAGCTGTGGCTGGTGCTGTTAAGTGGTTGAGAGCCAATGAAGAGGGAGCAGCCGAGGAAGAAGCAAGAGAAGAGACACCACGTGTCCTGGATGAGGCAAGAGGAGGAGAAGGAAGCAGAGGGACTGTATGAAGAGTGTGCTGGTATGAGGTGGTAAAAGACTTTGTTGCAGCTTGATAGTCTGGAGAGTGCTGCAACACCCTGATGCTGTGAAGGTGCCTGCCTGTGGTGGGGAAGGGGAGGGCAAGGGGATTGCTGCAAAGCCTGGTGTGTAAATGTGAGCCTTGCTCTGATGGTTGCCCCCCAGTTGCCAAGAGCAGCCAAAAGAAAGGCTGCTTGTGACCACTTGCAGGCTTTCTCAGGTAGCAATGGAGTGGGAATTGTGTCTGGGAAATGATTTGAAAGCCCTGAAATAAATGCTCTCTGTCCCTGGAGCAGGTGGCCTTTCTACAGCGCTGTGAAAGGTGTTACACCACTTCGGTCTCATCCAGCTTCCCGGTGGGCACTCACATCTGGCTGTGAGGTGTTTGTGGCTGCTGAGGACAGGGAAGAGCCTACCTCTATATTTTCAACAGTTAATCTTACCGTGGATGTTTTTTTTTCTTGAAAGATGTGCCCACACATTTCCCTCCCCTTGGCAAGACATTGCCACCATTTCCAGACAGAGCTTTGGGGAGGTGCATCCTCTTTCTGATGGAGTGCTGGAAAAATACAGCAGCTGCCTTCCCCTACATAGGGTAAAGGTGAAGTCAGGGCTTTCTTGGTCAGTTTTTGATTGAATAAGGGTGTCAGCTGCAGCCCTAACTTCAAGCCAAATTGGAGCTAATGGGATCTGAGCACGTATCAGCCCATGCACTTAACTGTCATTGACTCACTCCAGTAAGGGGCAAAGTGCTTTGGATTAGACTGCGAGAGATGCTTCAGTGGCTATAAATGCAGCTAGAGCCGGGAGGAATCTTCAGCTTGCCCTGGCATCTCATTTCCATCAGGAATTAGCTATCAAGGCAGAGTTAAAAATCCCAGAAGGTCCTTGGCCTGTTTTCCATGTGTGGGTTTAAAAGCCAGAAATGCAACAGATGCAAGCGCATCTCTAGCATGTCTGATGAGTTGTGGGCATTTTTGTGTTACGCATGGAGAATGAAAATGCAAATACCGTGGTAGTACATCTCTATTAACCAAACTGTGCTCGAAGCACTGGTTGTGGCTGGGTCTTAGAAATGAGGCAACACCAGGCTCGTTCAGCGATGGGGTGGGAGACCACTGGGAAACAGAGCTACAGGAGCTGCAACCAGGTGAAAAACCTGACCCCCCCCAAACTAAAAGGCTTTTCTCCCCTAAGGATCTCGGTCCAGCTGGTAGAAGAAAAAAAAAAAAAAAAAAAAAGCTAAGGAAGGTAGGGTGATCTTACAAAACAAGGTACCAGCAGAAAAAGCCTGTGTTCTCTTAGCAATGACACATGCAAGAATACCCCTCCATCCTGCTGTTCCACTCTGCAGCTGTGCTCCTGTGTAGCTGGAATAATTAATACAGTTTATATTGATACTCGTTCTGCCAAGTTTGGATTTTGGCTGTGATTTGTGGGTGAAGCTACTGTAGCTGGTCATCTTCTCAACTGTAAGCAGAAAGTAAACACTTACAGGAATTCCTTATGCAAGAGCCAGGCTCACTTCCCTTCTTAAGAAAAGAAAAGCTATTCTGCTAAACACTCAAGGAGGAAATATTTGTGGCTCCAGGTCACGGAAAGCTGAGTCCCCTCTTCCCAGAGAAAAAGGTACACAAAATAAACAAAGAATGTTGTTAGCAGTAAGCACCTGTTTGGTTGGTAACTACTGAAAAAATAAGAAACTGTTAAGGAAGAAATGCTTTGAATGAAGTCATTATTTATTTCTCAAATACTGAGATGTCATAGATTCCTGCCAAGTATTTGTTTGCAGATGTTTTTGATTTAAATGCAAGTCTCATATTACCCATAGAACACCCCTGCTATATAAATAGAGAGCTGTTGAAAGCAACAATACAACCACTCAGTACCAGTAAGATGAGAAGTGATTTCAGGGTAGACTCTAGCTACTAGATGGGGAATTTGTTGGCTTTTCTGGTGGTATATAAGAATCTTCCTTATCAAAGGCTGCTGAACAAGTTGATGTAGTTAGACATAGGGAGCAAGAGTCCTCACTGCCTCTGAGACATGATCAAGCCACAGAGTCTCTTTAAAGCCTGTGGAAGTTTGGGAAGTTCAAAATCCCAGCTTTAAAGAATTTTCTAGGGTTTTACCATTTTTATTCAATGGCAAATACAAGTTAATTTGAAAAACAAGAGAGGAATGTTCGGGATCTTCCTGGTAGCTCAAAGGATTTCCAGCCATGACCAGAGGTGTGAGAATCAGCTGCTTTGAGTAGCAGAGCTTGGAGCTTAGCTCAGGGCTGGATTTATGCAAATAAATTAAAAAAGCTAAAATGGCTTGGATAAGTGCAAGAACAGTTTAGCAATGGATTCACAATGTTTGAAGGCCTGGAGAAAGTCCATGGTCGTTCATTACTGCTGCTCTTTACCAAGACATCTGTGCAGATCTGGGGTGCCCCTTAGAAATTTGCAGTGGGTGTAT
Source organism: Falco biarmicus (assembly GCF_023638135.1). NCBI lineage: Eukaryota > Metazoa > Chordata > Aves > Falconiformes > Falconidae > Falco > Falco biarmicus. The sequence goes on along the minus strand of NC_079294.1, from coordinate 38,286,290 downwards.
TATTTCCAGGCAGATAAGTGCTGTGATGGAGGAAGTGATAGGCCTGCACATGAGCTGAACACCATAGAAATTTATCTTCAGTTTCATCCACGTGCTTTGTCATTGATGACCTAAACCACCAAACACTGACATTTTTAAAGGAAATTTGAACAAATCTCCATCCCATTCAGAACTGCTAAAATAGGTGTCCAAACTGAATTTGCCCGGGCAAACCACAGAGGAAAGTGCGATTGGTTGTAATATGACTTTTGTATGAGCTGCCTTTGCGGTAGGCTGGGTCTTTGTTGAATCTTTCTCATATAGAGGGAAAAAAAAAAAAGACGGACCAGATAACTTCTGAAAAGGAAAATCAAAGGCTTTCCACCTTCCCAACTCCACAACCCAAAATGTCCTTACACCTCGCTCACTTCCCCAGCATTTCTGGTGTCATGGCCTTTGAAAAATTACCAGTAGCCTTTGAAAAATGAACTACAGATGCCCTCCATAAAAAGTGTTGAGGCAGCTGACTTCCCCTGTCCTGCCCTTCCTCTGGGCACTGACATCTGGAGCCTCCAGGACTGAAGTTCCTCAAACTTCCAGAAAATTACTCTCCCATCTTGGTGGACCCCCTGCCCTTTCATTGCGCAGACTTCTCCTATTTTTGCCCTTTCCACTTTCTCAGCTTTTATTTAAATACCCTTGAACCCTCTTACCAGAAGAATCTTGGGAAATAAAGGATGAGCTGGCTTCTCCACCAGGAGTATATGTGTGCAGGCTGAGCGTGTCGCTCTAACGCAGGGCTGGCCTTCAGCAAAGTTGCTTGTGTTCACCAAGGCAAAAATCAGATCTCCTGGAGCTCATGTGGTGTAGGTTGGTGTCCCTCAGATGGAGTCTATGACCTTCTGTTTGCCTTGGCTGGTGAGGCAGAGTAAGGCGCTGGGTGTGTATTTGCAGCACCTAACCTTAGGTGCGAAAATGAAAGAGAAGTGGCAGCAAACAGTTCAGACGGTGGTGTTTTGAATTTTCCCTGTTATTTAGCTGCTGGTGCCTTTTTGCAGAAGAAAGTGCTGGTTTAGTGTGTGTGTGTGTATTTAGCGGCTGGTGTGAGCTGGGTAAGTGCTTGTTTCAGAAGGGTAAGAGGGGACGTGTCAGCCCCATTTCTCCCATCAAATGAGGGCTGTGCAGGGGCTGGAGTGGGTGATGGGGCAGGTGACCCTTTCCTCCTGAAGTCGCCTGGGCCTCTGACAGCAGCCTTTCCCTCCCCTGCACAGAATCCGTATCACAGAATGGTTTGGGTTGGAAGAGACCTTAAAGACCATCTAGTTCTGACCCCCTGCCATGGGCAGGGACACCTCCCACCAGCCCAAGTTGCTCCCAGCCCCATCCAGCCTGGCCCTGAGCACTCCCAGGGATGGGGCATCCACAGCTGCTCTGGGCAGCCTGTGCCAGCGCCTCGCCACCCTCACAGTAAAGAATTTCTTCCTAATATCTCATCTAAATCTAGGCATCCCCAGTTTTCACCATGAGGATGCCAGCTCTGCATGCAGCAGATTTGGAGTGCATCAAATCCCCCAACCAGTCCTTTTTTCCATACTTCTTTTTCAGATCCCGTAAATATGCGGTGTCTCCCCCAGCTCTCCTCCTTGCCAGGAGCAGAGGTCAGAGAGTCGAGGGCATGGCTTTGCCCAAACAGAGCATACAGGAGATGGTGCAGATGATCAGATACAAATTGCTGGACGCTTTTGTAAGTTTAAAAAAAAAAAAAAAAACATCCTTTTTCCATTGTGGTCATTTGCAGAAGCACTGATTATAGCATGGAGCTCTGCAAGATAAATATGTTTACTCATTATTTTTATCATGCTGTGTTATGTTTGTTTTTAAATTTTATGGCTTGGATCAGACAGTCTGGACAGGAATCTGCTGTTTGCTGTGTGGTCTCGTGGGAGGAGACCCTGGGGGGGTGATTGACTGGCTTGTGCCCATAGTCACAGACCCGCTGCTGTGGTGGGTTGCCCTCTCGCAGGGTCTGCTCCCTGCCTCTCGCACGTGCCTTTCAGAGACTGGTCATAGCCATAACATGTGGAGCTCTGAGCTGGCCCTGCTTCTGCCTTCTCTGCTCGTATCCCTTCATCTCAGAGTGCACAGCTGCTCCTACAGACTTGGCTTGCAATGGGCAGGGTTGGGCAGAGGCATCTCTAATGTGCACCACCATCCCAGCACCCACACTCATTTTCAAGCTGCTTGCGTTATACGCAGACACTACGGCGTTGCTTTGCCCCCGCACCTCTTGCATCAGGACAAAAAGTCTAATTTTGTCCTGTTCTCCCCATAAACCCCAACTTCTTGTTTTGGTATCTTGCAGCCAGAAATCACTGTGCAAAATCTGCCCTGCTACCTGCAACTCGGAAAGCCCTTCCTCATCTTGTTCAGCGATGGTGACATCGGTCAAATGGAAGGCAATGAAATGCTGAAGCTGGCAAAAGGAAGACCCCAGCAAGAGTTTGTGGCTTGCTGGTTGAACTTGTGAGTGTGTAAAAACCTCTTTTCTTCTTTCCGTTAGCTCGCTCTTAGCATTTCAGGGCAAGAAAAAACTGAGTCTGCAACTACTGAAAACACTATCTAGCGGGTAACGTGTCTCTTTGGTCTAAAATCGTCATGAGTTGGGAGGTCAAATCATTTGGCAATGAGTCAGTACGTGTTCTGGGCAGCTGCAAAATTGCACGACAAAGTAAAATTAGTAAACATTTAATTGATAGCAGATATAATTTTCAATAGAATAAAATGTTCTCAAGGATATCGTATAGTAGCTTGACCCTGGCTCTGGTGTCATTTGTATTTGTGTCACATGTGGGAGAAAAAAGTAGACTGGCCCTCCTGGTGTGTCTTCTGGTGATTTTCCACTGGCAATTAGAGGGAAGCACAACAAAGCAATTGCAGATTGCTGACTCTGGGGTAAAGGAAGTTTTCAGAAGGGGCAGCCAGAAGCCCTGTAAGGCAAACTTAAAAAATATTCAAGAATCAAAATGAATCCAGGAACTAAGAAGCAGAAGGTTGTAGGAGAGGGGATTTTTTTTTTTAATCCTCTCCTCCCTAGTTGCATTTTCAATTTTTCGCCTTGGTTTGTTTTGCCCAAGCCCAGAGACACCTCACTGTCTTAATCATAACGTCCTTTGAAGTCTGGGCAGTGCCTCGCAGCGTGGGCTGAAGTTTAACTAACGGGGAATGCACGTTTTTGAAGAGAAGACGATTTGTTTGCCAGTAATGCAGAATAGACGAGAGCCCCTGGAACTTCCCCACCTACACATCTGCCTTTGCACTCCTTTCCTGAGAAAGAGCTGTCCTTTGTCAGAGCAAAAGGGCATTGCCACAAAAAAGGGCAGAATACAACCACTGGCTTGGAAAAAGAGTAAGATAGTCCTAGAAAGAGGACCTCATTCCCATGGTGAGAGCCAGCTCAGACTTGGAGCATCACTCCTCAGCCTGAAGATAGTGTCAGAAGGACTCGGCATCTTCGTGGGCTTGCTGTCCCCCATCTCGATGTCCTCTTTTGCCTCTTTCTGTGTCACCTGGGGAAGTTGCCATCCCAGCTCCTCGGGCTGTGGGGAAACACCCAGCAGCTGTCCAGGGGCTGGACCACCTGAGCACAGCCCTCCGCATCAGCTCCTGCCTTTCCACCTGCTGCGGGCTGGCTGCAGCTGTGGGACAGTGGCAGCAGCTGGGCTGGAGGGAGCTAGTAGCTCTCCCTGCAAACAGGGGCTAACCACAGCGGGCTGCAGGACCTGCCCCCCTCCTGTCTCACCTGTCCTTAAAAACCTAGGATAGAGAATGTTCCACACCCTCAGAGTTTACCCCAGCTTGTCCTGCTCAAGGATTTCTTTACACACCGAATGTGCTATCCGCTTCCCCTCCATGGGACTCTAATGGCTTGCTTAAGGTGTTGATCTTATAAATAATGTGGTGAGCTTCTACAGGTGTCTCGTAGGCAAAACCGTGTGCTTTGCTGGATGTGGCTCAAGGGCTTTGGTGCTTGCTTGGCGCTCGGTCCTGTTGTGCTGCCAAACAGCTGGTGAGCAAGTTGAATCTCCTCTTCCCATCAGGAAGAAGACTCCAGTGGGACGCGGGGTCCTGAAGGCATACTTTGCCACCACGCCGTCGCTGCCTGTTCTTGTCTGGGTGAACCTTCATGCTGGGGGTGAGGTATTCAAGTTCCCATCAGAGCAGTCCATCACTGAAATGAACATTTTGTCTTGGCTGGAGAAGCTAAAAGCAGGACTGGAGATTCCCAGCAGTAAGTGGACACACGTTTGTAACGTTCCTAAGCACACACTGTTAGCTCCGGTCTGTTTATGAGAAGATGCTACGTGCAATAAATTGTCTGCCCTGGAATTCAATGATGGAAAAACTAGCTATGCTAGTTTAAGAAGTACAAATAGTCCGGACAGAAGAGAATACCCGCACTCACAAGTTTGCATCGGGACTGTTTAATGTTCAGAGCCAAGCGTGAATAGTTCTGAATCAAATCTCTTCCCTGCAATAATCCCCAAACCTGACTGTGCTCTCTGGTTGCTGTGAACAGACCTTCTGAAACACAGCTTGCTAATAAAACATCTCCTGACTCCCAGTTGCAGGCATAAGAAATAACTGCTCTTTAGGCACCTTCCAGCATTTTTTTGAATGGGAGAGGATAATGAAGCTGGTTTCTTGCTGTGGTCTTTGAGACATAAAGGGTTGGCTTGTACCATGAAGCTTTTCACTGCATCCCTTCTGCCTTGATCAGTCTGCTGAAGCTTTGGAGAAAGGCAGCACAGATATGCCTTCCTCATGTGTTACTTGTAGCCATGGGATGCTACAGGGATCTTGGGAATTGTTGGCTGCCAGCCGGCTCCAGGCTCTGGAATGGTGATGGGGTGGCTCCATTTGATCTTTCAAATGACCCTTTCAAAGCAAGTGTTCCCAAAAGCTGGTATCAGCCTGGTGGGGTAGGATGTGTAGGCTTCTACCAGAGCTTAAGACACCATTTCTGATCCAGGAATCGCTGGGAGAACCCTGTGAGCCAGCTGTCCTCCCACACCTCTTTCCATTGCTACAGCTAAAGGCACCTGGCTGTCATGTAGATCTCTAGGTAGGGGCTTAGTTTTCAGGGGTGTCGGGGGAGGGGGTGTATGCACACAGCTCACTGCATGGGCAAGGGCTGTGCCAGCCATCACAGCCTCCCTCCTCCGGCTTTTCAGTGCTACAAACTGTGTGATCAGTGTTAAAAGCATAAATTAAAGAGCATCCTCTTATGAGACTGCTTCTTCCTCGTGTAGATGGCGGTCTCCCCTCACTCCTAATGGCATCTCAGTAACGCATGGTCATTATCTGGGGCCTGAATGAAACATCCCCCCAGTGGTGGGCAGGCATCCAGTGTGGCCTTTGCAGTGGGGGTGACTGAGGACAGAGGGACCCTGCTCAGCCTTTGGGGAGCAAAGCCTTGGCCAGCTCCAGTAAACATTAACACACCCCTGGCTGCTTTAATTTGGGTGGTGATATTAGTTCTGGAGGAAAGAGGGTGATCGTTAAGAAATTATCTTTAATTTCACATTCACTGGCAGAGCAGAAAAAACCCCAGTGGGGCTGTGTAACTCTTGCTAACCTGGGACTGTATTTGTTTCTCAGGTACCTTGTCTGAGGAAGACTGGAAACCACCTCTCCCTGCTTACGACTTCCTTCAGATGATGGAGACCGCCATGCCTGAGCTCCCCCTCCACACCTCCCAACGCCGCGGGGACAAGCCGGCACGGCACCTGCCCGAAAGCCTGGGAGGGGACACTGCTGTCCAGGAGGAGCAGTCCCAGGAGACCAAGGCAGAGAAAGTCGGGTCCCCTGGGAGGGACCTGCGGGGGACAGCCCCGAGGCTGGCAGCAAGGGAGAAGCAGGGCAAGAGGCACACTGAGCTCTGAGAGCTGGGCATCTCCCTGCCTGGGGCAGTGAAAGATATGGGACAGCGCCCAGAAAACCTTGTCACTTCCCCAGCCCTCCGTGAGCCTTTACACCAGGGAGAGAAGTGCTTTTAGCTGTAAATTAATAGTGAAGGGGTAAAACAGCCCCTAAGCCCGAGTGTGAGCGCCTGGCTGCAGGGTGCTGGCTGTTCTGCGGTGGCTGTGGTTTCTGATGCCAGAAACGTGTCTGCACGGCGCATGTCGGCCCCCCAGTGCTGTTGGGGTTGCGTTTTTCAGAAAGCGGTGTGAGCAGATCTGCAGGGAGGTTGCTGTGAAGGAGCTCAGCCCACTCTATCACTGGGGAGAGATGGGGTGAGCTCACCACGTGCTAGAGGCTCACCCACACAACAAACTACGCTGGAAAAGTCAAATCAATGCAGCCCTGCTCTACAGTTTCTGTATGTCTCACCTAGACGCTTTGGTTGCCTCTAATCAGGAAGGGATGAGTGACTCCAGGTTAAAAGGCACATTTCCCTGGGTTACAGTAGCTGCTCTGCTGGTGTGTGTTGGCGAGCCCTGCTCTCAAAAAGTGGTTATGCCTGCGCTGTAGCCACGTGGAGCTGGGAGGGCAAGTGTGCCGCCCTCTCCAGGGCTGCTTCAGCTGGCACCCACTTGTGTTCACACCTGACTTGTGAACCGAATTTGTGAGCAATATCATCCTCAGGGGTAAGAGCAGTTAAAGCAGTTTTGTTACAAAGGCCAGAGCTCAGGTCATCACAACAGCCGTGAATAGCTGGGGCAAAAATCTGCCAGCAAATCCCAAGGGCAGGCAGGGTGGAAGATGGCTTTGCTCAGTGCTGGCATTTTCTTGGTTACAAGCCCGGGGGTTATTTGCAGCCTCCATTTTTCTTTGCTCTCGGTGACAGCAGCAAGGTTGGTGCCTCCTGAGCTGGAGACAGTGCAGGGAGTGAGGTCTGCAGAAAGCCCAGTGCTCTGGAAATGAGGGGAGAGAGATGAAGGGCAGGGCTGGTGCTGCTGGGGACAGGTCCTTCCAAGGTGGGATGGAGCTGCTTCACATCCATATCTAGATGGGGAGATCCAAGACCTGGCGAAGTGGCTTTCCACCCTCTGCCCATCTCCTGGGGACAGCAGAAGGTCTGTCATTCCTTGCTGGAGGACCTGAGCCTGCAGGCCGATGTGGGCTGGGGCGAGCCATGCGTTTGGAGGGAAGTTTTGTGTAATCCCACCCATGCCATGACGATCTCCCCACCCCGTTCAATAGACATCTGTTCCCTTTGACAGCACCGCTGGGAGGGTCAGATCCTCCTCCTTATGGCTCTGAAGTTACTGGGAAGGGGACAAATAGATGGTAAGGAACTGCTGAGAGCATTGTGAAGGCTGTATTTCTCGTCCTGCAAGCAGCCCACATGGTTGGGAGTATTTTGAAATGCTCAGAAATAGACCGTTAGTCCAAGGGCTCTCCTTGAAGCCCTTAATTGAAACAGACTGATTTTGGACTTAATGACAGGCTTAGAGCCAAAATGTGTGTATTTAAATAAGAAACTATAGCATGCAGATCGGAGCCTGCCATGCAGCTGAGTATTCCCAAGGGAAGGAGTAGGTCAGGGCGTGAACAGATCCTCTGTGAGTTCCCGTCATTCCTCTGCTGTATAATGTCGTTACACTGCTGGGCTCTACAAGCTGTACGTCGGTCATTTCCCATCCTGTCCCTACCGATGCCACTGCTGACGTTACAGCATCGCTTTCCCACTTGATGCAGGTGAAGTGCGATATTTGGGCTTGCCATTGATGTCTTCAATAAACTCCGTCTCAAATATAGTCAATCTGCATCTGCTTTGGGTGCAGCGTGTTGAGTGGAGGGGCTGGTGTCCTGGGCTGGGGTGGATGCACCCCTGCAGGAAGGCTCCCCCAGCCTGCCAAGCCCTGCAGCCAAAGGACCCCTTCCTTCAGCAGGGTTTGTGCAAGACAAGAAGCGTTCCCGCATCCTTGCTCTTTGCCGTGCATCCTTTTTCAATGGCATCCTTGCTCTTCTTTGCCGTGCATCCTTTTCAATCGCAGCCCTTCTTGCGCGGCATCGGGGCGGGAGCTTGTCACTAGGGGTCAGTGCCACATCTTGGTTATGGCTGTGAAAATTGCTGCCTCTCCCAGTGCTGCTTAATTCATGCTGGAGCATTGCCACCAAAGTGCTGGGGGGTCAGAAACAGCGATCCGGTGGGGTCCCGTGGGCATGCTGGTAGCTAAGGGGGTTGTTTGCTCCCAGGGGCAACAGCGAGCCTGAAGGGTTGGCAAGTCTCAGCTCTGCAGGCTTCAGCCCTGACATCAACAGCAGGATCCATCAGCTCGAGCCTCCCAGCTGGGGTCTGGGGTGCCAGGAGCCCCCGGCCAAGCACAGCCAGTGGGTCCCTGCAGCTGCCAGTGCTATAAGTACCTGTGTTGACTTGGGGAAGGGACATGCTTGTGCATGTCCCACTGCTGCCAGCATTGAACTGGGTCGGCAGCTGTTTGCTGGAGCTGCTGACTGTGAGCATGGGTGTGGGTCAGGGTCCTGGACCACATCAGGGCACATGGGCCTCGCTTTGAGTTCAGGCTTTCTTTAATACAAAACGTCTTTTCCATTGTGTAGCACAAGCAGGCACTTAAGGAAATCTATTGAGGCTATATGTGACAGGATATGTATGGGCAGGGAGAAAATGTTAGGGACATTGGGGACAGTTTGACTGTGGTCTACATCCTACAGCACACTCATTCGCTGGAGGAAACATTCCTGCACAAGGTTGTTCTTGATAGCTGCGGCTCAGGGGACAGACCAGTGTGGAAAGAGATTTTCAGGGGACAGTGTTTATGGAGGAAGAAGAGCTCTGGGCCTGGGGGCAGCGGCGAGGGATGGAGTACATCCCAGCAGGCTTGAGGAGCAGGATGCTGTCCTGTACACACTGCTTGGCAAAGAAGTGGAAGGCAGCCAGTGACTGCTGGGTGACTGTGCGCACATCTACCACTTCTCTGTGTCTCAGCATGTACTGATGCTGAACTGAGGCGAGGTTACAATGAACACTGATGCTATCAGCTCATTTTTCAACCATTTAACACTAAAAAACACATCTATCTGGGTAAACCACAGACCTGGCTCCCTAGATGATGCTAGCAAGATGCAGGCTGAGCTGAAGAACTGATAAACTTTCTGACAGATACGGTATCAACTATTTATAGCTTCAGACCAAACTCTTCTCTTGATGGCGCTTTATTACAGCACTATGCCAAAGGTGGGCATTTGCATCTGCTTTGTGCGCTTTGGAGCCTTTCAGGGGATGTTTACATGTCAGTGGTTGACCAGAAGATAAAATGATAATACACACCCCGAAAAATAGATTAAGTGCTTGTCCTGGAGAGCAAAACAATTTAAATTATTGTCCAAAACAATAGGAAGTTCTCCATGTGCTGTGGTCTGAGTGATGTTTCGCCATCTTTGATGAGTCCTGCAGAGCCATCATCATCAGTTCAGAGGGAGGAAGGCTTGCAGCAGCAGTGCTCACTGCAGGGCAGAGGGAACATTAAGGGTGCACGTTGTTTTGTCCTTGTTTAAAAAGCTTTTAGAGGAAGAGTTACAGAGGTGCTCACTGCATGGCTGGGCCAAGGGGCATTGGATTGAATAGCATGAAAGCCTGGAGCCGGCTGCAGGACGAGGGTTCCCATGCCGTCTGCCACCCTCGGTGTTTGGTGCCAACTGACTCAGGAGCCAGCAAGCTCCCACCTGCTCCCACTGATGTCTTTGCTGGGTGCTCTCCAAACCATGGGACATCGGGAAGCAATTATGGCATTTCTCTCAGATTTTTCTCCCTTTGAGCAAAACGAGGATGGTGAAAGACAAATCCTTGCGGTGGAAGGTGAATTTTCCAAATCAGCTGTTCTCAGCTCATCCTGGAGCACTGATGGCCACAGTCCCTCCCAGTAAGCCTCGCTCCATGGCCAGGCTCTCATCTGGCTCTGCCATAGGGATACAGCTTCAGGGTGGTGTGAGAGAAGGCTGTGGGGAGGAGGTGGGAGAGGGCATTGCCTCCAGGAGGGAGATGCTGCAAGGCAGGAGCGGGGGCACGGGGAGGACACGTCTGCCTGTGTGCAGGCAGTGGCCGTGTCAGCGATTCCTGGCAGCGCTGCCAGGATGTGAATCAGGACAAGACCTGGTGGGCTGGCTTGTGTCTCTTGGGCTCATCGGTGCCTGGTGCTACGCAGGGACAGGGCGTCTGGCAGGGCTGGGGGATGGTGGGAACCAGTCACTCCATCCCATCTGGTGGTTCAGCCTGGCAGAGATGCTTTCCCTGCTGCTACCTGACAGGGCAGGTTTGTTTCCAGCACAGCTTGGCCGTGGTGCCTGCCACGGGGCACTGTCCCCTGCTGCAGAGCCCTGCTGGCACAGACGGAGCCGTGGCTGGGGCTGTTTGCCCAGAGTTGCTGGGTGACACTGGTCTCCTGCTGAGGCTTTCTCAAATCACCTTGGGCAGGCAGCCAGCCAGCCCTCAGCCCGCTCTTGGGGGCATCCAGTTTTACAAGGCTGATGCAAACCACCCTGGTACACTGGGGCTGGGGTCCCCATGCCCTGGCATTGCCTGAGGGGATGAGAGAAGGGTCCTGTGGCTCAGCAGTGCCCAGGGTGGTCTGTCATTGTCAGCAGGCCCCCCTGCCCAGACCCAAACCAGCTCCCCGAGCCCAGGCAATGCCCTTGCTGCCTGCTGATTTGGGGCAGGAGTGGTGGCTGAAGCACAGTGGTGGGGAGCAAGCTGGGGGGAATCTGGAGGTGGACAGATGTTGGTCCAGAGGTGGGATGGGAAGTGGTCGGTGCCATATTGGCACGGCTGGAGGTGGCAGAGGAGCTGCACTGGGGAAGGGAGGGTGCAGGGGCAGGATGGAGCTGGGATGTGAGATAAGGAGTGGTGACTGGGTGGGATGGGTTTCCTCATTGCGTAGGGTGGCTTTTCCGCCTGACACTTCCATTGCTAAAAATACAGCTGTGCTTCTACTGCAGACCCAGGGCAGGTACCCACAGCACCCAACCCCACACCGCCCACAGCAGCTTGCAGGGTGGCCGTGATGGGGTCTCCATCCCTTCTTCCCCATGCTCAGCATGGGCAGAGGTTGGGTCTCAAGGGTACCACTGACTCCATCCTCCTGAAGCCAGGGATCAGGATGGAGCTGCAACAAGCAGCCTGAACCGGCTCCTCATAGAATGCTTTCTCCGTATTTTCCCTTCCCAACAGAGAGTTGCTCCACCGCCAGCATCTTCTGGGACTACGCCCACAGCTACAGCATCCTGCTCTGTCTCCAGGCTGAGTGACGTGGATGTCCATGCAGGGACCTCGCTGTTCATGCTGCTGGCCTCTCAGAGTGACTCTCACACCCCATGGGTGAAGTCAAAGACCAGGCTGGAAGAACAGCCACCTCCATGGACCACCCCATGGCAATCCCTTCACAGTGCCTTTCCCTGCTTCTCAGAAAGCAGGAGCCCATGGGGTTCCACAGGGTTGGGAAGGGACCGGAGGTGGCACGTCCCCTGACACCACGTCGCTGGCTCCATTGTTCATTGTTCCCTCTTGGCTCAGCAGATCTGGCATGGGGACGGGAAGTGATAAGGGGGGAGAAGGCACCACTCCAGTTCCTGCTCTCCAGCAGGTTATTTCCCAACTCCCCAACCTCTCCTTAGGTAAACGCAGCACTTCACCTCCCTTAGAGTTTGCTTTGCTCTCCTGCACTCACCATCCAGCACAGCTCTATTAATAGCCCATGGGGTTGCCAAATCCCTTCTGTATGTTGAAAGAGTGGCTGAAATACCATGATTCAGTCCTTGGTGGTAACACACCACGGGCCAGTTCCACGCTGGGAAGGCTCCCAGTTTCGTTCCAGCCCTGGAGGGCGATGCTCAGCTCTCCAGCAGGGGAAGGGCCTTTGCTCCATCGGCTGGGGATTTCTTGGCTTGCTTGCAACACAAATAGTGGTATCGTTAAACTTGGTGGTGTTCCTCTCCATTGGCAGGTGCCCAAGCTCATGGGCTGGACTCACTCTGCACATGGATCTGTAAAGAGTAAAACCCAAGACTTCTGGTGAGGTCAAAGCCATGCACCCGTTGTTGCAGCTACTTGTGCCCAGGGCTGAAGTGGGGTCTCAGGGATGAAAGCCACGGTGTCTCTGGCCCAGCCCTGCTCCATGTGCAGTCCTGCCTGGAGGAAAGTGGACAGCAGAGCCCCTCAGTGCAATGCTTGGAGCATTTCCTCAGCCCCCTTTTGAGTTTTAAGTCTTGGAGTCTTCTCTCCCACAGCTGGGCTTCTGGGAGACCCATGTTGGGGAGTGGGAGCTTTGGAGAGCTGGGTTAGCCTGGAGAGATGCTCTGGGTGACTCCCTGTGGACCCTGGACCTGCTGTGGGGAGGTGGGTGGGAGAAGTGGCCCATGGTGAAAGGTGGGATCCTGGACAGTGAGGGCAGCAAGGAGGGCACGCAGCAAGCTCACTACTCTGGGCTTCAGGAGAGCAGGCTTTGGCCTCTTCAGGGATCTGCTTGGTAGGGTACCATGGGATAAAGTCCTGGAGGGAAGAGAGGCCTGGGAAAGCTGGTTAATATTCAAGGATCACCTCCTCCAAGCCCAGCAGCACAGAGGAAGTCGGGCAAAAGTGCCAGGAGGCTGCATGGATGTGAACAAGGAGCTCCTGGACAAACTCAAACACCAAAAGGAAGCCTACAGAGGGTGGAAGCAAGGACAAGTAGCCTGGGAGGAATACTGAGACATTGTCCCAGCAGCCAGGGATCAGGTTAGCAAAGCTAAAGCCCTGATGGAATTAAATCTGGCCAGGGACATCAAGGGCAACAAGAAAAACTTAGGTATGTTGGTGATAGAAGGAAGACTAGGGAAAATGTGGGCCCTCTCCAGAAGGAAATAGGAGACCTGTTACCTGGAACATAGACGGGGACAAGGCCAAGGTAGTCAATGGCTATTTTGCCTCAGTCTCAAAGGCAAGTGTTCTGGCTGCACTGCCCAAGGTGCAGAAGGCAAAGGCAGAGATAGGGACAATGAAGAACAGCCCACTGTAGGAGTAGATCAGGTCTGAGACCATCTAAGGAACCTGAAGGTGCACAAGTCCATGGGACCTGATGAGATGCATCCATGGGTCCCGAGGGAACGGGCAGATGAGGTGGCTAAGCCACTGCCCATCATTTCTGAGAAGTCCCAGTATGAGGGGGACGTGAACCTGTTGGAGCGAGTCCAGAGGAGACCACGGAGATGCTCAGAGGGCTGGAGCCCCTCTGCTGTGGAGACAGGCTGAGGGAGTTGGGGCTGCTCAGCCTGGAGAAGAGAAGGCTGCGGGGAGACCTGACAGCACGGGCCAGTACCCAAAGGGGCCGACAGGGAAGCTGGGGAGGGGCTTTTTACAGGGGCCTGGAGTGCAGGACAAGGGGGAATGGCTTTAAACTGAAAGAGGAGAGATATAGATGAGATATTAAGAAGAAATTCTTTACTGTGAGGGCGGCGAGGCGCTGGCACAGGCTGCCCAGAGCAGCTGTGGATGCCCCATCCCTGGGAGTGCTCAGGGCCAGGCTGGATGGGGCTGGGAGCAACCTGGGCTGGTGGGAGGTGTCCCTGCCCGTGGCAGGGGGCTGGAACTGGATGGTCTTTAAGGTCCCTTCCAACCCAAACCATTCCATGATTCTATGACGTGGAGGCACCATGGGGCTGTGTGAAGGGTGCTACAGCGTTGCACAGCAGTGAGCAGAGGAGGGAGCTCCAGCTGTGGGCCGGGCCAGGCACTAACACCAAGGCAAATATTTGGAAAGGCAGTTACTGCCCAAAAATAACTGCAAATGCTTTCAGGAGCAAAGCTGGAACAGTGTCCATGGGCAGCTCCCAGCATGGGGGACGGAGGTAGAGCAGGGACACGGCCAGCACTTGACCATCTACCACCCTTTCTGTGGCAGTGTGTGGGGTCTATGGGGCTTCTTTTGGCTGAGCTTTTTGGAGACACCACCCCACCGCGGACCTGGCAGCTGAGACGGTAAAAAGTAGCTCTCCTCCCTTGTCAGTACATGGATGCTGAAATATGGGTACCAGCATCCAGACAGTTAAACTCAATTCAAATTCAGACAGTTCAAATTCAACCTCTCTGTTTAACTCCAGCCAGAAGAGGATATTTGAGAGCCTAAAGAGATTAGCACCAGCCTGGGGGCCTTAGGTAGGGGTCCCTGTCCCCACAGACCTGCCCAAACCCAAGCGCAGCAGGGCTGGAGCCCTGGCAGTAGCACAGCCTCATTGCAGGGGAGCCAGATGTGCTGCTGGCAGCTGTCTTTGGGCAAACCCGGGACCACAAGCACAGGCTGTGACTCACTGGCCTCCCACCAGGCAGCATATCGCATCTCTGCGGTGCAGGGCAGCCTGCTCGCTCCCCCTGGGTTTTCCCTTGGGGAAAAGTGGGGTGTGGGAGTCACCCAGCCAGTTGCAGAGATTTCAACCCCATCAAGAGACGTCAACCTCGTGTCCGGGTCACATGGGAACTCTCCAAGCTCGGAGGTGGCAGGGAGGGGACTGTCCCCTCCCAGTGCTTGAGCATCCTGATTCCCTGGGGACTGAGCTACCTGGGGAATCAGCCCAGCATCGGAGACAGGAGTGTGCTGGTGGGGCTCACAGGGACATGGAGATCCTGGCAGAGTTGCTCTGATGGAGTATTTCCGTTGGATAGCCAGAGTGAAGCCAGCAGGCTTCAACTGAGCTTCAGCTCCATCCTTGCCAAGGACCCACGTGGCCCCAAATCTTGTCCCCAAGCCTCCAATCCACTCACCATCCCCAGCAGCAGTCTAGCCAGGCAACCTTGGGGTGGGACATATGAGAAATGCTGACTGTGACTGTCACATGTCCCCTGCCACCAGCTGCTCTGGCAGAGACCCCTCTGGGGTGGGACCCCCTGGCAAGGTGCCAGGCCCCCCAGGTGGGGAGTCCGGCCACAGCCTGCTCAGGGTCTTCTCACTGATAGCATCCTTCAGTGCCTGTAGGTGGGTCTGAGCTCCCCGGGGGCTGTGTGGTTTCGCGGGGCATAAGGCGGTAGAGGGATGGAGCAGACCCCCAGTCCAGACACTCAGCTTGGAGCTCCCACCAGCTCAGAAACCTCAGGCAAAGCCCCTGCTCGCTCCTGCTGAGCCGCAGCTGGGTGTAAACCCCAGCAGGCAGCAGCAGCAGGCACCGGGGACATCTAGGTGGGATTCCTCACCAGGGTGACGTGCCCAGAGCCCTAATCCTGCCTCTTCCTGAACCATCCCCAGGCTTCTGCGTTTCCCTCCTGCCAACCCCCCCACATCTCTTCCCACACCGCCACCTGCTCCCCGGGAAGAGCACAGATCCCGAAAGGCTACGCGGTGTTGAAACTCATCTTTCAGGTGTGGGAATGGGTCGATATGACAATCAGGGTGTGAACAACTGTGCTTTGACCCACCGGCAACCGTCTCCTCAGGTGGTCCCTGCCCTGGTGGCACTCGTCCTTACTCCTCCTGCTGCAGGCAGTTGTGCCCATGGGCAGACACTGCTGCCTGCTGCTGGCCCTTTGCACAGAGCTGGGTTTCTCCAGGATTAATCGACCATGCTCTGAGCTGTCCCCATGTGCAGACCTCAGGGTCCAGCCTCTTGTCCCCCTTCAGCATGGTGCCACCTCCCCTGTCTACTCTTAATGAAGAGCATGAAGATTATGAGTTTGCAACCCTCTAACACAGCAGCTCAGGGGCTCTGGCTCCCAGGGGACATGAAGGCCAGGTGAGGACCTCAGAGGGAAAAATCCCCAAAGCTGCAGGTCCCTCTGCCTCTCCTGCAGCCTCTTGCCCTTCCCCTCGGGGCGGGGAGGAGGCAGCAGTGAGGCACCACAGGCTCCGGGTGCAGGCAGGGACCTGCTTCATTTCTTCTCCTTCACTGCAGAGGACTCCTCACCAGAGCCTTCCTCACCAGGGATGCACCCAAACTGCTTTTGAAGCCTTTACATGCGGGTGAAAGCTCTGACTCCATATCAGGGCTGGCTGTGACATTCATGTGTCCCTGGGTCCCACCTAGCTCTTGGGCAGTGCTGCTCTGTGTTCCCACGGATCCCTTTCCCTGGCGGATCAGCAAAACCCAGGATCCATGAAGAAAAAGCCACCAGAAGCCTAACCTGATTGTTTATCCTCACCCCACGATTCGTAGTGAGGTTTGAGTCAGGAGCTGGGGATGTCTGCAGCTGCCAGCTTGGCACTGCCGCAGCCTCGGGCAGTCAGACAGTGGAGCAGGGCTCAGAGACTGGTCCCAGGGGGCTCGGAGGTCCCAACACCCATACTGGGGATGGGTCATCTCCTGTGTGACACCCTCACAGGCCCCCAGGACACCAGGACAGCCATCCTGGGTGGGACCAAGACTGTATCTGCAGCAGAGACCGAGGGCAAGATGGGGTTGGCATCCAATCTTGCCTCTCCCCCTGTCCATCCAGAGGGACACCCAGTCCTTTCTCCCAGTTTGCAACTGGTGGGCACAGGCTTTCTGTGTCAGAGGCAGATGGGTCCCTCACTCCCAGCGCCTGATTGTAGCAGGGACAGGATGCCCAGCAGGGACTGTCCCAGTGCTGGGACTGGGCAAATGGGGATCTCCCTGGGAGCAAAGGAGGTCAGGACAAAGCCAGGCCAAGCCATGAAGAGTGAAACTGGAGGGTGGGAGCATGATTCAGGCTGTCACCCCAAGGCAGTGCAGCGCCAGCCAGAGGAAATCCATCTTGATTCATGGCTTGGGAAGTCCTGTGGCTTACTGGGACTGTGATGACCATGCCACCCCACAGTGAAGAGGGCTCTCGGCGATGGGGCACAGCCAGATGCCAGCATCTCTCCCAGGCTCACCTGCAGCCCAGCCGTGGGGGATGCAGCAAAGCAGTGAGATGCCAAGGGTGAAACACAGGTTGCCAAAACAATGCATGGGTTGAATAAGAATGAAAATGGGGATTTTTCACCAGAATGGATTTCTCTCTTCCTTTATTGCAGCCAGGAGCACAGCACGGTCTGTTTTAGGGACTCAGCTCCAGCTGGGATAAGGTCTGAGATATTTTACTTTATCTCTAGATTCCAATTCCCAGGGAACGGGAAGGGCTTCACAACACAGCCCAGCTGTCCCCAGCTTCCCGTGGCAAAGCTTCAACTATTCCCCTGGCAAGCCGTGTTCTGCGGTACCGGAGGAGCAGAGCCAGCTGGCTGCTCTTCCCAGCCTTTCCCTGGTGCTGACAGCCCCAGTGACCCTGCAACACTGGTGGGGGGTGGCAGGGGGAACTGTGAGGACACCCCACCGCATCCCCTGTCCCCACAAGGTGGGTACATCCCTGGCTAGACCCCAAGCTCCTTGCTGCAGGGTGGTGGTCCCTTCAGGAAGAGGGCAGGTGGATTCAGAGGGGCTGCGTTGGCTCTTGGTGACTGCTGACCATTGCCAGCCAAGGCTGTTCTGACTTGCCCTGTCCTTGGACTCATTCCTTGAATCCCAGCTAGTGTCTGCTGATGGAGACAAGCTACAGAGAGACCTTCAGCATGAGCCAGCAGGGCCAGCCTTGCATTCCTCTTCCCAAACAGCTCCCAAAGCAGATCGATGTTTTTAAGGATATGAGTTAAAGCCATTTAATCACAACCTTCCTGCTGTCCATTTCCTTTGGACCTCCTTGACTTTCCATGATTTTTCTCTTAAGCAACATCCCTCCAAGATCACGAAAAACAGTTGAAAATTGAGTCATCAGCCGTGAGGAATATTTAGCCCTGCTGTCTTCTCTTCTGCACCACGGGTCTTCCCTGATTCACCATGAGATCAAACTCCTCTGTGCATTCACCGTCACGTGGTGTGTCAGGGTTTTCCAGGGAAAACAAGTGCTCCAGCTGTACGGGGAAGCATCCTGCAGTCTCCCAGGAAAAAGGGGCTGGGCTTTTAGCCTGGAGGGTCTTGCTTATCCTCTGCCTACAGCCAGCCAACCCCGGTGACAGTCCCAGCTCTACCATGGATGGAGTCCCTGCCACCCAGCCTCAGCAGTGAGCAGGACCAGTCTTCACACAGGTAATTGTCTTATTTTACCCAGCCCAGTCCTCCAGTCTGGGCTCACTGGTGGTGTCCCAATGCCACGGGCACATTAACGTCCCCGTTCCCTGCATCAGCATCAGGTTGTTGACACCCATTTGTCCCAGCTCTTCACCCAAGCCCTTCCATCAATATTGAGGATGGGAAGTATTTTTCTTGGACTTATCAGATAGGCCCCCTCCATTTTCTTGCCCAAATAGAGAAAGGTATTTTTTTGTTCCTCCCAGTGTGCAAAATCCAGCTGGCAGCAGGCTGACAGCGCTGCTGTCATTGTTTTATTCTCTGCAAATCTCAGCTCTTGCTAATTGCTCTTTCCTCTGCTGGCCATTGCCTTCTGGTGGTGACCTCCACCTGCCATGTGCCCTTTGCATTGTGTTTTCCAAACCACAGCAGGTGTTGGTCTGCACTGGCGCCAGCTGGGAGTCCCACAGACCAGGGTGGGACATAAGGCAGAGCTGTGGGCTGATGGGGAGTTTTCAGCCAGCTTCTTGTCCCCCTCCACCCTGGCTGTCCCCCGGTTATGCCATGCCCTGGGATGTGGCTCCCTGTGTATGGGAGGCAGCCCTGCTCCCCTCGGCTGCTGCAGTCCCCTGTGGACCACCTGAGAGGACAGGGATGCCCCACCTGCAAGGACAAGGACCCCCTATGAGGACAAGGGCACTCTACAAGGGGCTTAGACCCTCTGCAAAGATGAGGACCCTGCAATGCCCCCCTACAATGATAGGGACCCCCCTATGAGAACAGAGACCCTGATGCCTGGACAAGGAGCCCACAGTGACCCCCTAAAAGGACAAAGACTCCACAAGAGCTTCCTCCAAGGGCAGGGAACTCTTGGGAGGACAGAGTCTGCTCTGCAAGGATGGGGACCCCAAAGGTGTCTGCTGCTCCAGCAGCCATATAGCCCTGCAGGCTGTCATCACCCTTCCACTCCCAGAAAGGCGCCAGCAAATTCAAGCAGTGGGAAAGGGCAATTAAATATGACTTTAAAAATGCACCGGGTGCTGCTGTGCAAAGGCAAGTCTCAAAGCAAACACTCTCCAGAAGAAATCCTTCCCAGCTTAGCGCGTTCTTCTAAAAATGCAGAATCACTTCAGAAGTATGTGAGAAAACATAAGCTGCTCCCCCTGAGAGGGAAAAAATAGAGCAAAGCAGCAACGTGATGGTGTTTGCTGACTGGACCTGTGTCCTTGTGCTGGCAGGGGACAGGGACTGCACTCCCGGGGCCTTTGGGTAGGCTGGATGGAGGCATGAGTGTATCAGCAGCAGATACCCCTGAAAGCATTGCTGCAATGCCCAGGCAGAGCTGATCTCCCTTAAAAAGCTGTCAGATGCTGAATATTTGTTTGAGTGCTCCCAAACACCCTCCAGAAGGGATGTGCCACACCAGGGCCCTTCAGCTCCCTCTCAAAGAGAGATTGATTATAAACTTGGAAAATCTTCATCATTTATTCTAATAATTGCAGCACATTGATAATAATAAGAAATAAGAAAATCAAGATCCTTTTGCGTAGCTATTTGAGAAGCATTTGGTATTGCAGGAGCGCCAGCTATTTGAAGGTGGATCCAGCTGCTCTGTGGTGCAGCGGTAACTGGTGCTGGTGGGATGCACCGGCAGGAAAATGCTGTGCCCAGGGAAGAAAAGCTGGCCCCAGTGCCCTGGCTTGCACAAGCAGCCCCACCAAGGAGGAAAAAGTTGAGCAAGCTGCCCTGGGAAGTATGCTCAGAGAGAAGGACCTCTCTGAGGGTGCCTGAACCAGCGGATGTCCTGCCCTGGATTTCCTGGTATTGGTTTTTGATCCCTGAACTTCTCTCAGGCAGGTCAGAGGTTCTGTGTTTTACTGTCCTGGGATGCCCCCAAACCCCCCGGCAGCAGCCAGCCTCCAGCTCTCAGAGTATCTTGCAGGGAGCACTCGGGTTTCTAGGCTGATCTAACTGCCAAAGCTTGGGAAGGCAAAAGGCAATGAAACGGGGGCTAAAAGTATTATCTGCAGAGAAATCCACCAGGCACAGCGGTTTCTAATGGCCAAACACACCAAGACAGAGCCTGGAAGCCTTTGCCCTGTCCCCTTTCTCCTTTCCCCTTTCCTTTTTCTCTTGCCCCCTTTCCCTGGTCCCCATTCCCGTTTGCAGAGCTGCAGGGGGTTTGCAGAGGCTCCATGCTCCTTATCCACGTCATGGAGGTGGTCCTGCAGCAGAAACGAGAGATGGTGATGGTCTTGCAGGGAACAGAGAGATGGTGATGGTCTTTCAGGGAACAGACCTGGCAGACCAGGGGATGTCGGGGACAGCAATGACCCAGGGTACTGGAGGAAGCAGGAGCACTCTCACAGGGTGCAAGAAGTTTCCAGAACTGATGGGTGATGTAATCACTCCAAGACCCCAAGCAGCTTCCTCCAGCAGCCCCATGGACCAGTCGGCAGAGCCTCTCTGCCAGGGCACAGGCTGCCCTTGCCTTCCCCAGGCACTGGCTACACACCGGTCTGCTGAGAGCGAGTGCTAGGGACTTGTCCTCATGGAGCTACGGGTCGGTCCAGCCTCCACAGGGCTCTCAGAGAGTTCTCACAGCTCTAAATGAGCATTTCCCAGACCTGATTGGATGAAAAATGTCTTTAGCGGAGGAAACAGCAGCTGCTCATGACAAATAAATGTTCTCTCATGTATACATCCACTCAGCATGACAAACTCCATCAGTCTCAATTAGCTGTATGGCCAAAACTCAAGTAGCACGAATGTCCAGGGATAAACACAGGCAAACCAAACAGCCCTGGAATGACTTCTTGTAAACACAGTTACTTCTCTTTTTAAGTCTGTGCAGAACACTGCTTTGATGTTTCACATCTGTCCTGACCAACACCATCTCCTCCTGCCCTCCCACACACAAAAGAGATAAAACCTTGTTCCAGTGTGCCGTGGCAGTGGTACTGGGGACATTTGGCTCCCAGTAAACAGCATCTTTAGTGGTTTTGATCCATCCCAGTTCCACTAACCATTGCTATGCTGCTTATTCAGGAACTTCCGGGTGCTTTCTAGGGTTCAAATTACAGTACAGGTGAGAGCAAAGGAAGGAGTTCAGTGAGGACACTGGTGCTGGAGCAGGTTCGGGGAGGGTGATGGGCTTAATGAGCTCTGGGAGTTTCTCCCAGCACCATTTTGGTGCCTCTAGGCAGAGGGTGAGGAGGCAGTGGGGAGCAGAGCCCTCTTCTTGCAAGTCCTTGCAGTGCTGTCCTTGCAGTGCTGTGCATTGATCGTGCCTGCTCCTCGGCATCCTAGCTAAGCAAAGAGCCATGCAAAAAAAAAAAAAAACCAAAAAATCAGTAGCCTGCTGGGAAAAGCCTGGCTAGAGACGTTTGCATCTGGTGGGTGCTCTTTAGAGCTGCCAGTGGAAGGGATAAATCTGTGGGTGCTCAGCGTGAGGTAGGGCTCTGCCAGCCCTGTGAGAACCTCGCTCATCTGGGGCACGGCAGCTCATCCAGGCTCCTCTCGGCACAGCATGGTGCCAGCAGCATGGGGCTGGCTGTGCGAAGGGAAATCTGAGCCAAAGCAGGGACCATTTGTCACTACAAAAGCTGCCAACGCTAACAGGAGCAAAGCTGGTCACAGCCAGGAGCCGGAGGAAGCTGGAGGGACCCAGCAGCTTCAGGCTGGCAGAGCCCTGTGCCCTGAAGCAGAGGCCATACCCAGCCCCGGTGCCCAGGCAATTTCCCTGTTATTATTTCCCCTTTTTATTGCCTTTATTAATTTTATGGAGTTTCCCCAGTCAGTGCGGGGAGCTGGGGGAATAGCCATGGGAAGGATGCAGCTCCCACCTTGGGAAGAGATGCTCCCAGGACACAGAGGGGACACTGAGGCAGACTGTAGGACTGTGTGGCTGGGGTTTTGACTGTGACAGGACATTGCTCACAAACTGGCTGCTCAGAGAAACACACTTTTTCGGGTTTTGTTTGTTTGGTTTTGGGGTTTTTTTTTAGAGGGTTTTTATTTCAGCCACGAACTGGCACCTTCTGCAACTGGGTCAGCTCAGCAGGAACCACAGCAAAACCAGAGCAGGGGGTGGCTGCTCTCGGCCGTGGTGCTGGGACCCAAAACCCTCCACAGATTTATAGTCTGTCTTGCTTGGAAGCCCCGGGACCTTTACTCTCCTCGTTGCATGAGCTCAGCTCACGAGGCTGCTAACAGGGTCTTGTTTTTACCTAATAAACAGGGTTTGCAGGCGAGGTCACAGTGTTTAGCACGTGGGGCAGGGTGGCAAGTGATCCATCATGCTCAGCGATGCCTCATAACTTTTATGGCCTTTTAAAAAGCCAGATGCTTGACATGAGTTCGACACTGTTTAGTCTCCTGTTTTTGAAGATTTAGAATGCTTTGGGAACTGCACCAGTGCTGGCAGATCAGCAGCATTTCCCTGCGGATTTGATGGGCGCGGATGTTTCCACGTTTCAGGGAAATCCGGTTAAAAAAAGCAGCTCAGCATGGGAAACCCTTGTGATTTCCAGGAGCCTCTCCAAACACACATTGCCCACCTCGGGGTTTTGAGTAGATGTGCTCCTTCCAAACCTCTCCCACTGCCTTTGCCCTCAAGGCAAAGCCCATGAGCACTGGAGAAGCATGATCCAGCCCTCGCCGCCAGCTTTTCCCACTTGGAGAAAGGCGATGTGTCCCCCTTCAGCATGAATCAACTGTATAAAGAGCAGCAAGTGAGAACATATACTATCGCATGCCTCATCTAGATGCTCTTCAGGGAGAGGACTTTCTCCAGGGGCAAGCACCGAGCTCACCACGCGTGCACATCACTGCAGCAAACAAACAAGTGGTGGCTTTGGATGGCTTCACTCCCTCGCCGAGCCACCACAGTTGTATTTTTAGCTCCGCATCCCAGTTGGATGTGTAAAACTTTCCCTCCTTGTGTTTTCAATCAGTTGTAGATCATCTCTGAGCTCTGACTGGAGATTTCCCAGCACGTTGCTTGTCCCCCTTGGTTGCTTTTCCTGCAGCAGCACGTCCTCCGGTTGGCGGGGGGAGGGGGGGAGGCAGGGGACCCTTGGGGGGCTCTATTCCCTCCAGTCCTTCCCCTGCCCCTTTTGGCTCAAGAATGGCTCAGGAGCTGGAGGGGATGCGTGGCTGGCCTCACCATCCCAGGGCCCAGTGCCATGCCCAGCATCCTCCAGCTTACCCTCCCAGCACACTCGCCTCCGGCTGCGTGGAGATACATTCCTCCCTTACACATCAACCCCTAAAGCCACAGCCAGGTACCGGGGAGGGACAGAGACCAGGGAATATACCGGGAACCAGAAAGACCCCTGAATGGCCAAAATACCAGCAACTCAGCCAATGTGGGGGAAAATTCAGAGGAGACCTTCACCTCCCTGCAACACTGGACCAAAAAGCCAGGATAAAAAAAAAAAATCATTTTTATTCATTCTTTGTAAAAAAAGCTTGAAAATATGGCTGCAGAGATGTAATTCTGCCACAGCCCTGCTGCTTCCAAGGTCTCTCAGCCCCTCATAATGACAGGGGACAGGCCACAGGTTACTCTTTCTAGGTCTCAGCACTGGACGGCAGGCTCTGATTTTAAGCCTATGATGTTTGGTGTACCCCAACAGCCCTCCTGGGAAGGGCTGATACCTTTGCTTACCAGGCTGTAAGGTAAAATATAGCCTGATTTACACTGCAGGCTCTCCCTGCTGGGAATGCTGTAGGACAATGCTCAGTGTTAGTGCCCAGTGACCAAAAAGGGACCTGGTTAATCCAGGAAAATGGGAGATGTAGGGTGACTCAAGGGACCCAGAGGAGCTGGAAAGGTTTCACATTAATATGTGGGGATGCAGAGATCTGAAACCAGCTGCAAAAGCAGAACGTGGCTACGGTAAAGCCAAACATTTCTCTTTTCCCTGCAGTCGAGCCATGGGGAATTGCCATCAGCTCTGACACCCGATGCTGAGGTAAGCCCTGGCACTGCTGCAAAGCTGGTTTGGGAGCCCAGCTGTGCCATCTTCCCTTAAGTCACTTCCTTGCCTAATTCATTTAATGCAGTTTAATAGCTATCACGCCACACACCCTCCTGGAGCCCAGGAAGATGGGCTCACTGCCCATCCTCTGCCCAGAAACACAGCTCTTCCCTTATTCTCAGGGCTCTGCTTTCCTCCCAGCCTCCCAAAAGACCAGACCAGCAATCCCAGAGATATTCTGCAGGGATGCTGGGCTCAGACACAACACTGCACACAGCACGTCAGCACATCACCCACCTTTGCAGGCTGTCCCCAAATGTTGCCCACATTTGCTGACCCCCATAAATGGGCTCATGGGGCTTTTGTGGTCCCCAGCAGAGCCACAGCTGAAGCACTCGGGCTGGGCCAGGAGGTCAAAACAGCCAAAAAATGAGGGCTCGCTCCTTGCTGACAGCACACAGATGATGTTCCAAACAAACCAGAAGAGGAGCGAACAAGAGGGAAGCTCCGCTCCTTTCTTCCCTACTCTCCAAAAATGTCCCTCTTCCCAGAAACACTGCATTGCATTGCCATCATTTCCCATCCAAACCATGACCCTCTGCCTGGACCCTTCAGGTTTGTCTTTTTAAGGCAGACAGCCCAGAAGGAAAGGCAGATGCTGGCATGCTCGCTGCCATGGAGCACAACTCGGAGCCACCCCCAGGCTCTCCAGACAGCTGGGTAGGGTCCCAATACCTCAGGTCCCACAACTCCCCGCTCCCTCTGCCAGCTGTGGGAAGTCCCTCTCCATTTTTAAGAAGGCTGGTGGGCAGCTGATGCCATCCCTTGTTCCCAAGGTGTGTCTTCTCCCCCACTCATCTTCAGCAGCTTGATTTTTCAGAATGAAATGCAGACATAAAGACCTGCCTGGTGCTTTCTTGCACCAGCAGGTTTTCAGCAGGGAAATAAAAAATCATTAAGGGGCAGCGCAGAGAACAAAATGACACTTCAGCATCTTGCATTTAAGTCGGGCAAACGTCAATTGAGCTGAAGAGAGTCAAATTAATTTGGCTTTTGTAATAGCTCCTGCATGAGGCTAATAAAAGCAGTGTTCTGTGCAGACTCATGGCTCAGGATACAGAGTGATTCATGGCCCTCCTTGTTCTCGCAGAGCTCTAATTAGGGCCCTTTCCAGGGGGCTCAGATCGCATCCCTCCCCAAAGAGTGGCATGCAGGGCAGTCTTCAAGCAGAACAGCACCACACAGCATCTCTGGGTGAAGGACCCATCTCTGCAGGATGCATCATGGCAAAGGGACTTGGATCTCAGGGAGTTCCGTGCACCAAGCCTCCCCCTGGCTTTTTTTCCTTTTTAATTTTTGCATCAAATTTCAGCCAAATCACTTCCCTGAGCCCACTTGCCAGGATTGCTGTCCCTTGTTGGGGACAGAGTGACTCCACTGTAGCATTACCCTGCGAAAAGCAGATCCCAGCAGGATGGATGCTGAGAGGTTTTCTCCCAGTCCCGCATTTCCTGATGAGGAGCCATAAACCTCCCAAAGAAACAAGCAGCCGGCAATTAGTGGTCAGCAGCCAAGCTGGCAGCTGGCAGGAGCGGATCCTTGGAGCTAGAGCCGTTGGGGCATCCTGCCTTCAGGTTGTCCCCTATGCTGCCATGGATGGCTCTGGGTCCCCTTCCCACCATTGTCACACACCATGGCAGGCTGGTCTCTGCAGCATGTGACCCCCCTACTGCCATTTCCAACGTGGTGGCTTTTTTTTCTTGTTTAGAAGAGGATTAAGCAACCAATCCTGAAATTCCAGTGTGAGCAAGCAGGTCATAGCCATCCAGACAAATAAAGCGCATAGACCCATGGCTCTTCCCAAAGCTTTTGGCTCCTTTTCAAGCCAAGCACCCACTGAGACACAATGGGGTGTGCCGAGCCCTGAATCCAGAAAGTGCCTTTGCTGCTGCTACATGCTTGGGGAGGGAAATAATTGGGGAGGGGGTAACTGACCTCTGAGCGCTGGCTGGGAGTCTGCCACAGCTGGACACCCAGGGCTCAGTGACAAGGTTAATGGCTTAATTACATGAGTGATGTGACAGTGTGGGGAGCACTCCAGCTGCAGCCCCATGCGCAGAGCACATCTTGTAACCCTCTCCTCAAAATTCTTCCCCCCCCGCCTCCCTGAAACCCCACAGCCACAGGGCGCTGCCAGAAACCCGCCGGCAGGGTTTGAGCAATAGCAGCCCATGCCTGACATCTGCCCACACACATTTTGGAGACCAGTAAACTTCCTGTGGATATTGGCTGCCTGACAAAAGTGACATAAATTCTGCCTTTTTTTAGGGTGGGTATTTTTTTTTAAATTATTTTGTTAACAGGTAGGAACTTTGCCTGCCTCTCCCTGGCTTCAGGATATACAAGTTTTAGGGAAGAGCTCAGAGGCTGGGTTATTTCTGTAGCTCAGGGGCCAGGTTGTAGAGATAAAGCAAAAATGCCATCACACATCTATATAGCACAGTTTATTTTCACTTTTTAGGAAATTGGAGGCACATGTTTCCCTTCCCAGCCCCCCCTCCTGCCCTTTCCCCCCATTCTCAAGGCGTCATCCCACCAATGCTCCAGGCAGATGACATGTTTCCTCCAGGAGCCAGATTTACCCTGAGGTGCATCTTAAGTACAAACCCACACATGATTCAGCAGGCTGCTTTGAGAGACATTTATTATTTAAATAATAATTATTTATTTAATTTTTTACATCACCTCAACTAATAAACCGCAGAAAAGCTCCAAATCTCAGCACCTTTGGGCTTTGTGAGCAGAGCTGCAGCTCTCAAACGGAAAACGAGACGACCCGCTTGCAACAGCCCAATGACACTGTGTGTGTTGGATGCTGCGCAAAGGGGAGCCACAACCCCCCCAGCAAGCCCTAGCAGCAGTGACAGCCTCAGGACAAACTCAGCTCACCTACAGGCTCGGATGCTCCTTACCCCCATGAGGACCAGCCCAGAGCCCCAAAGAGCAACAGGCATCCCACAAAACAATATAGCAGTGCTGAAGGATGCTGTCTAATGGGGCAGGATTGATGATCTGGATGTTTCTGCACTTGGGTCTTTTGGTTTTCTTGGGGGTGTTTGCCTTTTTTAAAAAAGCAAAACAAAAACAAAAACCTCTCCAGAAGTGATGCCCCTGAGCAGGCTTGTCTCAAGCCAGCAGGAGGGCAATCAAGGGCACTTCGCCAGGCAGCCCAGGAGGATGAGCCCTCTCCACACCAACCCAAAACCCATCAGCAGCATAACCCTGGACTATAACCATACCTGGTTATGGGTAAGGCCACAGCTGCGACCAAAACCTCTCCCCCTCATTGGGCTCATTATTCCCCTTGTCAGCTCCTGCACAAACTACAGGGCAAAGAAAACTGCAAAATGTGGCTCAGGAGGGGCCACACAGCTCTGCTGCCATCACAGCCCAAGGGAAGTGCCACACTGGCTTTTTTTCTGCCCCAGTGCCCCTCAGACATGCTGGGCTGGCACCCACTGGAGCCTACAAACGGGTGGGGGACAGACAGACAGACACATGCACACAGACCGACACCTGATAAACTGCATTTCTTTCGGCAACCTGCCTAACAAATGAAGGGGAGTATTTGGGGACACACTGCTCCCTTCCTCTCCTACCCAGTCCCTAGGGACCTGGGGGCAGAGACGGGTGCTTGCAGCAATGGCAGCCACCCAGCCCCATCTCCAGGACCTGTACCCCTCCTGCACGCTGCCTTCAGCCTGAAACAATTGCAGGGACCTTGCTGGGGAGCACACCAGTGGGAAGCTCTCCTCCCTGACACCCCCCACAGCAGCAGTGTTATAACAAAGCCCCCCCATTCTTCACCCCCTGACCAACCTGCAGCGTGGCTGAACGCAGCCTGCATCCTTTGCCAGGCAGGAGCAGCCCTATTTAAGGGAGACAGAGCTATCCAGGTACTCATCAGCCCTCCTGATCTTGTCCTGCTGTATTTTTTGCCCTGTGAGAGACTGCATCAGCTTTCCAGGGGCTTCCCAGACATGCGGTGACACCTAGCCCGAGCCATTCGTACCTGGCGCACCCTGCAGCAGATACGTCTCTTTATAGGCCATAAGGCAGGGATCCATTAACATCTGTCAGGGCTGTGCTTCACCTGGCAGATGTCTCCTGGAATGGCCGATGGATCTACTGCCCACAAGGGTCCAGCCGTGCTGCCAGTTTTGTCTTTGCGGGGGATGGAGTCTGTCTGTCTTGGCTCGCAGGGGTCACCTGGCAGCACAGCGCCGAGCGCATGAACCGCAGGACCGGTGGCCTCAGGATGGCAAAGACCCAAGGGTCAACGATGGAATTAATAGAGAGAAATCTCAGGGCTAGGAGGTCCCAGTCGTGGTTGTCTTCTTCCTCGCTGAACTTGTTCACATAGGCACGGATCTGCAAAACACAATGGGGAGAAATAATGCCAGGTCTGGGCTTCCAGGATCCAGCCCCCAGGCAGCTTCTTGGAGAAATCTGGGCTGTCACAGCACACTTGCCGCCTCCACCAGTTTAAATGAACTTCTTGCTAATGAAAGCCAGGTCTGCCTCTGCTCTCAGCATGCAGCAAGGCTTTGTGTAGCCGTAATGCAATTAAGCCAGCGACTAGTTATGGAAGTGGTGGGTCTCACCTTGAAAATCACACAGGACAAATAAATGTGCAAGATGGACAGGATGCAGAGTGCTGGACCACTCCGGTCCTTCCTGCAACATGCCGACTCATAGTAGTTCATGGGGCTTCCTGGAAGGGTGACTCAGCAATCCTTACTCATACAGGTCAAATCGTCACCCCCTCACTTCGGGGGAGAGGGGATGGGAGCTGGGGGCACAGGAGGCATGAGCATCCCCCCTCTGGCTGGGATCCATTGGGTACCAGCCAGGGATGGTGCATTCTGGTGCACGAGGGGCCACAGTGCAGACGATGCCAGGGGATGCTGACAGTGCAGCACTTCCAAGGGCTGCTCCAGGCTTTTTGGGGAAGGATTTTGTGGTGCTGTTGCCTGATGCTCACTGGGTTCATGTGCCTGGGCTCATTCTCAGAGGGTGGCTGCCATTGGCAGCCCTGGCCAGAAGAGAAACTGTCACACCAAGGAGGCACCAGCAGCGTTGGGCAGCTCGGTTTGAGACACTGCCAAAATGCAGCCCAAACACAACCCCACACGGGAGCTGGGTGATGGGAAAAGAAAAGCCACTGTGTTTCTGGATAAGACTATATCTGCTACCACAGGGCCCACAGGATCGCCACCAGTGGCACCTTCCCATCCCATCTGCCCCAACCAGACCCGCAGAGCCCTGCCCACATGTCTCCACCAAGGGGTCCCACCACAGCACCCAAACCTGGGCTTTTTTGGAACACAGGGAGAGCTGCCCATCATGTGTGGGCCCACTGACAGCAGCTGAAGCATCTCTCAAAATATTGACTCTAGCTCTTGGGATGCTCACGAGCATTGGGACATTACTGCTTTGTCTTTTCTCTGTCTTAAAACCCAGGCAGCCTGGCTCTGCTACAGCCTGTGGTTATTTTCTTTTCCCTTGGGAGAAGAAAGGGAGCACGAAGGGAAGGTAGCATCTATTTAACTCCATGAGCACAAAATTAGCACTGGCTGTGCTCCCAACCTTGGTGGGGCTTGCTTCTAATGGGAACAAAATGACCCTCCACAGCAGCAGGCTTGCACACACCAGCAAGGCACACGAGTGGCTTGAGGTGCTCCGGAGTCCACGATGCTGCTGGTTTAATAGGGCTTGGGTGGATGGATGAAGAGCAGCCCTTCAATGAGGAGAGCCCAGGGCAGAATCAAGGGACTCACTCTCTCCCCTTCCTCACTTGGCTGCAGTGTTTCAACCCCGTATTTCTGCTGGAAGCCTCGTGCATGGACGGGGCACAGGATGTGGGTACAACTCCTGGGAAGAGGCTCGCTGTGGCCCAAGTGCCGGATCTCTGTTCCCAGCAATAGCCATGCCTAATTTATTGTTCTGCCACCCCTCACACCTCCAGCATGAGTTCCCAGCTCCCAGGAACCACAGGGATGCTGCGTGGTCCTGCGGACCCCTACCCCAGACCCTGCCTGAGCCACACTGCCTGGCCTCGGAGCCTCTGTGCGATGGGAGGGCACCTCTGCTCCTGCCACCCCATCTTCCTGCCACCCTGTCATCCTGCCACCCCACCCTCCTGCCACCCTGTCCACCTTCTGGCACTGGGGATATGGGGAGCGGTTTTCCCAGTTCCCCAAGGGATGTGCAGATCGCCTCGAGTTTATGGCAGAGCTGGGGTCTCTCAAGCTTCAGGAAGAGCTAAGCTTTGACCTCAACCCTTGAGGTCTGAGCACTGGAGTCAGAGGGAGCTTTATAAAGAGAGGGAGAGAAATGGGAGTGCTGGGGAGAGGGACCCCAGCCCAGCTGAGAGGTAGTTGCACTCACCGTGAATGGCAGGGAGCAGATGACAAAGGTGATGGTCATGATGGAGAGGAGAAGGAGGTGGTCAATCTCCTCAGCCATGGAGAACATGCGCCGGACGCAGCTGCCAGATGGCCGGGGCTGCTCAAGTGTGGCCAACCGGCGGGTCTTCTGCCCGCGGCGGTGCATGCGGGCCAGGTTGGCAATGACGCTGAGGTTGCAGAGCAGCACGGAGAGGATGAGGAAGAGGAGCAGGGTGGCGTAGAGAAGCGAGAAGGTGACGTCCAAGCCAGACACCTCCCTGCTGCCGTTGTGCTGGAGGTAGTCCAGGTGCATTTGGATGAAGCACCAGGTGCCAGGGCAATACTGCACATAGCGCCCGAAGCCCACCAGCGGCAAGGAGCAGAAGGCGGCGGAGAAGGTGTAGATGGCGGGCAGGGCAACCAAGCCCGTGCGGGGGCTGAGAAAGCGCTCATAGAAGTAAGGCTGCCCCAGGGCCAGGCATCGCTCCAGCGCCATGGCGAAGAGGATTAGCATGGTGGCGAGGCCAAAGAAGCTCATGGCAAAGCCGAAGTAGAGGCAGATGTGTCCTCCTTGGGCCAGGGCGGTCAGGGTGCAGTTGCGGTGGTAGGAGGCCAGGACGAAGGGGCTGACAGAGCAGGTGCCCAGCAGGTCGGTGACCACCAGGGCCAGCACCAGGACGTGGAAGAGGGAGGGCGGGCGGGCGCGGGGGCCCCGGCGGCAGAGCAGCAGCCCCAGGGCCAGCAGGTTGCCCAAGAGCCCGGCCGAGAACATGAGGGCACTGACCAGCGGGCGGGCCCCGGCCGGTAGCGCTCCGCTGCGCTCGCAAAGCCCCCGGCCCGTCCCGTTCATCCCGCCGCCGCCGCCCGACTGCGCCGCCGCCCGCCCCGCCGGCACCGCCTCCGCGCTGCCCCCCCGCCCCGCGCCCGCCCCGCGCCGGGCCCCGGGCCGCCCCCCGGCCCCTCCTGGGGCGGCTCCGGGAGCCCCGAGGCACGGCCAGCCCCGGTACGGGGCCGGGAGCCCCTCTCACGGCCAGCCTCCGTGCCGGTCGGGAAGTCCCGGTACCGGGCCGGGAGTCCCGGTGCTGCTGCGAGAGCCCCTCACACGACCAGCCCTCGTCCTGTCGGGGAGCCCCGGTGCCGCTCCGGGAGCCCCCAGGCACGGCCAGCCCCGGTACCGGACGGGGAGCCCCTCTCACGGCCAGCCTCCGTGCCGGTCGGGAAGTCCCGGTGCGGCTCCGAGAGCCCCGAGGCACGGCCAGCCCCCATCTGGGCCTAGAGTCCCGGTACCGGGTCGGGAGCTCTGCACACGGACAGTCCTGGTGCCGGTCCGAGAGCCCCGGTGCTGCTGCGGAAACCCCTCACACGGCCAGCCCCCGTCTGGTCCGGGAGCCCCGGTGCCTTTCCGGGAGCCCTGGGGCACGGCCAGCCCCTGTCCGGTCAGGGACCCCTGGTACGGCTCCGGGAGCCCCGGGGCACGGCCAGCCGCGGTACGAGGCCGGGAGCCCCTCTAACGGCCAGCCCCCGGCCAGTCCTGCGGTCTCCGTACTGGACCGAGAGCCCCGTGCATGGGCGGCCGCGATGCTGGGCCGGGAGCCCCGGGCTCACAGCAAGACCCGGTACTGGTCCGGGAGCCCCGGTGCTGCTGCGGGGGCCTGGACACCAGGCCAGCCCCGATGCTGATCTGGGAGCCCAGTGGCATGGCCAGCCCCGGTGCTGCTCTGGGAGCCACACACACAGCCAGCCCCAATCAAGCCTGAGAGTCCCGGTACCGGACCGGGAGCCTTAGAAAGCTCCAGGAGCCCCAAGGCACAGCGAGGCACCATGCTCATCTGGGATCCCCGAGGGGTACGGCAAGACCCGGTGCCCATCTGGGATCCTTGACTCCCAGCGATACCTGGTACCGCTTAGGGAGCACCAAGTTTACTTTAAGCCTTGGTGCCGGTACAGCTCCGGGAGCCCCAGGTGGGCAGCGAGCGCCGGTGCTGGCCCAAGGACCCCAAGGCACGATGAGCTCTGGTGCCATCTCCACCATCCTGCTCACCGTGGGCTACCAGGGAGCCACAGCAGAGCCTGGGCTGTGTGGATGGCTTCCCCACAGCCCCAGAAGCACCCGGAGCCCACCCAGAACCCCCCGCCCCGTGGCCAGCCCCACAACACGTCCCCATTGACTCCTCTCCCATGTATCATCAGAGGTCCCCATGGGGGTGCAGCCTTCAGCTGGTGTCTGGTCGTGAGTGTGGTGGGGGGACATCGGTGGGAGCCCCTCTTCCTGCTGCCAGCCTGGCTGAGCGCGGCTCATCTGCCCCTCATACCAGTTCCAGGAAAGCTCCTTCTGCCTGTGCTGGAGGTAGTCCAGGTGTATCTGGATAAAGCACCAGGTGCCAGGGCAATACTGCACGTAGTGCCCAAAGCCCACCAGCAGCAAGGAGCAGAAGGTGGCGGAGAAGGTGTAGATGGCGGGCAGGGCACCCAAGCCCATGCGGGGGCTGAGAAAGAGCTTGTAGAAGGGGCTCGGCAGATGGCGCAGGAAACTCTTGCTGTTGCGTAGTATTTCCTCAGCCATGACCCCAGTCCTCTTCCCTCCATGCTGAGAGCAAAGCCTTTGCCCTTGACCTCCAAGCTGGGATCCGGCTCAGGTGCACCCCTTCATCCATGTCCTAATGGGAAATTCTCCTTGCAAAGTCCCCCCAAACCCCAGGGAAACGGCGTGGCATTGACTGACTCCAGCATGGATGTGGCAGGTTGCTGCCTCAAGTGCATTTTGGCTGTTCTCTTTAAAATCTTGCTTTTCTAACAGGAACTTCGTAAAGGAAATACGTTACTCAACAAACTCCAGAGCTGGGTGAGCTGTGGTTTGTGACAGTACCTCCATTTCCGAGGTACTGCTCCTCTTCCTCCCTTTGGTTTCTTCTGTCAGGCAGATCGAAGGCTTCTCAGCGCATTGGGGAGGACACGCACTCACTGTGCCAGCGGCAGGGCACCCACAGCCCCAGCCCTCCCCATTCCCATGGCAAAAACGAGGGGTGTGACGGAGGGGAAGGTGTTTTAGCCAATTCCCAGACTAACCCTGCATGCAGGTGGCCCAGAAAAACGCACATCCCAGCACCTCTTTTAACCTCGCTCCCAGCCCTGCAGACCTGATCCAGCAGAGCACCAAAGCATGTGGACACATCTGATGGTGGGAACAATCCTGTTGGTTTCCTGAGGGCTGGATGAGACCCACAACCCAAAACAAATCCAATTAACCACAAAAATCAGGATAAAAAATGGAGCTGAGACCAAATCCTGGCCTGGCCCATCCGAGCAGCTTGTGGAGGCTGCAGTCTGCTTCTCTGGAGACCTTTTCCAAGCAGAAGGCACCCTGTCGGGTGGTTGCTCCAAGGCTTTTCCCAGCCTCCTACTCCTTTCTGGTGTTCCATGTCACAGCTCGGGAAGGGGTTTTGGCATCTTCTGGAGCTCATTTTCCTGGCAGCTAATGGAGTCTTAAATACCCATTTGGGGCTTCAGGCTTCTCAGCCAGCAGGCACCTCTGATGGGATGTTTTTGCAATAATAGGAAAATTGCTGGGCTTTTTTCCCCCCCCTCCCCCTTCTGAGCTCAAAACCAGGAACAGGCCACTTGGTACAATCTGTCTGTTTCTTGGGAAGTATTTATTTTCTTCCTTTTGTTTATCTCGGGTGTCTTGCCTCTAACAAGGACCAAATAGAATTGCGTTGGAAAAGACTCTTAAGATCATAGAGACCAGCTGTTAACCCAGCACTGCCAAGCCCACCACTAAACCCTGTCCCCAAGGGCCACATCTACACCTCTTTGAAATACCTCCAGGGACGGTGCCTCGACCACTCCCCTGGGCAGCCTGTGCCAGTGCTTGACAACCTTTTAGGTGAAGAAGTTTTTCCTCATATCCAATCTAAACCTTCCCTGGCACAACTTGGGGCTGTTTCCTTTTGTCCTATTGCTTGTTACTGGAGAGAAGAGACTGACCCCCACCTCGCTACACCCTCCTTTCAGGCAGCTGTAGGGAGCAATAAGGTCCCCCCTGAGCCCCTTCCCTCCAGGCTGACCCCCCCAGCTCCCTCAGCCGCCCCCCATCAGCCTTGTGCCCCAGCCCCTGCCCGGCTCTGGACGCGCCCCTCATATATCCTCCCAAGGGTTGGCATTGTTTTCTCTAAAGAACTTCCAGGGTTGGCCCACTTGAACAAAAAACTCTGGGCTTGTAGGAAAGCTGCATGAATTTTGTATAAACCCTGTAGCCAAGAGGACTCCGCAGCTGGAGTCTGCTGCCTGTGGTTGGGGGGGGTGGGGGCAGGGGGGATCCTGCTCTATCCCTGGTAGGTTTTAAAGGACGGTTTTGGCACCAGGGGCAGGGAGGAGAACAGCCCTCCTGTCTGTGCAAGGATGGACTGCAGAGGTGGATTTCAACCCTTCTAAACCAAAACCCCATATGGCTTGCTTTTAGCAAAGCCAGACATAATTTTTCTTCCCAATCCTTCCCAGCCCCGTCCCTTATCTCACGCGTCGGGGCTGCCAGCAGCCGCATGCACCTCCCTGGAAAAGCAGGGCTGAGCACCGGCTTTGGCTTTGCCGTCCTGTGCAAGCACCTGGGTACATGGGTTAAAAAAAAAATCAAGCCGCTTTTGGACTGGTTGTGTCTTACAGCCCCGAAGGCTGAGCGTCCTGGCTTGGGTGCCTGGCAGCCCTGGTGCTGCTGCCTGCCCAGGCACGTGCCTTTCTGCGTCCAGAATGGCTGAAAAATGCAGGCAGACAATGAAAAAAAAAAAAAAAAGAAAGCTCTTCGCAAGAACTAAACAATTTTCTGGGAAATGAGCTTGTGCGAAGTTGTGCTTGGATTTCATGAGCTGAAAAAAACCCAGCAGCACCTGACTGTGCTTGATTTATTGATTTATGTCCAGGAAAGGAGAGAGATGCAGGGTTAGGTGATGCTAGTGGCACCAGGAGCGTGGGACAGGGCAGCTGGCAGTGCCAGAGGGTAGCAGGCATGGCATAACAGCTCCAAAAAGAGCATCGTTGGCATGAGCCACAGCCTTGAGCCGAGCAGCGTCTCTTTATTGCCTTCAGTAAGCATTAGGTCCGTCCCTTTGAGGATCGCTGGCACAGGAGCACTCTGGCGGGGGGGGGGGCATGGGGAATGACTGAGCAGTGCGAGGAGCCTGGAAGGAGGATGCAGTCAGGGAGGGCTCACACAGCAGCTCTCACCTCTTCAGCATTTGGCCGGAGAGCCCTGAGCCTCTGGGCTTTTGTGGTTCCTGCTTAGCAACATCTACAACTAAACTGCGTGTTGCAGGGATTTTTCATTTTTATTTTATTTTCATTTTTTCCAAGCTGGGCAATAGGAAGGGGCTCTGAGCTTTGATGTAACTCTCAAAGCCTCAAACCATATGTGTTCAGGCATTGAAAAGTGGGTTGTCCAAGGGAGCGACTGGGAGAGCGGCAGCCCCTTCCTCGCAGCGGCTGCACCCAGCGTGCTCAGGCAGGCTGGGAGCCCAGTCCTGGCTGGGGACGTGCTGCCATCTCTGGAGAGGAGCGCGATACGGCAGCCCCAGGCCCAGAAACACGTTGAGGAGTGATTTTATCTGCTTGGAGGGTGGCCTGGCGTCCAGCCGCTAGCAGAAACCTTGTTGGCTGCAGCTGGAGCTCGGCTTGCCCAGAGATAGCGGCGGCCGGCTGGAGACTCCAAGTCTGCTCCCAGAGCAGGTAGGACACCAATGAGGGCAGAATGCCAATTAAAAGCACTACTGGAGCCAGATGAGCGTGTCAAGGTCGCCGGGATGTGCGCGAGCTCAGCCAGGGAACGGGGATAGTGTGGGGACAGGGGAGTCACCCTGGCAGCCTGCAAGCCCCCATCGTGCTTGGTGGCTCCATGATTTCTTTCCTCTGACGACAGATTCATGGATGGGTCAGACACGACGGTCTATGCATCATCTCAGAGCTTAGATGAAGTCTGTATTCGTACACCTTAACAAAGAATCTGTTGTGTTTGGGTTTTTTTTTAATTTAATTGTTGCTTTGCATGGAGCATGGTTGCCCTGGGCTCTAAGTACACATATTGCAGGGCAGGGACATCTCCTGGCAGACTCTCCAGGAGTGAATCCTGGCTGGGGTGATGGGCGGATGATGGGCTGTCCCAGCTGGGCACCCACCGCTCACATTGCTGCACACACTCTTAGCCTGGCCGTGCCTGGTCTTTCTGTCTGGAGTGGTGTGTGAATCCATACAGTGAAGGAGATCCCACGGCAGGGGGGGGCAACAGCAAGATTTTGCAGAGCTGTTATCTCACCTTCATCCTGCTGCAGTGAAACAGGTCCGGTGAAAGCCACAGCGCAGGCTCAGGGCTGTTGACTCTGCAGTCCCACGTGAGCCATCTCCAAGTCAATACTGCCAGTAACATGAAACCGATAGAGGGACCAACCCTCATTTCATTTCTTTTTCCTTAGAAAACCCTGATAAAAGACAAGGAGCAGGGAGCTTGAAGACCCCCCAGTACAGCCCCAAATATAGGTCTGCCCTTTTCTCCAGCCAGGAGAGCCTGGCTGGTCCAACTGGCAGAGCCAACCCAACCAGGTTGCCTCCAAAAATCCCCAAGATAGATTTGCGTGAGTTTCTTCCTTCAAAAACAGAATCCATTTGACACCAAGAGTAAATACATGAGAACTGGCAGGAACATAAATGCACGTTGCAAGGCTTAGCTAAATAGAGGGAGAGAAGTATTTGCCCTGTCTTCTCCAAGGACACTAAGCAGATGGGGACTTCGGTCACTATAATTTTTTTGGCCTAAATGGTCACTTGAGGCAGATACTAAATCCAGTTAATACGTGTGGTTGAGGGGAAATAGATCTTTCATTAAAATGATCGTTTGCTCGCATGCCTGCACCGGTGAGGTTATACATCCCAGGCTCTGTATTCTCTCAATTACTGCTCTTATTAGGTCTCAGGATCATCATAAATACTGAATTAAAATAATTACAGCAGGACAGGTAGCTATCTGAGTAACACAAATGCAACATTAGCACTTGGAGGAATCAATTTTCAAGAGAAGAGCAAGCCACGACAGAGAAACCACAGCTCTGCTCAGGGAATATGGGGTTGGGGAGGGACAATGTGCATCCCAGGGAGGGATAACGGGTGTCCTGGGGAGGGATGATGTGTGTCCCAGGGAGAGAGGGAGGGACACTGCCTGCCCTCCAGCTCCTTGGTGCAGCCATGAGCTGCTGCTGAAGTTTCTGAGTCTCCACACCTCCAAAGTATCCCCTCACACCCCCCTCACCCATTCTGGGGACACCCCAAACCAGTCCCACATAACCTCCCTTGGTGTAGAAGGGGATCATGCACAGGACAAGGTGATAGAGCAGGGCTCCGAACCACTTTTATTTGATGGACACACACACACACCCCCTCTCCGCCCTGTGCGTCCCCACTGCCCTGAAGCCACACGCCAAAACCCTCCTGCTTTCCTGGAGCCGGGTGCTCCCCAAACCCTCCACAAAGTGCTGCTGCTCAGAAATGTTCACAGGTATCCAGGAACCCCCACAAGGTTCCTCTCTGGGGTGAAACGCAGCCTGGGGAGGGTGCAGAAACACTTCACGCCTGCCCCTCACTGCAAGCCGGACGCCAGCCCTGCCTGCGCCAGCCCCATGCTGCCTCAGGATGCTCCGGGGCAGGGGTACAGGGCCGAAGGCTTGCTCCTCGTCCTCACCAGCAGGTGCCAGCTTCTGCAAGACCCACAGGTTCAGGGGAAGCCAAGCTGTGGGGTGTCTGTCCTGCGCCAGCCCAGGGGACAGAACTGGCCGTCCTCCCCCGGGACAGGTCCCTTCAGGGTGGCTTTCCGGGAATTTAGCCTCCGGCAAACCCTGCGGACAAACATGCGGAAGACGGAGGTGCGGAAGATGATGAAGACCCAGGGGTCCACGATGGAGTTCACGGAGAGGAACCGCAGGGCACTGAGGTCAGCATTCTCATTGATATCAGCAGCAAAAGCCCCCATATATGCTCGGATCTGTCAAAACCCCAAAGAAATAGGGAAAAATGAAGAAAGATCTCACTACAGGGGTAAAGTTGAGAGTAAGGAGATTCCCCTGGGGGTAGGAAAAGAAGTTTTAAACCCTCGATATCCTTATGCATCAAATCAGCACATGTTGTGTGTTGCAAGTCCTGAAACTGGGAGCTGGGGCTATGCCACAGACAGTGGTGGCATAAGGGCACCATGTCCCCATCAGGGCCAGGAGGTCAGAGCTGAAGAGGTGTCCCTGGTGACTGGGGTAGTTTCATAGACAAAGGAAGCACGCAGGCTCCGCAGGAGGGTGCAACTCTGCTCCCAAGGCTGGGGCACCCCACTTGCGTTGTCCTCCACCCCACGATGGGTATCAGACTAGGCATCCACTGGGTAACTCAGCTGGAGGGCTGCCAGGTGGGGGCCCTTGCTGGGTTAAGGTCCTTCCTCCACCTCCACATCCAGCCCCAAACCCTGCTTCTTTGAGGACCACAGGGCTTTCACTGGGGTTATTACAAAACCACTCGCGCCAGGGCTACTGGTGACTGGTGCATCACAATATGGGCTCCCAGGATGTGATAGAGGGGATGGGGAGCGGAGGTGGAAGTTGTCGCCTAGGGCAGTGGCAGCACCTGCACCCTCATCCTGATTTTGGGATAGCCCCCTTTGCAGCATGAGCTTTGCCTACAGAGGCTAACGGCAAGGTGATGCTGCAGGATCCAGCCCAGGGACATGGGACACTGAGGGAGGGGGCCACTTAGGCTTCTGTCACATTGGGGGTCTCCCCCCCCCCCACTCCACCAGTGGGACCCCCACCCCCGGGGAAGAAGTGGAAGGATTTCAGGGAGGATTTCCCCTAGGTTGGGAAAGCCAGTGTGGTTGGGAGCTGGATCCACCCAGCACCTCCGGGACTGGCGGGGGTGTGTGTGTGTGGGAATGGGTGGGTTATGGAAAGCTCTAGCGCAATGAACGAATCTCCCTAGGAACAGGAGCTGGGGGAGGGGCACAGTTATTTCAAGGGGCTAAAGCAATAAACTTACCCCCCCATCACCTTCAACACCTCTGGGGCAACCACCGTGTGTGTGGGGGGGTTATTCCAATGGGATTAAAGCAATGAACAGACCCCTGGGATGGGGTGGGGGACACTCAGATGGGGCCAAAGTAATTACCCAGCCCTTCCCCTGGCAGCTCTCAGATAGAGTGATGGTGATGGGGGGGGGGGGAATATTCCATGAGGTTTAAAGCAGTGAACTAACACTTGGGGTCATGATGCTGGTGGTGGGTATTCTGGGAGGGGGCAACACAGTGATACAACCCTTCCTGGGATGGGGTGGTGGTGATGGAGGGGGAGCAGGTATTCCATGGAGGTTTAACCAACCCCCGGGACAGGGTAGTGGTGTGGTTATTCCAGTGGGATTAGCGCAATGAATTAACCCCCCATCCTGGGACTGGGTGGTACTGCTAGGGTTATTCCATGGGGATTAAAGCAACAGCCAGACCCCTGGGACAGGGTAGGGGACACTCAGAGAGGACCAAAGTAACTCTCTGACACCCCCCCCTCCGCGACACCCCTGGCACAGAGTAGTGGTAATGGGGGATCATTCGGGCCGTGGGGGGGGGGGGGCGGGCATTAAAGTTATAAATTAACTGCTGGAGATGTGGTGCGGGTGGTGGCTATTGAGGGGGCAACCTGGCAGAATGGGATGGGGGGCGGGGGGGGGGGAGGTTAAAGCAATAACC
The DNA here is from genome assembly GCF_023638135.1 of Falco biarmicus. Taxonomy (NCBI): domain Eukaryota; kingdom Metazoa; phylum Chordata; class Aves; order Falconiformes; family Falconidae; genus Falco; species Falco biarmicus. The sequence continues at coordinate 38,246,145 of NC_079294.1, read as the reverse complement.
TGACCCTCAGGGTCAGGGTGGTATGGTGGGTTATTCAGGGGGGACTAAAGCAATGAAACCCCCACTCCTAACACCTCTGGGAGTGAGTGGTGGTGCCAGAGTTTTTTCCAAGGGGCCAAAGCAACAACCTGGCCCCCCAGGACTGTGTGGTGGTGATGTGGGGGTTATGCCAAGGGGGTTTAGGCAATGACCTGAGCCCCACGGACAGGGTGAGGGACTATTCAGAGAGGACCAAAGCAACAATCCAACCTCCTTGGGAGGCAGGGGGAGTGTGTGGAGGTTAATGCAATGACAGACCCATGGGGATGGGGTGGTGGGTATTCGGGGGGGGGGGGGGGGGGGCAAAGCAACCACCCGAGCTCCCGGGGGCAGGGGGCATTGTGGGTTCTGTTCCGGGCAAGGGAGCCAGTAGGAGTACTCACGATGAGCGGCAGGGAGCAGATGGTGAAGAGGACGGTCATGAGCCCCAGCAGGATGAGGTGGTCGAGCTCTTCCATATGCGGGGCAGCGGTGGCAGCGGGCCCACGGTGGGGCTGCCGCCGTGCCATGCTGTAGAGGTGCCGCATGCTGCTCACGTTGCAGGCACCGATGGCCAGCACCAACAGGCCCATCAAGCTGGCATAGAGGACGGGGAAGCTGAGGTGGCGTGGCCCGCCACCGGCCATACGGATGAAGCACCACGTGCCGGGGCAATACTGCATGGGCACCCCGAAGCCCAGTAGTGGCAGGGCGCAGAAAAGGGCGCAGAGCCCTGCCGCCACCGGCCCCAGTGTGGCACCCAGCCGCCGGGTGAAGTGCCGTCGGTAGAAGTAGGGATGCCCCAGGGAGAGCCAACACTCCAGCGCCATGGCCAGCAGCAGCAGGGTGGGGGCCAGCCCGAAGAAGGCCATGAGGAAGGCGAAGAGCTGGCAGAGGACGCCCGGCTCGCCCTCGCTGCGCCCGCCCGGCCCCAGCTCGCTGAGGCTGCGGTTGTAGGCGTAGGCTGCCAGCACGATGGGGCTGAGCAGGCACTTGCCCAGCAGGTCGGTGACTGCCAGCCCGCTCACCAGCACGTAGAAAGCGGAGACCCGCGGCGGGCGGCCGCCGGGGGACCGGGAGCGGCGCCGGTGCTGGCCCAGCAGCAGTAAGGCCAGCACGTTGCCCAACAGCCCGGCGGCAAACAGCACCGAGCTGGGCACCGCCGACTGCCCTCCCTCGATGTACCGGCTGCTACGGCACCGGTAACCCTCCGTCTCCATCGGGATAGTCCCGCAAGGGGCTGAGCCGCACCGGGTTGGGACAGCCCGTAGCCTACCGGGACGCACCGCACCGGGCTGCGCCGCGGCTGCCGGCGGCGACTGGCCCCGGTGGGGCGGAGGGGGGAGGGAGCGGGGAGGCGGGGCGGCACGGCCGGGTACGGCCCCCGGGGCGGCCCCTTCCCGCTGCCCGGCCCGCCCCGGCCCGGCGGGGGGCGGCTGGGGGCCGGGGGGGACCCGCTACAACCCCCCCGCGGCGAGCCGCGGCGGCGGGCGGGGGCGAGCCCCGGGGGCTGAGCCCGGGGAGGGTCCGGAGAAGTGGGTGGCAGCTGGGTGCGTGGGCAGGGGGGTTGTGGGGCGCAGAACGGGGGCAGGGGACCTGGGGTATGGGGGGGGGGATACGGCAGAGTCGCGGGGGGGTCACAGGCAAAAGGGTCGGGACTGAGGCCCTGGGGGGGGCGGGCTGGAACCAGTATGCTGAGCCCCCAGGGCTGGCTGCCGGTAAGGGAGTTGGGGGCAAGCCCGCGGCAGGGGTCCGGGGGGGAGGTGTGTTGGGTCTGAGTGGGGTGATGGGGTGGAGGGCTGGGGCCAAGGCCAGCTGCTGCACTGGGGCAGGTAAGGCAGGGAATGGACAGAGTTACCCCAGGGGCATTTCACTGCTGGGTGCCATCTCCTGCCCAGCGCCCCCTGCGCTCCCAGGGAGCCCTTTGCCCCATGCCCTCGCTCCTCGGGGTGCCCTCCCTCTGTACATCCCGGGAGACGTGCAGCGCTGAGCCTTCAACCCAGCCAGGCACCGCTTCTACCTGCGCCCCATCCCTCATGCTGGCCGTGTGGCCATGCTGCTGCCAAGCCCCCTGTTACAGGGCTCCTGGCCCCTCCGTGCCCGTGTCAGTGCTCCACTAGTCCAGATGGAAACTCCAGGAGAACCCCCAAAGCTTCTTCCAGGAAAAGAAGTGGCTTTTCTAGCCACAGAAATGCCACGGCATAATGCATACCATGGCTTGTGGGGTACATTTGATGATGAATAAGCATGAAACTGTAGTTATCTGCTTTCTGGCCCCTGTTTGCCGCTCTGGATGAGTGTACGTGAAGCACAGGAAAGTATCAAGATGACAGGAGGGGTGGGAGAGGAGGTCTGAGGGGCCAGACATCATCCCTGGCATGTTTTAGTGATGGACTGTATGGTTCATGCTGCATGAAGCATGCTGGTGACTTCTCTGGCAGAGAGGGCAGGGGCCATTTGTGGCTGGTGCTGTGAGGCGAGGGTCCCGGTTCTGGAAGAAATTGAGATAAAACTCGGTGCAGGCTGGGGCTGGTACCCGTGCTGCGTTGAAGTGCTGCCCTCGCTAGGGCTGAACGCGAACCCAGCGGCTGCTGCCTGCCTGGGGCCCAGGGGAGAAGAAATCCAGCCTGCCTGGGGAAGCAATCCGAGCGCTATCCTCCCAGCCAGCAGCTCCGAAACACAGCCCCCAGCACCTTTAGCAAGCCCAGCACCTGTTGTCAACTCCCTGTGGATGAGGAGCTGGGGAGGGCAAGCCGGTGGGTAGCCAGGCCCCCGGTGAGTGTACTCTTCAGAGCACGCAGCAGCTCTTTTTGGGGTGATCCTGGCAGCGTGGGATCCCTCAGGTTTTTCCCCAGGTTGAAGATTGGGAAGGAGAGCCCAGCAGCTCCAGAGGGCTGGATCAGCTAGCGTGTCCTGTGTGTCTGTCCCGGCCCCTGGGGCAATTGGTGCCAGCCCTGCTGCAGTGCTACAAACACCGGGGAGGATGGTCCTCGCCCCAGGCTGGGCCTTGCGCATGGGCAGAGCATCCCCACTCCTTCTTGCTCAGAGCGGAAATCTGCCATCTTAAACCAAAAACCCACGCCAGGCAAGCTGCCTTCGCCCGCAGGAGCTGCCTCTCCAAGTGAAACGCCTGGGCTTTGCTTTCCTTCCTGCACTGAGGGTGCTGGGGGATGCTGTTCCCCTTCACCCGGGCACAGCAGGTCCCAGGGACTTGCTGCCAGCTGGGTGGTGACACTGCACACTCCCGCAAAGGCCATGTCACTGCCAGTCTGCTCTGATGGGGAAGAGACCCAGTGCTGGGCTTCCCCAGAACTACTGAGAAGTCCCTCGACAGATACCACCAGCCTGTTGAACAAAGCCAGAAGGCCAAATTCAGCAGAAATAGGTTGCTGAGGGAGAGGAGGAGGAGGAACCATGATGAAATCCAGCCCTTTTTGGGGGTGGGAGCTGCCCCTGGATGCACCAAAGACCAGGGGATGCTGCTCGGTACTGGGGTGATGAGGAAAGCCTGGGATGGAGAAGGCTTTTGGGGACTATCTCCTGCTCCAACCATGCCTCTGAGGCGCTGGGTGTGGGAGGCAGCCACCCAGTGCAGCTGTGGCTGGGGTGACAGAGCAGCCAGGCAGGAGGATGCTTTTCCCCCTGGTCTCAGCTCTTCTCCCCCACTGCTGGAAGGTCTGAGGCTGAGCATGGCTGGCCACGGTAACTGTCCTTCTCTGTGGAGGGGGATCCAGCCCCCAGCACCATGGAGCCAGGCTCGGGACCGGGGTGGGTGTGCAGCCGGGAGCGTAACCGCAGACTCGTCTCCCTCCTTCGTCTCCCCTGGGAGAGAAACCAGCGTGGGCAGCCAGATGCACCGAGTCCCTGTTTAGCTATTCTTTTTGTTCATTTGCATAAATTGCAGCTTTTTTTGGGGGCGGGGGGACGGGGACAATTTTGAGAAAGTCTCATCACCCCGTATGACGAATCTCTTCTGTTCGTCACACTTCCGACGTGACCCTCTTCTTGCCGGTCACATTCCTGGCGGAGAGGGGGAAAAAAAAGCCCAGGCATCAAAATAACCCAAAGCAGAAGAAAAAGCAGCACGCCACAAAACCCAGAAGACAAATGAGGAGCTGGAAAAACTTGAAACATCCGCAAGGAATTTCAGGGTTTTTTTTTCCAAAACTCTTGCTGACCCCATACGCCTTGTCCTTGCCAGCCGGGGTAGCGGCGAGGGGTGGCAAGCGAGTGCCTGCTCCGCTGCCGTGCCATGTTATTGCCAAGCTCAGCTTCCCCCAACTAGCTGCTGCTGCCCAGAGAAGCCTTGTCTGCCTGCTCTTCATCAGCGGCACGGCTCTGGGTAGCCGTACAGCGATTTTCTCGCCTTCCTCAAGCTCAGCACTCTCTTTGGAAGTGTTTGTAGCAGTGTCTGAATAACCTAATTTAGAGCCCGTTAGGCGGGGAGGGTTTTGGCCGGCAGCACGGTGCTGGGGAGCTGGATGGAAGGATGTGGCTGGCCGGGATCCTGCTGGATATTCACATGTCAAACAAACAAGGCTGAGAGTGCCCTGCAGAGAAGAGCCACCCTCCTCCCTGCCCAGGAGCGCTCAGTCACCGCGGGCTGGTGCTTCCTCACCCATCCCAGCCCCACTCTCCTTCCCAGGGACCCCAGTTCCCCAAGGGATGGGAGCAGAGCACCACCCTCCCCTCCCCAGTATCCTCTCCCATTCCTGCTTCTTCCCCAGCTCTGGTTTCCCCAGACTAAAACACCCACCAGGCTTTCAGCCTTTCACTTCTTCCAGGTGGTGGGATTTTGCGGGGTCACAGCTCCCCAGCATGGGCAGGTGGGTGCTCTCATGGCCCAAATGATGCAGTGACATGTTGGGGAGGCACCCAGTGTCCTGCACCTGGGGGGGAGTGGGGCATGGGGATGGGGAGCACCCAGGCTGGTGACAGCCTGGTGCTTTTCCTCCAAGGGTGGTGGGTTTTCTTTGCCAGGAAGCTGCGCTGAGCATCTTAAACATGCCCAGACACCCTGGTTTAAAGTGGTCATTAGAGGCAGAAGTGGCAGCTGATGCAGCCCAGCACCTGGCAGGGCTGGTCCCTGTGTCCCCTCATCCTGACCACGGTGGTGTCCCCAAGAGAGGGGAGTTTTGAGGGACTGCTCAGATGCTCGGTCCCTCAGAGCTGGGAACGCAGACCTGCTCTGAGTCATTGGGTGACCCAGGCAGGAGAAAACCCTGCCGATTGTTTCCAGCTGTGTTATTGCAGCACTGCTCACCCCAGAGCGCTCAGCCAGATGAGAAAATAGCCCAAGCCAGCCGGGAAATCTGCTGAAAGGTGCGGGCAGCAGCCAGCTCCGGCCGTGGGGGGCAGCGGGTCCAGGGGCTGCAGCCACCCCCTCCCGCTGCGTTTTGGGGAGCTGCCGGCATCTCCACTGTGGCCGCATCCTGTCAAATCCGCCAAAGGGGAAAACAAGGGGGAAAAGAAAGCAGCTGCGGGGTGGGAAGGCGTTGGGCAAGGAGGGGACGGTGGAGCAATGTTTCCCCAATTGCACAAGCCCTGAAAGCCCGGGGCAGGGTTTGGCCCAGCTGCGGGATGACCGGAACGAGCAAGGAAAGTGTTTTTTGCTCGGTGGCGTTTCCAGCACGAGCAGGGTGAGGAGTGGGGTGGCTGCTCCCTGCGCCCCCCGCGTCGCTTCCCCGGGGCAGGGGTGGGAGTGGGGGTGAGCACCGGGGTATGGGAGGGGGCTGGGGCCAGGGCAGAGTGTCCCCTGGGCCCCCAAGTGACAGCAAGAGGGAAGGGCCCCCGCCAGGGCCAGGGAGGAAGGGTGGGCTGAGTAGGGGAGAGGGGCTGGGGGCTGGGGAGCTGCTGAAGGGAGGGAGGAAGTGACAGGAAGGAGGGGGAAAAGGGAAGGAGGGAGGGAGGGAGGAGGGAAAAAAGGAAGGAAGGAAAGAAACGAAGGAAGGGAGGGAGCAAGAAAGGAAGGAAAGAGTAGAGGCTGGGAGGGAAAAAGGGACAGAGGGAAGAAGAAGAGGGAGGGAGGAAGGGAAGGAGGGCAGGAGGATGGAAGGGAGGAGGGAGAGAGTGTGGGAGGGAGGAAGGAAGGAAAGAAGCAAGGAAGGAAGGAAGAGAGGAAGGAAGGAAAGAAAGAAGAGAGGCTGCAAGGGAGGAAGGGACAGAGGAAGGAAGCGAGGAAGGAAGGGAAGGGAGAGAGGAAGGAGGGAAGGAAGGAAAGAAGGAAAGAGGAGAGGTTGGGAGGAAGGCAGGAAGGAAGGAAGGAAAGAAGGAAATAAGAGATGTTGGGAGGGAGGAAGGAAAGAAGGAAAGAAGAGAGGTTGGAAGGGAGGAAAGGACAGAGGAAGGAAGGGAGGGAGAGAGGAGAAAGGAAGGGAGGGAGGAAGGAAGGAAGAGAGTATGGGAGGGAGGAATGAAGGGAAGGATGATGGGAGGAAGGAAAGGAGGGAGGGAGGAAAGAAGGAATGGAGAGGGATTGGGAGGGAGGAAGGGGCAGAGGAAGGAAGGAAAGGGAGGGAGGAAAAGAGTGTGGGAGGGAGGAAGGGAGGGAAAGAAGGAAGGGAGGGAGGGAGGAAGAAGCAAGGAAGGGACAGAAGAAGGAAGGAGAGGGAGGGAAGGAGGAAGCAGGGAAGGGCAGGAAGGAGGCTCCTGCAGTGTGTGTCTGTGAGTGTGTGAGGTTTTGGGTCCTGATGTGTGAGTGCCCACCCAGCCATGCCACTGGGGGGGGGGGGGGGGGAGGTGTGGGTGCCCTGCTGTGGGCCCTGGGTGCTGGCCCAGCTCCCATCCTTTCCCCTCCCCTCGCAGGCACCCAGACCCACACCACCACAGGGGAACAATCCGGCCATAACATTTATCTTCCTATCTTCCTCTCTCTTTTTTTATTTTTTTTTTCCTGCTTTAAATCAGGGCTGTTTCACTGGCGCTGCTCCTGGGGCAGGGGCTGAGCCTGGCCTGGGCTCAGCAAAGGGTTTGCTTAGCTCAGAGATGGTCCCAGCTGCTGCAGAGGGGTGAGGACCATCACCCTGGGAGCTGCATCCATGGACAAGTTATTCTGCAGCTGCAGCACCTTTGGTGCAGTGTCCCGGGATAAACCCCTCAACCCTTGTCTGAGCTGCATGTTCCCCTCTCCCTGGACCCCCCAGGCCAGAGGCAAGCCCCTGCACCCACCGGAGTATCCCAGCTGCTGCGGGAAAGGGATCCACATCCTGGGTGAAAATGAATCCACGTCATGGCAAAAGCACCTGAGAAGCGCAAGCAAAGTGAGACAGCCCTCAGCTGGGTTAGACCTGCTGCAGAGCAGCCCATACCTCCGTGGGGAAAAATCCTGGGGGATTTTGAAGCTGACTTTAGGGAAAGTGAAATGAAAAAAAACCAAACCAAAACCAAAATCAAAACCAAACCAAAAAAAAACACCCAGGAAAGGCAAAAAAAAAAAAAAAAGGGATTAAATTAAAGCAGCCTGGCTTACTCCTTTAGGCACAGAGGCTGGTCAAGCCTACACATCAAGGCTTACATCCCTCTGAAACTCGGTGGGTCTAAGAGCTCCGCTGTCCTGAGGAACAGGCTGGGTGGAGAAGGCAGCTCCCAAATGTGCTGCCCATGTGTCTCGCTATTTCCCATTGAATTTTAGACTAACCCAAGCACTCTGTCCCCATTTAGTTGGATCGCTCAGCCCTAAAATCCCTTTTAGCATGAAACGCCTGTGGGTCTGCATCAGTCTTCAATTTAACGAACAAATCCTATCGCCTCCGGTTCGAGCTGGCCCGTCTGCTGCCGGGGGCCGGCGTGACCTCGGCACTGCTGGGTGCTTTTATTTCGGTCACCAGTTTGATCACAGCAGATGGAAGGGACACGTGTCGAGGGGAGAATAACCTCTTCACCCAGCTCGGAGAGGCTCCATGGGACAAAGGCTGGCGGGAGAGCCGGAGCCAGGAAAATGTGGCTAAAAGCATATTTGCTCGGAGAGGCTGTCAGGGGGAGACAAAGGCAGGAAGCAGATAAACGCAGGGAACGAGGCTAATTGCTGGGATTAGTCACCCCGGAGCATTCGGGTGCTGCAGGGGTCAGGGCAGGAGGCCCGAGGAGGTCAGGCGAGGAGAGATGAGCTGGAGAGAGGTTTTGGGGAGAGCTTTGGATTTGTTAGAGCCGTGGGGAGGGCTGGTTGGGTGAAGAGCAAGGGGTGACCAGGGCCTGGAGCCCATCTTTGACAATGCTATAGGGTAAGACATGGGATCCCAGCTCCCCTGGAGTCCCTGGCCACCCCCAGCTAGGGAGAAGCTGGGCAGATCCCAGGGGCACCTAATCCATACAGCAAATAAAGCCTAATTCTGCAGAGGAGTCTTGATTCAGGGTATAAACCCAAGCAAGTGTCTCAAAGATGCATCAGCTCAGCCCAGTGCGTGCCAGGGGGCCAGAGCCCTGGGATGGGGATGGGGCAGGACCAGGCCTGCTGCACAGGTGTGATGGGGAGAGGCAATCTGTATCCACTGTGCTTCGTGCTGCAGGGAAAAACACAAGATTCCCTCCCTGGAAACACAGGGCATGGGCTGATTTTATCTTTGCTGTGAACACACTCCCTCCCTGCTGCCCCAGCAGATGCTCCCAGCCCCAGCAGAAACCCATCCGGGCAGCTCTCCCTGGCAGCTGAAATCCCCTCTGCCAGGGAGTTTGCTGGATCCCAGACCAAATAAGGAACTTGTGGCTAATCTTGGGCGAACGGTGCGCAGGAATCAGTCAGCGTCAGGCACACTGGCGAGCGCCCTGTGAGCTCTGCGCCCAGCTCCCGGCACGCTGGCAGCATGGCAGGCTCGCAGGGCTCGGCACGTTCGTCCGGCAGCTGTAGTACCGAAACCAGCTTTAAAGCAGTATCTAGAGAGAGAAAGGAAGGAAGGAGAGCCCCAGTGATTAAAAAAAAGCAAAACAACAGCTTTTCTTTACCTTTATTTCTTAAAATACATTCTAGAAACTGGAGCAATCCTTTGGGCTGGGGCTCAGATGCCTTGGGAAGCTTTTTCACGCAGGAGCGACGTTTCCATCCTGTGAGCCTCTGTCTCCCTGGGGTGCTGGAAGATCCGAGCTCCACTACCTTTCCAGCTGGGAGGACTCAGCACTTTCTATCTTGCCTTTTAGAGTAGCAGCTGAATTATTTCTCCTTTCCATGCACTGAGCCACTTCCACACACTTCTGCTCTGGCCGAGTTGCCCAGGGCCAAGAAACTCTCCTCTTTCTATACAAAGCTTGGGTTTCCATATTATGGACCTGTCTGTGATCTAACACCCTGTCTTCCTAGCTCTCCGTAAGGACAACCTTTCTCCCAGAACGTTTGACATCCTGAGCAGAAAGTTCTGTGCTGGGTCACAGCTGGAGTGTGTGGGATGGACCCTGCGTATGGAAATCATCCGCAGCGTGGGTGGACACCCTCCAGGAGCTGCAGGCTGCAGAGCTCCTGCCAGAAACCCTGGGTGCAAGCGGGTGGCTTGGGATTGCTGGGTGGCCGGTGGGTTCTCTTGCTGCTTGGAGCTGATGACCTCCAGACCCACCTAAGCAACATGCGCATCCTTGAAGAGGCACCTGAGCAAGTCTTGATGTACCTTCTGGTCCTCCAGACCCACCAGGGAAGGGTGTCCCTGTGTGCGGGAGCGGTGGGTCAGGGTGAGAAAGTGCTGAGTCATGGGGCGAAGCCGATCCAAAGAAGTGAGACCAAAGTTAATGAGAATCGCTCCCAAAAATGGAAATGTTGAGAGCTGGGTACTGTGCTGGTGGGAATCTGCCCCGCTGCTGCAGCTTCCCTGCTGTCAGCGCCCGGCGGGATTCTCCCAGGAAAGGAGATGGTCCCAGAGAAGGCAGCAAGCCCAGCCAGGAGCTACGGTCCCATGGATGGAGCCACCAGGAGAGATACCTCGATACGGCCTGAGGGGAAGCAGAGCTACCCCACCGGAGGGACATGGCCATCCAGCAATTCTCCCTTTGTCCCCGACACAATGCAGAGGTTGTTTCTGCTGCTGGCAAGCTGAGCTCACCCCAGCCATGCACCCATTGTGGATTCTCAGATGGCTCATAAGTGTTGAGCTCAAACCCAAGGCTGCGCCCAGCTTCTCAGGCAGGGGGGGGCAACTAATAGGGTCTCTCTTATGTTTGGTTTTATAGATCCTCAGACATGCTACTGTCAGATTTGGCTGAAATTATCCAGCAGATTCCAGTTTTTAAGGATGGGGGATAAACCCTATAGACATCCTTCTCTGGAAACAGTCAAAACCCACCTGGATGCGGCTCTGTGCAACTCACTCTAGGAGAACTTTCTTTAAGCAGGGGGTTGTACTGGGTGATCTCCAGAGGTCCCTTCCAACCCTCACCAGTCTGAGATTCTGTGATCTCTTTTTTCTTATGTGAGGCTAAAATACTTGTGAGTGCTGATTCAGGGGGCTCAGGTGTGCACAGTCCCTCCCCTGTGACAGCCCTTTCCTACCAGAACCAGAAAGATGCTTCAGGCACTAGTTCGTTGCCCTTCCTGCCAAAGAGCCCAACCTTGAGCAGGACTCGTTTCCGATAACCAGGAGGAGAAACCCTCTGAGGGCATTATTACAGTGACCCACTAACCCGGCTGGCAATAGATCGCTGCTGGCCAAGCCTGTGCTGGAGCTGGCCAAAGCCCTGCTCTTATGCTAGCCCCACACCACCCCTGCTCCCACCTGATGTCCCAAAGCACCGAATGGCCCCGCTGCACCCTGTGAGCACTTGCTTTCTGCTACAGTCCTCAGCCCTGCTTCTGTCACCGGGAATCAAGTTTCTTTTCCTGGCTGCCCCAGGAGGATGCAAGTTTCCTGCTGCTTCCCTTATCTCTGCTGGCTGCAGCGGCTCAGCGGTCCCAGGGCTGCCAGGACTTGGGGAAAAGGCTGCCGGGATTTCCTGCCTGAAATGGTCTCTGCACCAGGGATTCGCCTGCCCATCCTCCTCGGTGGGAGCCCAGGGCAAAGGTGAGCCTTCAGCAGGGCAGGGGGTTGCTGCCCCCCACCTTCCCCCTCCCAGCCCCCCATTTAGCAGGAGAGCGATGTGGGGTTTGTCCTGGTTTGCCAAGTGTAGCAGAGCGAGTTGCAAGTGTCCAAGGTCGGGGAGTTTCTGGGTCTGGCTGGATCCCTCCCCAGCCCCATCCCACAAAGCATCCTCTACCTCCTCCAGCTCCAGCACATCTGTTTCTGCACAAAATTGCACCAAGTAAATTCCTATTGATTTTTTTTAATGCCCAAGCTATGAAAAGGGCTAACCCCCCGCCCCCCAGCCAAAGGCTCTGCTGAGGCACGTGGAAATGATTACATGGATCAGTCCCTGCAAGCACCTCCTTTCCCAGCACATGGTATGGGTGGGCATAGCCTGTCCCTGTTCCTGTCCCCATCCCCATCCTTGTCCCTGTCTCCATCTTCATCCTCATTCTCATCCCCATCCTTGTCCCCATCCTCATCCCTGTCCCTGTCCCCGTCTTCATCCCCTTCTCCATCCTCATCCCCATCTACATGGCCATCCCCACCCCTGACCCCCTCCCATCGCTGATTCCCATCCCCATCCTCACCCTCATCCTCATCCCCGACCCCATCCCTGACCCCATCCCCATTCCTGGTCCCCATCCCTATCCTGGACCACATTCCTCTCCTCATCCCCATTCATCCCCTATCCCTGTCCCCATATTCATCCTCATTTTCACCCCCTTCCCCATCTCTATACCTATTCCCATCCCCTTCCTCATCCCCATCCCCATTGCCATCCTCATCCCTGACCCCATCCCCATTCCTGGTCCCCATCTCCATCCTCACCCTCATCCTCATCCCCGTCCCCATCCCCATCCCTGTCCCCATCCCCATGCCCATCCTCACGCCCGGTGAGGGTCCCTAGGCTCCCCATCTCTCCCAAAGCCCCAGGGATGCCCATGCCAACAGGACTCAGCTCCCGAGGCCAGGACATGACTCCAGCTCTTCCCAGCTGCTACTTTTTTAACTGACTGGTGCCGGTTTTGCTGAGGGGGTGGTAAAAAGGATTTTTTAGCATCTTAAAGACTGCACAAAAAACCTGGCAGCTGCCCCACCCAGGTGGCAGAGAGTCCTCAGGGTCCAGGGGCCCTTTTTGCTCAGGCATAGGGCACCACTGCTGGACGCAGCCTGGGGAACCTGTGTAATTGGCAGCTCCTCCCTTGAAAACCCAAGTTAATTTACTCCTTAATATATATATATATATATTAGAAAAGCCTTAATGAACCGTCTCCAGACAGCAGCCACAGCAGCCTGCAAATCATCCGCCTGCATCTTTCCCTGGCAGCAGCAAGACATTTCATAGCTGTAACATTTCCATCCCACCAGGGACGGCCAGGTTTGTATTTTCAATAGCCCCTGCACATCCCACAAGGCAGCAAGGCTGTCCTCTCCCCTCTCCTGTCCCTTCTGCCCAGCACCACCTCCTAGGTGCCACCAAATGCCACCGTTCCCATGGGAAGGACATCCCGGCTGGGGTGTCACCAGGCAGAGGGGTTGCCAGCCCCTCGCGGTGCCTGATTTTCCCAGTGCGCCCCAGAGCAGTTTAAGCTTCAAAGCAAAGCCACTTTTTTTGGCAGGGGGAACTCCTCGAAGGCTGCGGACCGTGTCCAGCTGGCCTGAACCCTGCTCAAAGCCCTAATGGTTTTCCGTGGCCAGGCGAGGCGTCTCCCTCCCGGGGCCGGGGCTGGCCAGCTGGCTGCAGCTGGGGGGTGGCAGCTCACCGGGACAGCCGGGCTTCCAAGCCAGTTCAGCCCCAGTACAGGTGGGAGCTGCTTTCCAGGATGCCTGGGATAAGGCGGCTTGCTTGCTGCCCGGGACTGAGGGGATGGGAGCCACAGTGACAAATCCCCGTCGTCGCTGCAACAGGGATGGGGTGGAGGGCGTGCAGCTGCTTCCCCTGTGAGAATTCCTGCTGGGAATGCCACGAATGTGTCCCTGATATATTTCTCTCACCAGCCTACTGGATTTGACACTTCTCTCCTTCTTATCTGGCATTCCTGGGGCATGTATACATTTTGGGACAGATGTGATACTAACACTGGCCTGGAGCCATGGAAGTGCTCCAGGAAGATGGAGCAGAGCTTTGGGCTGCTCCCAGCCCGGATTTCCAGGAGCACTTGGGGAATGCAGCTGCCTGGATTTGAGCTTGTCCTTTCCTCCTCCACTGAGGGTTCTCCCACCCCAACACCTCAAACCCATGGCAGGGAACCCCACCGGCCACCCATCCGCAAAGCGTTGGCCCTCCTCAGACCTCTCTGGGTGGAGATGATGGAAAAATGGGTCTGGGAAAGGATAAACAGCAGCGACCCTGAGCCTGGGTGTTGTGTGTGCGTGGGGAGCCCGCAGCCGGCCCCGCTGGCTGACAACTTGCCAGTTGAGCTGCACGACATGTTGTGGCTGTTCCAGTTTTCCACCCCCGCCATCCTGGTCCCCTGTGGATCAGGAGTCACGTCCCTGCCCGGATCGAGGGAGCGGGATGCGAGGAGAGCGAGTGGGCAGCGGGCAGAGACCCCCACCCACGGCGTGGGCCCGGGGGTGGCCAGGCACTGCAGCTGGGGGGGCTGCAAGGCCCTGGGGGTGGCGGGGCACAGTGCGGGGATGTCCCTCTCCCCTCGGGATGCCACCGCCGTACCGGGCCCGGGCGGGGTACGGGGATGTCCCTCTCCCCACCGGATGCCACCGCCGTACCGGGGTCCGGGCGGGGTCCGGGGATGTCCCTCTTCCCACCGGATGCCACCGCCGTACCGGGCCCGGGCGGGGTACGGGGATGTCCCTCTCCCCACCGGATGCCACCGCCGTACCGGGGTCCGGGCGGGGTCCGGGGATGTCCCTCTCCCCACCGGATGCCACCGCCGTACCGGGGTCCGGGCGGGGTCCGGGGATGTCCCTCTCCCCACCGGATGCCACCGCCGTACCGGACCCCGGGCGGGGTACGGGGGTGTCCCTCTCCCCCCGGGATGCCACCGCCGTACCGGACCCCGGGCGGGGCGGGCAGCCCGGGGCGGATTTTGGGGTAAGACCCGATTGGTCGGGGCCGGGGCCCGAGGATCCAATGGCGGCGCGGCTTTGGCCTGTGCCCGCCCCGCCAGCGGCGCGCCCCGTCCCGCCCCGCCGGCTCCGGTTCCCTCCGCCGGGTCGGGGCTGCCCCGTCGGGTCCGCTCCGCTCCAGCGCTCCGCTCCGCTCCGGCGCCGTCGGGTCCGGTGGGCGCCGTCTGGGGCGGGGGGATGCCGTGGGCCGGCGGCGGGATGCGGGCGGTGGCGGCGGTGCTGGCGGCGGTGCTGGCGGCGGGGACAGCCCTGCCCCGCCCGGGGCTGCTGCCGCACGGCCCGGCCCGCCGCGATGCCCGGCTGCGGCCCGGCGACGACGAGAGCTCCCCCGGGGTGCCGCTCCGCCGCCCGCTGCGCCTCTACGGCCGCGCCGCCCGCCGCCTCTACGTGAGTCCCGGCCGGCCCCGGGCCCCCGGCCCTGCTCCTTCCCCCGGCCCCCGCCGCGCTTGCTCCGCGCCCCTTCCCCCCCTCCATCACCGCCCTCTGTCCCTCCGGCTTCCCATCCCTTCACCCTTCTATCCCTCCCTCCTTGTCGCTTGTCTTCCCGCTCCCCTCCTCTCCATCCCTCTGTCCCACCACCTCCCTCTTTATCTTTTCGCTCCTCCATCTTCTAATCCCCCTCCCATCCACCCCCTTCCTCCCCAGCCGTTCCCCTTGACACCCACCTCCCCTGACTCCCACCCCAGCCCCTCCAGATGTGCCTTTGCCGCCTCCGCCTCTGCACGTGTCCTCCCTCCATCCATCCCTTTTTCCCCCCTCTCCTGCCCGGTGTCTCCCGCCGCGGAGGAACAAGAGGGCTTTCTCCTTCGCAGCTGTTCCCCCGTCAGCAGCGGCTGCAGCTGGGGCGGCCCCTGAGCTGCAGCTCTCTGGGGGATGGAGAAGCTCGAGGTCTTTGTTTTCCCCCTGGCCGGCTGGGGCCACGCGGTCGCAGGGCGCTCAGCCCTGTGCCCCACTCCACTGGGGAGGGGTGACGGGTGGCAGAGGCACCTCTGCAGCTCCTGAGCACCCTGTGCCACTCTACCTGCAGGTGGGGACCAACGGGGTCATCTCAACCCAGGATTTCCCCAGGGAGACCCAGTACGTGGATGACGATTTCCCCACAGACTTCCCTGTCATCGCTCCCTTCCTGGCCGACCTTGACACCTCCGGTGACAGAGGGAACATCTACTACCGGCAAGACGACTCTCCGGACGTGCTGGACCAGGCTGCGGGCTACATCCAGGCTGGGTTCCCCCACACCACCGGCTCCTTTGCGCCCACCAACACGTTCATCGCCACCTGGGAGGACGTGGGCGCCTACCAGGAGCTCTCACAGGACACAGAGCCCTCCAAGAAGGTGAGGCCAACAGGCTGAGATTGGACACCCATCCTACGTGTTGTGGGAGGATGAGTCTTCCTCATGGCGGCTCCAGCCTTGGATGAGCACTGAGGGAGATGTGGAGCTCCTCATCTTTGCTCAGAGCAGCAGTGGTGGTGGGTCTGTTGGCTTTGTTGATGGGCAGGAGAGGTTTAGTGGTTGCCTTCAACTCCATGGTTGGAGGTGCTCAGGCTTTTCCCTGCTTTTCAGGCAAAGCTTTACAGTGCTGGTGGCTCTGAATTTGCAGGGCAGAGTTGGACCAGGGGCGGCTGTGGGAAGTGGTGGCCCAAGTCACCCATCGTGCTCCTCACCTTTTGCCAGTGGCTTGGGGCTTGTCCTGCTGTCTGCCTGCATGCTGGGCTGATTAATGCTGCTGGCCAGGAGCCGGCTTCAGA
The DNA here is from genome assembly GCF_023638135.1 of Falco biarmicus. Taxonomy (NCBI): domain Eukaryota; kingdom Metazoa; phylum Chordata; class Aves; order Falconiformes; family Falconidae; genus Falco; species Falco biarmicus. The sequence continues at coordinate 38,230,309 of NC_079294.1, read as the reverse complement.
GTTTCCGCTGTGGGTTGATTTTGTGTCTGGAAAACAAGCTCGTAGGTGGTCTGCCAGGTCGGGGAGGTGACCTGTGCTCTCCACCCACGGGCTGATAAGGCTCCTGCGTGGGTGGACCTCCAGCGCTGCCTTTCCCTGAAAACTGCTGGATCTGTTGCTGGGGCCTAAGCTGTCACATTAGGCTGATGATGTGCTGAGGAGGTGATGGTGACGCTCTGCCAGCACCGTGGGCTTCTTGAAACGAGCTGAATGTGAAGAGTTGCAAAAGGAAAACTCCGGTGATGAATGCCCAGAGCTGTGCGATGGGTGATGGGCTTTCGCTGGGGTGGGGTGGGCTGAACCCAAAGCCCACCAGCAGCTGCCAGGTCCCCATGGGCCACTGGCATCCATCCCCACCAGCCGTCCCCCTGCTCCGGGGCCCTTCGGTAGCAGGCTTCTGAGAGGGAAGCCAAGAGGGGAAGAAACCGAGGTTTGGAAGGAAACAACACACATTTTTTCCTCTAATTTAAAACTTGGGAAGGCAGCTGAAGAGATGCCATCAGGGGCCTCACAGCGACCTCGCAGCCATCGAAAGTGCAGCCTCCTCTTCCCAATTTTTTTTTTTTCCCTCTCGGAGAAGTTGGATCAGGTTTAAAATGAAACTGGTCTTGCTTGGAAATGAGCAGCTCCGGGGAAAGCTTCATTCAAGATGCACTGAAATGCAGCTCGTACCTGTGCTTTGCTGAACTCCCCCTTAGCCAAAACCGGTAAAAAACTTCCCAAACACCACTTTTTTCTTACCAACTATGCTGTTTATTGAAACGCTACCCTCCTGCTGCTCAGAACCAGGATTGCCCTCAAGGCCTTTAACCCCCCATTTTGGAAAGTCATGGCTCATCCTTTTTGAGTGTCGAAAGCAGAAACCTGGGTTAAGGCCGCGGGGGTTAGAGGCTCCCCAGGCCCCTGGCTTGGGGGTCCCGCCTGGCCGGGAGGTCTGGCAGTGCTGCCAGCAGCACCCTGTCCCTCCAGCTTCCTGGGGACATGCTCCTAGTCCCCGTGGTGACGATTTCCAGGGCTGCAGAGCGGGTCGAGAGCTGACCCCACTTCTGCAGAGGCAAAAATTGCCCTTTGGGCTGGAATTTGCCCTTTGCAGCTCTGCCGGGAGCAGCTGGCTGTGAGCCAGGGGCTGTGTCCGCCCCCCTCGCTCTCTGCCCTACATCCCACGATGCCAGCACATCAATGTCACCCACTGGGTCCCCCCTTGCCGCCCACCACAAGGCAAAATGAGCCCTGCAGCTGGCTGCGTGGGGGAGGAATCCAGCCCTGGGGAGGAGGGGTTGTGTGTCCCCCCCAGCTTTTTGGCTGCCTTTGCATGGGGTCTCTGAATGCCCGAGTGTGCAACACGCACAACAAGGCTCTTTATATCCCGTGGGGCTGCCAGGAAACCTTGTGATGCCCCGGGGGCCCTGCACCCCGAAACCGGGGCTGGCACAGTGGGGACAGGCAGTTCTGGGCTCGGGGGTGATGTGAGGGGAGCCCCCACCCCTCCTGCCCCTGGCTCTGGGGCTGAAACTGGGAGTTTAATCCTTTTTCCTTCGCCCAGGCATCGTTCCCTGCTCACTGCTGCTGGCAGCTTGTGGGGAAGGGCTGCTGCTGCATGCTTATATTTATTTATTCGGAGAGCAGGACCTGTGTGGGGTGAGGGTGGGGGCTCGCCCAAATCCTGCAAGCATTGGTTTCTCTGCATTGGGGGTGACTGCGATGTGTGTGCATGTGTGTGGATTCTCCAGTGGCTTGTAAGGGTTGTGCTCGCTCTGCAGCCTGTCCATCTGTGGGTTATTGCTGCAGTCCCGCTCCATGGCACAGCCTCGCTCAGGGGCTGGCGCAGCCCCAAGGCTCGCCAGCACGGCACGGCAGGCAGCCAGCGTGCCTATAGCGGGATGTATGGGTGTGGGGAAGGCGGGAGTACATGCATGTTTTTTCCTGAGGAAACCAAGCTAAAATTGTTCTCAGGGGGAAGCGAGGGGGGTGCGGGTCTTCCTCTGGTGCTGCTGGGATGGAGGGGGGCTGCTGGTGTCAGGGGCAGGACAGAAGGAGGGGAACAGTAGTGAGGGGCTTCCAGCTGCAGCGTGCCCACCCGTCGCACTGGTTACATGGCCAGGGATGCTCCTGGGCATGGTACAGGGCTGTCACCTCCCTGTGTGACAGCTCCAAGGAACACTCCTGCACCCAGGCAGCTGAGTGGGGGTGGCCTGGCTGTGTCATGGGCTCCCGTGGAGGATGCTGAGCATCTTCCCAGTGTGTTGCACTGGGGTTTGGCCATGTGCGAGCAGCCTCTGCTCCTGCTCTTCCCCAGGAGGTCTCTGCAGGCTTATGGAGGGCTCTTTTGGGGTGCTTGCATGCATTGCACTGTGCAGGGAGCTGGCTGTTGCATCCCTCATCCTCTTCCCTGTCTCAGTCCTCTGCTGGGTTCCTGCCCCTCCATGACATCCCTCTGTCCTGCTCTCCCTTTGGCAGCTTAACACCTTCCAGGCAGTCATAGCCTATGATGATGAGGACACGTATGCCATCTTCCTCTACCCTGATGGTGGCCTCCAGTTTCTGGGGACGCGGCCCAAGGAGTCCTACAACGTTCAGCTGGAGCTGCCAGCCAGAGTGGGCTTCAGCCGGGGGGATGGCGATGACCCAAAGAGGGACGGGCTTTTCCACAGCCTGGCCAGCAGTGAGCAGGCTCTGAGACGCCTGGAGCGGTGCGTGATTCTGGGGGGGCTGTGCTGGGGGGACAGCATCACCTTCTCCCAGCCCCCAGAGCCTTTTAAAGGCTGGAAGAAGTGAACTGGGGAGATGGGCGGCGCCATGGCGCTTGGTCCTGCATGCATGGGAGCTTTTTGGGAGCTGCATTTGGGGTCCTGTGAGCGGGGGTGTGGAGTGCGGCCGCTCGGTACCTTTGGGGTGAGTTTCCCACCGGAGCTGTGATGGATGTGCATGTGTGCTGCTGTCCTGCAGGGAGAGCAACGCAGGGGTACCTGGCGTGTGGGTCTTCCACGTAGGCAGCGTGGCCCCCCTGGAGCACGTGGAGCCGGGGGTCGGTGGGGCAGCTGGCCCCAGTGTGCCCCAGAGCCCCGTGCATCATGCCCCTGGCACCGCCGACTACACCCGCATGCTCTACAACCGTGCTGATCACACGTCCACGGAGCTGCCAGTGCAGCGTGGTTCAGAAGCCATGTCACCCAACTACGGATCCCGTGTCCCGGCGCTGCTGGGCATCGTCCCCGAGGGGCTGCCTGCATCCCCGGGGCAGGAGCAGAGCCGCCGGCTGCACCCCGACAGGGACGGCAGCGCCCGGCAGAGCTACTCTGGCAACCCCTCTTCCTACAGCTCTGGGCATCACGGTGTCGGCGTGGAGGAAGATGTGCATTTTAATCCCGACGGTGAGTGGCTGCAGCCCCTCCGATGACCGTTTGGGGACAGCTCATGGCGGGTGGCTCCCTAAAAAAGGCCTCTTCGCTGCAAGCTGATCTCTCCCTGAGCAGCCGGAGCTGGAGCTAGCGTGGGCTGGCATTGCTCCTGCAAAGCTGCTGCCCTTCCAGCTCCTCTTCTCCTAGCCAAATCCTGCTGCCAAGGGGCTGCCGGAGCCATACGTCCCTGCCTGCTGGGTTTGCTGCTGCCCTGCCCCACGTTGCGAGGAGGGAAGCTTGAGGGATGGGAAGCTCAGAGAACATGTTCTAGTGGCCGCCCCCACTGCCACTGAGCGGGCTGCGGAGCCGGTGTGGCATGTGCCCTGGGAACCAAAGCCCCGTCCCGTGCCGGCTGTTTCCCAGAAATATGCAGGAACTGGATCTCTTGCCTTCTGTCAGATCCGCCTGAAATCAGGCAACACAGCCTCCCCTATGCACCCTGGGTGGCTTTCTTGGGAACTGCCCCGCCAGCTGGGGGAGTTTTGGGGGCCAAGGAGGCAAGATGCTCACACCTCATGAGGGGTGGCTTTGTCACCCTCTCCCCAACCATGTCCCCTTGTCCCCAGTGTTCACCTACAGCGCGGCTGGTAAGGAGACGTGTGCCCAGCACCACGGGCGCTGCTCCCCGCACGCCTTCTGCACCGACTATGCCACTGGCATCTGCTGCCACTGCCGGGCCACCTACTACGGCAACGGGCGGCAGTGCCTGCCCGAAGGTACGCAGGGTGGGCAGCGAGGATGGGCATCCCATGCCTGGGTGGCCGCTGCCAGGGGTGCCCGTCTTCCTCCTGCCCAGGGGCTGTGCATCGCCTCAACGGGAAGGTGAGCGGGAGCCTGATGGTGGGACGGGCATCCGTCCGCTTCCAGGACGTCGACCTGCATGCCTACATCGTGGGCAGTGACGGCCGAGCCTACACAGCTATCAGTGGGGTGCCCCAGCCTGCTGCCCGTGCCCTCCTGCCTCTCCTGCCTGTCGGTGGGCTCTTCGCCTGGCTCTTCGCCCTTGAGGAGCCCAGCTCTGAGAACGGCTTCAGCATCACCGGTGAGCGGGGAGCTGGGATGTGCCACCAAGCCCCATCGCTCTGACGGATGTGGCTCCTGGTGGGGTGGCCTGGCTCAGACATGGGGTGATGTACGGCTTGGGGCAGGTGATGAGGGGTGGGGGTTCAGGGCAGCCTCGTGGCTTCTCTGGTCACTTCCCCAGGTTCGGCTGGCTGTCACCTCCCTGCTGTGAGGCCTCACAGGTGTGCCAGAAGAGTGGGAAAGGATGTTTTGGGGATGTACTTCCTACAATGGAATGCTGCCTGTTCCCTTTTCCTGCCCAGGTGCCGAATTCACCCAGAGCCTGGAGGTGACCTTCTACCCTGGGGAGGAGACGGTCCATGTCACTCAGATGGCCGAGGGCCTGGGGCCAGACAATTACTTAAGCCTTAAGACTCACATCCAGGGCCAGGTGCCGTTTCTCCCAGAGGATGTCACTGTCCACATCACTCCCTACAAGGAGCTCTACCACTACTCCAGCTCAGGTAAGAGCCTGTGCTCAGTTCCAGCTTTGTTTTCTCGCACATCATCCCTACGTGCCCTCCTTGGAGCACCCCCAAAAAAACCCATCCCCACCACGGTTCCCAAAATCCCATAGTCATCAGTGCTGAAGCCAGTCCTCCCACATCCCATGGTTGTTTTTTTTTCCTTGCTGTCTGACAGCTGTGACATCCTCTGCTCAGCGGGAGTACGTCCTGGCTGCGGGGACCACCAACCAGACCTTGTCCTACCGCCTACGCCAGAACATCACCTTTGCCGGCTGCCCGCACGCCCGCCTGCCCGCTCGGCAGTGGCTGAGCGTGGTGCGTGCCTTCGCCCTCTACGACAGCCAGGAGCATGTCCTGCGCTACGCCCTCGCCGCCCGTGTCAGCTCAGCACAAGGTGAGCTCCAGCACCCACCCCAGGGTGCCGGCTGCTGCCAGGGGATGCTGCTGTCTCCTGCCCGCTCTCAAAGCTGCAGTGTGCTCACTTGACCCAAAAACAGCCAAAAAAGAGAGGCTGGTGGGTTTTTTTTCAAGCAGCTTGAGCCAAAGCGCTCCTGGAATGGGGGGGGGGCACAGTGGGGTTGGCACTGGGTGGCATGGCCACAGGTGCCTGTGTAGGATGAGGGTGCCGCTGCACAGCAGTGATGCCTATGTCAGATATGTGGGAACCATTGTTCCCCACTCCCCTGTATCTCCTCCGCCCCCTGCCCCCAACATCCTCCCTCACCTGCAGACGATGTCGAGAATCCCCAGTGAATCCATGTCACGACAGCACGCACACCTGCGAGGCAACAGCACGCTGCCAGCCCGGTGCAGGGATGGAGTACACATGCGAGTGCGCAGCTGGGTACCACAGAGCTGGACGGGGCTGCCGAGGTGACTGGGGGCTGTGGGTGGGTGCAGGGGGTGGGGTGGTGGCCCTTTCCCCCACAGGGCACCCACTGCCATTTGGGGTGCTGGCACGTGCCCCAGCATTGCAACACTTGCTGTCTCAAGAGCTCCTGGAGCTGTACTAAGGATATGGATGAATCAGGGGGGGAAACTGAGGCAGGGGGCTGGGAGGCTGCTGGGGGCACCTGGGGGAGCACTCTGGGGGTATTGTGGGGATGGAGGGAGATGGGGGATGGGCACCTTGGGGCAGGACATCCCCCCCCAGCCCAGGAGCAGCCAGACCCCAAAAATGGGGGTGTCTCCCCTTCTAGATGTGGACGAGTGTGCTGAGGGCCTGAGCCAGTGCGGCCCCTTCACCGTCTGCCTGAATGTGCCAGGCAGCTACCGGTGCGAGTGCCACAGCGGGTACCGGCCAGCAGAGGATGGGCAGGCGTGTGTGCGTAAGTGCCAGCCCTCTGGTTTGGGGTGTCCTGACACCTGTACCCTACAGAGGTTGCCTGGCCACCCCCTTACCCCTCTGTCCCCACAGCGCTGGCACCAGCAAGTAACCCCTGTGAGGATGGGAGCCATCCCTGCGCACCCAGGGACCGGGCACGCTGCCTGCCCCGTGCTGGGGGCCGCCCTGCCTGCGAGTGCCTCCCCGGGTACACCGGCGATGGCATTGACTGCTCCGGTACGGGGGTGTGCAGGGGACCACAGGGTGCCCACCCCACACGGCTGCTGGGGTGCCCTGCCCTGGCTGATCCCCATCATCTTCCCCATGCGCAGACGTGGATGAGTGTGCCGAAAACCCGTGCCACCTGGCTGCCACCTGCTACAAACATGCCAGGCTCCTTCTCCTGCCGGTGCCAGCCTGGCTACGAGGGCGATGGCTTCCAGTGCACGCAGGGTAAGGCTGTCCGGTTCGCCCCCCACACTAGCTCTGCCCAGGGCAGCTTCCCCCATCCTCATTCTGTGGCTGCTTTGGCTCTCCTGCCAGCAGAAGGGAGCACGCAGCGGCTGACACCCTGCCAGCATGAGCGGCTGTACCCACGGGCAGTACCCCCGGGACCCTCACCCGTGGACGACGGGCACATGCCCCAGTGTGACGAGGAGGGTCGGTACCGGCCCCTGCAGTGCCACCGCAGCACCGGGCACTGCTGGTGCGTGGATGCTGCGGGGCAGGAGATCGCCGGCACACGGACAGCACCAGGCAGCACGCCGCCGCGCTGCGGGAGCCCAGGTCAGTGCCACCCTGCAGCACTCGAGCGGGTGAGGGTAGGCGGGTTGGGTCCTTCAGCATCCCGTTGGCATCCTGATGGGATCAGCAGGCACCGACCTGTTGGGGTGAAGCATCTCCCAGCCCCACGGTGCAAGAGATGCCCTGGCTGGCTGCGCTGGTCGTGCCCAATGGCAGAGGGTGGTGAGAAGGTGCTGGAGCAGGCAGAGCCCTGCCTGTCCCTGTCCGGCTGGACTTTGGCCCCAGCCACCAGCAGAGTGGGGACAGTGGGGGCTGCAGTGAGTGGCAGGGACCCTCTGACCAACCACCCGGCTGGGGGCTTCACTGCTGTGGTCTGGGTGCTGCTGGATGCACGGTGGGGCACATCAGGGGGACTCCAGGGTCTTTAGGGTGCCCTGGCCCGTGGTGTTACAGTGGCAGTGGCCATTGGGGCACCTCCTGCATCATCTTGTGATGGAGGGGACAGCCATGGGGTGTCGGGGAGGCTGGAGAGGGGCAGCCCCAGCCCCCCTTGTCCAAGGGGGGAGCAACATGGTGCTGGCAGAGCATCACCCAGCACCTGCAGCCCTGGGTGAAGCAGGGCCAAATCCAGGTGCCAAGCAGGTCCAGGGGAGCTGTGTGGCACCCTCTGAGCCCAGGGTGGGGGTGTTTGCTGCCAGCAGAGTCCATCCAGCAGCTGACCCCCTGTGAACATGAGCGGCTGTACCCACGGGCAGTGCCCCCGGGACCCTTGCCTGTGGGCAACGGGCACGTGCCCCAGTGTGACGAGCAGGGTCAGTACCTGCCCCTGCAGTGCCATGGCAGCACTGGGCACTGCTGGTGTGTGGATGCTGCGGGGCAGGAGATCGCCGGCACACGGACGGCACCAGGCAGCACACCGCCGCGCTGCGGGAGCCCAGGTCAGTGCCTGGGGGAGTTGGGGGTGCCATCCTCTCCCTGCAGCACCCCATCATCTTTAGTATGGAGGGGCACCCAGCAAGGAGAGGGGGATGCGGGGCTCTGGCAGAGCCCTGAGTCCCCTAAGCTTGCACATGGGGGTCTGTGACAGTGTGGGTGACTGTCACCCTCCCTGTGCCAGAGCCCACGGAGCGGCCCCACACCATGTGTGAGCGGTGGCGGCAGAGCTTGCTGGAGCACTATGGGGGCAGCCCCCGCAGTGACCAGTATGTGCCACAGTGCGACACGGGGGGCAACTTCACCCCACTGCAGTGCCACGGGGACAGCGGGTACTGCTGGTGCGTGGATGAGAGCGGCAGGGAGATCCAAGGCACACGCTCAGAGCCTGGCAGCCCCCCACCGTGTAAGAGATGAGTACCCCAAGTGCCACACACCCACCCCCCATCTAGCACAGCACAAGCTCTGGCTGCTGCACACCGCTTTGGGTGCAAAGCCGAGGGGCCAGTGCTCCCAAAGCCATCTCTCTCCCTGTCCTGTGTCCCCCTGCCCTGTCTGTGTGTCAGGTCTCCCCAGTGTTGCGCCACCCAGCATCCGGCCCTCGCCCCGGCCTGATGTGTCCCCACCGGCCACTGGGACCTTTCTGCTCTACGCTCAGGGACAGCAAATCGGCTACCTCCCGCTCAACGGCACGCGGCTGCAGAAGGAGGCAGCAAAGACCCTCCTCTCCCTGCACGTACAGTATCTCCAGTGCCTGGGCTGGGGTGCAGGACCACCGCAGGGAGTTAGGAACAGGCTGATGCTGCAGCTCTGTGTTGCGCATCTCCCTGGACCACTCTTGTCAGAGCCGTGATGCTTTGAGGGGTCACCTCTTGAGGGTTGATGTTGGGTTTGCAGGGACATCGGCTGTGCCGACTGGCTGGGTGCTGAGATGGAGGAGGAGCATGCTCCCCTCTTCCTCCGGCTGCCCCCCAGCACAGAGGCACAGACCTGGGGCTGCCAGCAAAGGGAAGGAGCAGGATGCTCGCTGAGCTCCCCTGGCCATCGTCGTGGGGCCCGGACTGCCAGCTGCACACCTCTACTGCAAGCTTGCCTTTTCCCTTCCTCTGACTTCTCTTGGAGCACGGTCATGTGCATCTCCAGCCAGGCCAGACTGAGGGAGAGGAATGCTGAAAGCTGGGCCATGACACTCCCTGAACCCCAGGGAACTGAAACACCTTGCCAAGTATTCCCCCTCCCCATCCTGAAGGTCATTCCTCGGGCTGGCTTCACTGTTGGAGCAGTCTCTCTTCAAGCCAAGGGGTTCCAAACCCATCTGGACGTGGGTGTGCATCTGCAACAGCTGACCTAAAAATCTCTGCTGCAGGATTCAGCCAGGGGTGTGCAGTGGGAGCTCACCGGTGTTGGGTTTTGCCAGGGAAAAGGGATTTGAGCGTCATTCCCCATCACTGCCTCTTGCAGAGTGCCCTGGGCAGCTCCCAGTGCCAGCTGGTGGGATAAGGATGCTCACTGAGCCTCTTGCCTGCGCCTCAGGCGGGCTTTCACCCTGTGTCCCTCTTCCAACCCTGGCAGGGCTCCATTGTGGTGGGGATTGACTATGACTGCCGGGAGAAGATGATCTATTGGACTGATGTAGCCGGCCGGACCATAAGTCGGGCGAGTCTGGAGCCAGGTGCTGAGCCGGAGACCGTGATCAACTCAGGTGTGCTCCCATCACCAGTGACACCTGCCCAACGCCACAGCAGCGGGTCCAGGCCAGGCTGTGCCCACCACAGCTCTGGGGCTGTCCTGCTTTGGGGTCCTCCATCCCCACGCTCGCATCCCTTGGCTTTGGGTCTGGCAGGTTGGGGCACCATGATCTGTCCAGGAGCAGCACGTCCCCAGCCGCTGACCATGTCCATCCCTCTGGCAGGGCTCATCAGTCCCGAGGGGCTGGCAGTGGACCACCTGCGCCGAGCCATGTTCTGGACCGACAGCGGCCTGGATAAGATCGAGAGAGCCCGGCTGGATGGCTCTGAGCGGCAGGTGCTCTTCGACACTGAGCTTGTGAACCCTCGGGCCATCACAGTGGACCCTGTCCGAGGGTGAGCAGCAGCGTTTCCGCAGGGATTTGCATGCAGGGCTTTGCAAGGTGCAAAAATCAGACACACACAGTGGTGCCAAGGCCCCATCCTGACCCTGGGAGCAGCTCTCCTACATTGTACACCCCGTAGGAGGGACTGGCGCTGTTCCCCAACCCCTCTTTTATTTAGTAATTCAGGATTTGGCTAAACCTGCTGTTTCAGTGTCAGGATGTACGTTATTTTTAAAAGCTTTGAAACACGCCTGGCGTTCGAAAACACAAGCTGTGCCTCCAGGGTGCTGCTGCAATACAAAATGTGCTACTCCTAAGACTCGCCCTCATCTAGGAGCTACAGTTTGGGTTGTAAACATGTTTGAGATCATTCTGGTTTTCTTCTAGAGATTCTTCAAATCCAATAAAGATTTATTTCAGGCACTGTTAAGGGGAAAAACCAGGCCTCTCTCTTGACAAAAACCAGTAACAAAGCAAAAGCCAATGATCTTCTACCACTCCTAACTGTGGTGTGTCCTGTTTGTTCATTATATAATTATTTCCCCAGCAATCTTTACTGGACGGACTGGAATCGTGAAGCACCCAAAATTGAAACTTCTACTGTCAGTGGAGCCAGCAGGAGGGTCCTGGTGAATAAGGACATCGGCTTGCCCAACGGCCTGACGTTCGACCCCTTCTCCAAGCTGCTCTGTTGGGCAGATGCAGGTAACTTCACTGAGGACGGATCACGCTACGACACACTAAGCCTCGAGGGGAAAAACAGTGATGTCTATCTTTAGTCCCTTGCTGCCTGTGGGCTTCTCTGCCCCTCTCCCCTATCCTGCCCCAAAGGACTTGGTGTGATGGGGTTGAGTGGGCTCACAGCGTGAGTTGCTTCTACATCCTGAGGCTCAGAAGCTGTTTCAAAATCTAGCGAATACAAAGAACATATTGGGGGGGGGGGGGGGGCGGTATGGGGGGGTTGGGTTGTGGCCTGGTAACTGTCTTGTGTTTAAAAAGGAACGAAGCACCTGGAGTGCATATTGCCCGACGGCACAGGCCGGCGCATCATACAGAACAACCTCAACTACCCCTTCAGCATCATCAGTTACGCCAATCACTTCTACCACACAGACTGGAGACGGTAAGGGAAGAAAACCTGCTCCCTCCCACAGCCAGGAATGCTCAGCTAACAGCTCCTAGGGATCCGCTCCCCAAAGCGGCTGGGACCCAGCCTCCACCGCTCTCTGCTGCATCCTGCTAGTGAGCAGCTTGGAGCTACAGGGGGGAAAACACACACTGTCCCCAGTCCGCTCCCTGGTCCCGAGTCCCAGAACCTCACCAGAGCGCTCTCTTGGGTCTCCTGCAGCGCCACACTCAGCAATGCCTGCTTGTAAATCTCAGTGCAGAACAGTTGTTTAGAAACAGCCCCAGCTTCCTGGGAGGGACAGAAATAGTGGCTGGTTTTGGTTTTTTTAAATAAAACTTGGCGCAAGTTTCTAAATCTAGATTAATTCAAAGAAAAGATTCTGTCCTCAGTTGTTCCCTCTCCCCCACCACCCAAGGCCCTTGGCATCGGGAACTTGCCTCTATTCCCACTCCAGCTGGAAGCTCTCAAAACTTCACATTTTAGCAGATTACTAGCAGCACTTAAGGACTTGCCATGCTTGGAGGAGACTCTCAGGGAGATAATCTCTCCTTGGAAGGCTGTTTCTGCGACTCTGCATCATCAAAGAGAAATGCACTGAATGAGCTGGACATAGATTTTACGGGGCAAATTTCTTTCCACTTGTTCTGCAGGTGTTCCAAGCAGTCTTTTTAGCTGCCTCTGTTCTTAAATGCATGCAGATGGGGGAAAAAAACCCCCTCAAGTTTCATAGGTAAGTAAAGCACTTCTCCCTCTTTTATCACCAGGGATGGTGTGATAGCTATTGATAAAGACACCGGCTCCTTTACCGATGAGTATCTTCCAGAGCAGCGATCACACCTCTATGGAATAACTGCAGTTTATCCCTACTGCCCTGGAGGTAAAACACACACCCCCACCCACCCCCTCTGGCTTGTCTGACAGCTGCTCAACATACTAAAGATATCCATTTCTCTCTGCAGCAAGGAAATAGTAACACTGCTATTTCAAGAAAAGCAACTTTGCCCCCAAAAGAACTTCAGACCCAGAAAACACTCGCTGCATGCAACCAAGGGGGGGGGGGGGAAAAAGCCCTTAACCAAGGCCAATGAAGCAACCTACTTCCCTGCTAAAGATTATCAAGTATTTTTGGAAGTTATACCTCAAGTCTTTACTACTGTATTTTTTTTAGAAATTACAAAACATTGATCTATTACAAAAAAAAAAAATGGTCCTATGAATCTTAAGACCATTACTCTAACTCTTGCTTATGCAAGCAAATTTAAAGTATAGCTTTCTTATTCAAATGTTTTATTTTATTGGAAGAAGAATGGATTAATTTTTAGTAGTTTTGACAATCTGACCAACAGGTCCTTTTATCCAAAAAATAAGTGCCTATGGGGAGCTTCGGATGCAGTATATTGCTGGGTCTAAGTAACTTGCAGCCCTGAAGACAGAGACTGTGTGCTCCAAAACTGTGTGTGCAGAAGAGTTACGTGATATGGCAAAGGCATTGTATTTTTTCCAGAAGAGAACTCTGTATTTTCACCAACTGCCTCAATGCATGTCTTTTAGTATTTATATTAGAAGAATATGCTAGAATTGATCTGTTCATGCTTGTTGGGTCTTCTAAGTGCCTTCATAGACCTACCCAATGGAGACCAATACATGTTCAGAAATACCATTTACGTTGTAATGCTTCACTTTTTTCTAGGTTACTTCAATAATTGAATAAAATGGTTGTTTTAAGTTTCCCTTTGGATTTAGTTTTTAAATATTTCAGTTGTAGGGCAGACCATGGAAAAGCAACAAGCAAGCCAGGAGTGAGCTGTTCATATGACAGGACCTCAGCAAAAGAGGAATCGTCAGAGACTTTATGTAACACTCCCCTCTGAACACAAAGCCAAACACAATGAAAAACTTATTTGCCAACTCAGAGCTAATCAGAACAATTTGTCTATTTTTCCCAACCTTGTTTATTTAAAGAAAAATGATAATTCATTAGAAGTCAGAATTCAATTTCCTGTTTTCTTTCAAAACAGTGAAATAATACCATCTCAAACTGCATGCCAGAGTTGTGGAGTTGTATCTAGTTCCTAATTGTACTAAGTACACAACAGACTAAAAGATTTTATCTGTTCATCTCCCAACTTTCCCCAGTCTGTGGTCCGTCTTGGGATCAGCAATAATCGCCTGAACTGCTACAATCGCTTCATTAATTTTTGTTTGCAGCTCTCGGAGCTCCTCTATATGCAGCAGACGGAGAATTTGGGCAGCTTCATTGAGAACAGCGTCTGGGTGAGTTGTAGAAAGAGAAGTCGTATCAATCATTGTCATCTGACAAAGGTCTTAAGAAAAGCTAGATCTAAGTTAATGCTCTGCACTCGTGGTTTTCATACTTGAAAAAGGAAACAGCTTTCCCTGCTGCAGCCAGACTAGTGGAGTCCCAGGTCATCTGGGTATTGCTTACAATATAATCGACCCAGTCACAACAACGATTAGATTTTAGGTAAATCATGCAGCTAAAACACGAGGAAGCAGCACAGAGGTCCTCTGCCGGTAAAAGCAAGATTTGCAAGACAACAGTAGCGAGGTGCATTCCCTCTGCTTGCAAACGTGGCTGCCATTAAAAGCCGTTATTTAAACATTACTCTGAAACAACATATTCCACAGCTAAGATTTATGCTTTTCTGTTCCAAAACAGAATGCTCAAGAGTGCTCTCTTGCTGGGAGGGAGCAATTTTTTCCACTACAGGCTTTTTACTGTACACATTAGCCACACATTTGACAGTAATATACTTTGTCAAAGGCAAACATCTCTATTTAAAAGTAACATTAAGATAACTGCTTACCTCCTGTGTCAAAACCAAGAATGTGCTTTTCTAAAGCAACAGGCAAACCCTTTCAAAAGAAAAAGCATGTTCAAATATGATTAGAAATGTCATTTTGCATGTTTGGAAAATGAAAATCAAGTACTACAGCAGGTAACTGGAGGAGAGGACACCCGAGTTTTGCTTATATAGACACGTGTGACATCTTCAAGAAGTCATCACGCATAGTTACACACAAGTGCCTTTGTGTCCTGAAACATCAGACCCAGAGTAGTAACAAAGAAAAATCTCCATGCTGAATAATCCCCCTACTTGTCAAGCGAACCCCATTGGATACACACTGCCCACATTCAGTCCTTAAAAGGCTAACAGCACTGCGAGAGAACGCCCAGTCCAGCAGCATCGCTACCCAGACAAACAGAAAGCAGCACAAACCAGGCTTTCTTCAAAACTGCCTTTCAACAGCTGCCAGTTTTCAAAGCACCGGCTGATTTGAGAGTTGTAAAAATTCTCTGTAATCGAGTTTCTCAAGCACTGAACTTGCGGCCTCCATCAACATCCCCAGAAGCATTTTTCTCCAGTATTAAGTTTAGGAATAAAGCTAAACATTCAATTTTCTAAACACTTGCTCTATTACGACAGTACAAGGAAAAGTTTTGTTAGTGGTCATTTATAAGCACTGATCTCTTGCCTTTACCCTCTCGACCTGTGGAGGAGCAGTCATGCTAAACAATCACTCATCATTTTTCAACATGCACATAAAATTAGGTTTAAGCAATGTAAATGTTAGAATTTGCTTTTACTACCTCTAACTTTTTTCAATGTTTGCCTTGGCACATTTGCCAAACGCCTTGCATTTGGCACGATGAGAACATTCAAGTTCAATAGCATTAGTTTCTATGATGATGGGGTTGTAAGACTTCTAAACAGTGAGGATTTCTTTTAAATGCTTATATATTAGGTAAAAAAGAATTTCTGAGTTGATCAAAACACACACCAAATACAAAATGGTGACTAACACGAGAGTTACCCCATTTTCAAAAAGTGGTTCTTTTCCATGGCCTTTACAATAAAATGGCTGTTCAACTGCAATCTTAAAGATACAACTCCACTGTTAAAATCTAATCTTTTGTTGGTAAGGATGCCACTAATGCTACTTCAAACAGCTTCTAGCAATATCAGACTTCATATATACACTTTTTAAGAAATCAGGTTTATACTTAAGGCTACAATTGCTCATTGCCACGCTAGTTAGTATGTTCCGAGCCACACGAGCAGCAAAACACCGATTCAGTCGGTTCTTTGAATTCCCCAGGGCCACTGCAGGTACCTTCAATGCTGAGTGACCACAGTGGCACCTTCAGGGGTGGCCTTTTGAGGCTACACCGTGGTAGCGGAGCATTACTTACCCTGCCTTCCTCCCACCACCCCGCACATTAGCTCCTTTTTGGCTGGTGGAAGTTGTCTTTGACAGCAGTAGACTGGCCTTCGCTAAGCCCCACAGCAGTGGTCTCATAGCAGGTGCTGAGCTCTACAGGCACCCACTGCTGCTACAACTACAATTTGTGCAGCAGCATCAAACAGGGAGAGAAATGAAGAGCACCTTTAAAATTTGTAACTATACAGACTATTTCATTTCACAGCCTCATTAATTTAAAAATGCTGCACAAAACACTTGCAATGGGCCTGACCACTGCAGCCACCTCCCCAGTAACTGGAAGTGTGAACCAGAAAACTAGATTCCCTGGGAGTAGGAGGAAAAAAAAGATTTCAGAAGGGGTGAAAATGTATCCACTTTGTTGTGCCTTCAAATATGGTCCAGGTACAGCCTTCAGGAGCATCCTTAAAGCAATCCCGAAAAGCATTTGTTGTAACTAGTCCTACCTAGGATACACTTACCAGGCAAGAAAAGCTCAGGACAGCCTACAAGTCTGATATAAAACTGAATCCTGCCTTGACATCCACTACACTGAAATAACAGCCAGTCAAAATACAATCTAAAACCAAAAAAAACCAGTGTCATGTCTCATCTTGAAAACCACATCTTGACAACCCAACAAGATAAATCTCATTTTATTTGGTACATTTAAACCACAAGCATAGCAGCATAAGTCTCCTCAGCACTGTCCTCATACATATCTTTCAGTCAGAGAACACTTTTGTATCTATTTTATCTTTTCCCCACTCCAACTCGATATTGCCAAGAATGTAGCTCATGACGTTTTGTATATTAAGTCATCTGCCATGCAGCAGTCAGACATTTATAACCTGTTTCCAGGGACAAGGCTTAACATACACAGTGTCACTGCCGAGTATTTTGGCCATTAACAAGACAGCCAAAATCAGGGACAGACGTTTTATTCTTTGTCCTCTCCTTCTATCCTGCACCCTAGCAATCACCTCTCCTTTTAAGGTATTTTCCTCATTTATCTGGTACATTATGATGTTGACAATTGCTACTGGCACAGAAAATTGTTTTCCTGCCTCCCATCTCCTGCCTTTTCTCTACCTCACTTGAAATTTAGCATTCCTAATGAGAATACACTCCCAGTGACATATATCATATTCAGTGACACCTCAACTTAAGATGTGACAATGTTTTGAAGACCTATCAAATATGAACAATTTGTTGTGAAAAAAAAATCCACTGTTCCTCAAAGAAGCCAGTTCTGCCAAACACACAGAAAATCTCATTTTGATCCCCACGTCAGCTATGCAGCTACGTAAACAACAACTAAAAGCATCTTTTTATTAACATTAGTTATAGAACCTAAAATGAATACAGCAGTCTCAGCTGCTTCATATTTTCCTACTTTTAATGGTTTTATGGATATACAAGACCAAAGCTTTGATTTATTGTTCCACACTTCTGGCAGTTACCACACTGCAACTCAGAGCACCTGCGATTACCACTTAGTAAACACCGTAATCACTGTTATGATAATAAATAAACCATGGACTGTTCTGAGCAGCTGCCAGAACAGGTAAAGGGACTTCAGCTCTTTGACCAGATCCAGTGGCTTTAGCAGGGACAATTCTAAACATACACCTGCAGGGCAGGAGAGGCTGCCTTCCCTGGCTACGCCCAAGTCCCGATGCCAGCAACTGCTGTGCCAGATGCCAGAGAGAAGAGCTGGAGAACTGGGATGTTTAAGAAACTACAATCTGAAAAACCACAGTCATCCCCTGGAATGTCTTACAGACAGCCAGCTTGTGGTCAGAAAATAATTCTGCAAGATCTGAGGTTTCAGTGCAGAAGTTTCCTTCACCACCTCTTTTTGGGGAAGGGAGGAGTTGGATGTCCAGCACCCTATTCTCAAACACACACCAGGTGTAGATACAAAGCAAAACACTCCATACAATAAACATTTCAACCTGTTCACACAACCAATACTGCTGATTCCAAGGAAAAGCCAAGTCATACATTTCTTCTCATACCGTAGGCTTGCTGCACTGAACAGTAAGGGTAATCCTCTAGCAAATAACTAATGGAAACAGCTGTTTACATGATATATCATACAGGTATATATATTTGTACTCAACTGAAACAAAGAAAGCTTTGTATTACTACTCTCCATAACCCTTCTGGGTCTTTTACAATCAGGATGGTGAAGATAAAGCATGTTTCCACCACCCTCCTAAACAAAGTGTTTAAACAAACCAGTTTTGACCGAGATGGCAGACATTTACATCTACACTACTTTACTCGATACGGAATAATTAAAACTAGACTCATGCAATGTATATACAAACCTCCTTGGACTGACTGGCCTTTGCTATGGCATCCTGTGTCAAGCGCTCTTGAACCAAAATGCGAATTGCCTAGGAAAAAATTTAAGATGTGAGATTAATTAATTTACGTCTTGATGCATTTCTCAGCAATTCCAAGGAGGCAACATTATAACCTGGCATAACCTCAAACCCACAGTTTTGTGCAAGACTTCTTGGAAAACTCTTTCAGACCTTAAGCCTTTTCAAACAGCACTCTTCTTTGCAAGTAGTATCTTACACAGGTGTAGTCTCTTTGGCTGTGGCTTAACCAGAAGCGACTATTACACTATTAATTTCAGCCACTATTGGGCCAGGAACCACGAATACTAGGAACAGTCAAGAAAGCTTGCAATTTTTAGCCTGGAGAAAAGGAGGCTGAGAGGAGACCTTATCGCTCTCTACAGCTACCTGAAAGGAGGCTGCAGAGAGGTGGAGGTCAGTCTCTTTTCCCAAGTAATAAGGGATAGGACAAGAAATGGCCTCAAGTTGCACCACGGGATGTTGGGGAAAAAAAAAGTCTTCACCAGAAGGGTTGTCAAGCACTGGCACAGGCTGCCCAGGAAAGTGGCGGAGTCACCATCCCTGGAGGTGTTTAAAAGACATGTAAATGTGGCGCTTAGGGACATGGTTTAGTGGTGGGCTTTATGATCTTAAAGGTCTTTTCCAACCTCAATGATTCTGTGATTCCAGAACAAGCTGATCATGATCCCAAAGCAGCAGCACCATTATTTTTCTGAGATCACACACCTTTAATGCTGCAGCAATACAGCTTCTTCAGGAAGGAAATCCTATTAGCGGCACCTTTTAGTAGGTGCTGAACCATCTTCAACATGCAGAGAAACCTCGGGCAGGGCTACCCACCCAGATTTTAAAAAGACTGAGAGCAGAAAGGGATTATTTTTAGACACAGGAACAGCCTTGATTTTAACAATCCTGCTGCTCATCTGTTTTTACTGGCTCCAGTACACAGCATGAAATCATATTGGAGTGATCAGTTACTGATACCTACAGCTGTAAATGCCTCTAAAAATAGCTGAAGGAATACCATGCAGGCAGACTTCTACCAGAAAGAACTGGGTCTGTCAAACACATTCCTCAGACTTCCCCTGATGAGTAGCCAAATGTGACAGAAGCAGTCTTACTGCTTCTATTTCTCCCCCAAGATTTCTCCCAGTTTTGGTCATGATGAAAGTTGAAATGACACTAGAAAGTTGGCACTGAATACTTCTCTAGAAATCTTTCTAACTGAAAGGAGTAACCTGGACAAAACAGTCATTTGATGAGGAGTTTAATTTTAAATTCCAACAGTGAAACTAGACCTTGTATAAGAGAATTTTGAGTGCCTTTTGCATTAGAAAAAGGATATCCAACTGTGTTACACAGATGGTTTCTGATCAACTTGCCAGATTTAAATTAATAAAATGGGACTCCAAATATCTCTCTGCTCACTCTGGCCAGATGTCTGTGGCACACTTGCACCCTTTGGCCTTCTCTAGGCATCCACTCATGAGTGTCCGAACTGGAAAGGGATCATAAATTCTCTGCATGCACACTGCAAACCGGCTTACTGTGGTGTAGAATTAAGAGTTTCACTGACACATTCTAGCACCATCAAACCCTGAAAACTAGCAGTGCTGCTGTTCATGTACCATAAACTGCAATTGCAGGAATCTGTTCTCACTGTAATTAAAAGCAAGAAGGCTCAGGCTGGTGGTTTTGTCCAGCCACCTCCATCTAAAAAAAAAGAGAGACTAGAAAGAAATGTAGAAATCATGACAAATTTAAATACATTTATGCAGAAAACACATTCTGCTGTCTTCAGAGTTGCTAGTACCAACTGAGATTAACTCAGACACAGGTGTTCTAGACTCAAGACAATCCTGCAAGACCATCTGAAGGAACTCTGTCTACTAAGCGCTGAGCTCATGCTGCAGATCCTCCAATGACCATTCACAGGGTCTCCTCTCTCTACGAGATATCCCTTTTCACTGATTTTTGTACAGTTTTCGGGGGGTTTTTTGGTAGAGGTTTGACATATGAGAACTCCATCTCTCTCAAAAGGTTGATGAAGGGTTCAAAGGCTATTTTGGCAAAGTGAAGGAGGACACCATACTGGAAAGAATGAGAAAGTGGTTGATGGCATAACTGCAGGCTGTCACTTTCTTAAGAAACAGTATCATGCTAACCTGGTACAAGTATACCTGTTATAGACTTACATACGCTATATAAAACTTCAATGCCCACGGCATTTAGTTTCTCCAAAATAAGTTTAGCAAATATCACAGCTACTGAACAGACCTTATTGGTTTTTTCAGTGAAATGAGTTTATTGTGGTGCCAAACAAAACTAAGCTTATTTCCATATTATGACATGATCAAGTAGGAACTAAGGATTGCTACAGTCTCAGCACATACAGTACATGTTCAAACCAAAGTTTAGAGAGAATTACAGAGTTCCATCACTAAGTCACAGATTTTCTCAAAGTCATAAAAAAGATGCTTTAGAAAATGAATTAGCCTGCATTTAAAAGCCATGACTAGTTGTCAAGACTAAAACTCAGTAGTGACAAGGGGTAAACAGTTCATAGGACCAAAAGGCGGAGGAAGCTTTTAACTGTGGCTCCTCCTTAGGATGCCTGTTTTAAAACATCCTTTGTATCACTTAGCCTCTGTGTTTTCAAGTTTTGCTTAATTTCTAGCACAGGAATACAATCTTCTCCTTTAAGTGTGCTCCTCAACACTTCTGAAGCTCATTAAAAACACATAAAGTAGTACTTTAGCTAACCCAGAACACCTCAAATCCTGAACAACAGTTCTTTGTGTTGGAACCCCAGGAACTCAGCTACAATTGAACTGCTTACCACAATAATTATTCCTGCATTCATTTCCATGATTTATACTCTGTGTTCTTATCTGCTTGAAAAGGCACATACAGGATGAGTTTTACTTTCTATCTGTGCCTAAGAAATCACAGTTATCAGTAACTCTGCACCACAAGCTATTACACACATACCAGCCACTGGGGAAGAGAGGTCTGAAAATTGTGCAACTCACCTTAAGCATCACCAAGTAGTCATCATGTCGCTGAATTTGAAGCAGATTAGCTAAAGCCATCACTCCAGCCTTGAAGTCAGGATTATTCACTGCAAAAATAATCATCATAATTAAAAATACGTGCCAGTTTAACTGGCTTTCAAAAAGACAGAATTGGCTTCCTGACTCCACAGTGTCAGTCTGGTCTCAAGGACAGGCAAGACCATGGATAAACAGCTCTGAGCAACCACTTTGTCTGGCTACAAAGCAAAGTGTGCACTAGGCTTTGTAACCAGGTTGCAGAACACCATCTGAGCACAAATAGCATTGTTTTCAATGCCAAATTGCATTGCATATGCTCTAGCACACAGGAAACCTGTGTTAAGTCTTTGAAAATAAAGCCAATTACATGTAGGTATTCTCTTTTATATACCTTTCTATCACTGCAGAGCAGAACTGTGCCTGCTGGGCGAGGCAGGGCCAATTCCTATCTGTCTTTTTGCAGGAGGAGCAATGGGAGAGGACCTGGGGGATTTAGGGCTAATTTTAGCAACTGTTTTCCACCACTTCCATTGTGGATGTGCCTAGCAGTCAGAAAAATTAAAACTATTGTGAGAGGTACAGCTGGGGAAGACCAAGCCAATGTGTAATACCTGACAGTATTGAAGTAAACAGTCTGCCATCATGTTTCCTTAGGCTTCTTTTTTTTAAAAAAAGATATGTTAGAGTCCATAGTCAAAAGGTATCTTGCTATTTAAGCCTAACCCAGAGTAAGCACTCATGTTTTATAGAGCTCTCCGCAAAGCTGTTAATGTAAACACCCTTCAGCTCCTTCCTCACTACCTGATAAGAGCCCTTCCAGCTTCTATCTGATCAAGTCTCCAGGCACCTCATTCTGCTGAGAAAGATTCTCCCCTCTGCCCTTCCCCTTTTGCCCCCACAGAAGCAGCCCACATCAGTGCACATCCAGTCACCTGGGATTCACATGGAACAGTTCCTCTTTCCTTTAGCAGGAATGCAAACAAGTGCAAACTCATGGTAACTCTGAAAACACTGTTCACAGAGAGGCAGTTTCAGCCAGCAGCAAAAGAATATATGCACTCTGCATTCCTAAAGCTTTAAACAGGGCTTTAAAAAGTTGTATGTATCACAGTATTGTAACAACTTACAAATCTGAAGAACACGCAGGCCATGGAACACATTCACGTGTGACACATCCATACAGTAGGCTGCTGCACACTTACCATCCAAGTTAATCAGCGGTTCTGCATTTTTTGCTGTATTGTCAGTATTTTTAGCACCATCAGGGGTAGAGTCCTTATACTTATCAGCTGTTAAAGTAAGAAGCAAACATGAACACCATTAGAGCTAATGACAAAAATAACTAATTTAAAGTTTAGTGCCAAGCTGTAGTTTGCTATAGCTGTATTTTTGGAGTGTGATAATTGGCCAAGAGCCTTCTGGGCTTTTATGCTCATGGTTTGGAGCTCCTCAAGCACCCCAAAGGCTGCAATTCCAGTGAGCTACCCTAACAGCTCCCATCTGCAGAGAGCTATCCAAGAGCAGCATCAGAGCATGCTCCACACTTATGTAGGGCATTATGCTCTTGATTAAGGCTTTTCCTACAGTCTTCATCCCAGAAGGCTGAACAAGCTGCAGCTTACTTATATAATCCACCAGTTCAACTAGCATTGGCCCTCTGCCTCAATCAGCAGTGTATGTAAGGCTCAAGAACTACAGACTGAAGTTGGTCGTGATCAGCAAGTAAAACATTTCCAGTAAAGGCTTTGTTTTATAGACTGTAGCATTCATCTATGACCCACACAGGGTTTTCAAGCTTTTTGAGGATGGGACCTCCTGGCTCCTCCATCTTCATGTAACCCTGAGTCACAGGCAGCTCACTTTCTCCATCGTGAGGGACTGAGAACCAGTTCTACAGATTGCAGGTATTTATATCTCATCCCTAGTCTCAGGCAGAGCTCAGCCCTGCAGGAATGAAATGTAACAGAAAACCATACTTTGGCTATTATTATCTATTATTATGTTTGCCACCAGTAATTACATTTGTATTTGCACTCTCACAATAAAGATATGAACCTGCTACTGACTGTCAAGATTTAACTTTTTCAACTTTTTCATAACCTTGCCCTGGTTCCCAAGTGTTCCGGATCTACTCCCTGTAAAACAAGGGTCAAGTAAACGTACTGCTAAAGAAAATGCATTTAATACACTTTAGAGTAAGTTTTTTCTGGATTTTTCTATATCCAGAAATAAAGTAATAAACACAAGTATGCTACTGTGCTGTCCCAAGGGAGCTGAAGAGAAACAGTTCACATCTGAGTGTGGCACAAAACCAAGCAAGTGAAATTATATTTTTATTTTTAAAGACAATAATATATAATCTTGACATTGTCTTAATTTGACAAATACTTCATAGAATTAAATAGGAAAACATTTCCCTATCATTATGAAAGATAGAATAAGTTCACACATACCGTTATCTCCATACTCGAGCCTAACCGCTAAGCCGAGAAGCCAGTCCACTGTTTCTTGTCGCTCTTGTATTTTGAAAGGACAGTTTACATCTTTCATATACTGAGTAGAGAGAAAACAGATATTAACGATTTGTATGAATCAGCTAGGAGCACAAAACTGTTTTGTGAACAGTCACTTCCCACAGACCTTACAGTTGTTAGAAGATAGTTATTAACAAGAAGCATCATTGTGAAACGTCCTGCTGCGGCATCAGATCCATTTTAGACTGCTTCAATCCACCGTTAACTCAAGTCTGCCATTTAGTAATGGCACCCGCTTTTTGATGAATGTTAATTGTGAGACTGCAACCAGATAAACCAAAATACCCCTTTTCTTTGCTCTCTGTTCATTTCAGACAGTAAGCGAAGGCAAGGGGAAGGACAGAAAACAAATTACAGCAAAAACTTTCTATTTAAAGCAGGAAGGAGGAATGATACTACCTAAGGCTTTCACGATAGTGGTACCAGAGGATTCTGAGGGGCAGCAGAAGTAATTTTCCCTTTCCTAGGGACTCTGTATAATAAGAGAGGACAAAATGTGGCTGGGACAATGTCTCTGCTCTTCTGAAGCCAGAACACCAGACCCAACCTGCTGCCAAGACTCACAAAGTCCAGGACGTAGTGACATCCTGCTGTGCCCCTTTGCTGGAGCGAGAGAAGTGTGACACAGCCTCTACTCCAGTAGCAGCATAGAGGGAAAGGGCACAGGGGCCTGAGAGCACTAGCAGACGGGGATCCCCTGGCAGGCACACAGAGGAGGACAGCCTGGCCCAGCCAAGAAAGATATCACCAATACCCCAACAGTAACAGCTGCCAATAATTTTAATAGCATGCACATTTATGTATGTGATATCAGAATTCTTTAGGTTCCCTCCTGCAAAACCTGACCGCTGCAACTCCAATCCTCCTGTGCAGTGAGCAAGGCAGGCGGTGCCAAGGGAAAAAAAAAAAAAAAAAGGCAAGATGAACAGGCACTGAGTATTACATAGCAGCATTTTCAGCTCCTTGCAGGGCTGTTTTGAGAGAAAGGAAATGGGAACCAAGAGGGAAAGCTCAACAGCCATGTGATGACTCAAAACACTCACAAGCACACACACAAATCACTCACAAAATAATGGCTGCTTGCCAGGCTTTGCGATAGCAGTGAAAAAAACATCTGTCTGAAGTAATACGAGGTGCAGAGATGAGCTGCAGTAGCTTTCTTCCACATGCCTGCAAAGCCTGTGAGTACATTAGCCTCATCTATTTTCCTTTTGGTACATTAAGAATCATTAATGCAGAAAGAGCTGTTTATTTGTAGTCAATCTTCCTTCTACTTCAAGAGCTGAAATCAAATCAGGCAAAAAACATGAGGATTGATAGCCCACCTACTGGAAAAACAAAGCTGAGTGAAAGTTATGTACAAAGAGTCTACCTAAAGACCTTGTAACTCCTACAGTTTGGCTTCAATAATACATTTAAACACCTGGAAATGTAAAAGTTCAGACAGGACAAATATTCAGAGTAATTTATATTCAACCACCACAGCAGCTGTTAATCATCACTTACATTGTTGTCTGAAACAATGAAATACCTTTTCAAATGATTTGGGCCAGTCATCGCTGTGTATATTTCTTAAATTCCCTCGGTCTTCAATCTTGTAATGTCTGATTTTCTGGTCTTCAAGCCAGACAATAAAATTTCTGAATTCCGTTTCATCTGTTGGGAGAAGTAAACAAAGAAAGAATCAACAAATATCTTCAAGGGCAAAACCAAGCCCTTAAGTTTTGATCCAATTCATACAAACAAATACTGAGGCTCCTGAGTGCTTTCATAGTTTACCATAAAAAAAGATATATCTAACACTAAAATCACATACTCCAGGATAACATCTGACAAAAACTGAGCACTGCGTGTTTTTCATTTTTCAACTCACACCAAACTGGCTATGGTTGACTGATTAAAAGGCATCAGCCAACGGACTGTTGTTATTGGGAATACAGCTATTAAGCAAAGAGGGAAGGGTGAAACACTGATAGAGAAATTCAGTTCTGAAGACTGTTATCTGGACAAACACATTACATGGAGCAGTAACCCCCATCTCTTCCAAAGAGCAACACACAGCTCGTGACTATGCAAAGGCATTTTCTTCCTTCGCTGCTGACTCAACATCTCATTATTTGGGAGCTGGAATTCCACAATACAAGGACTGTGGTCCAAACAAAGATATTCGTATCGGACAAAGCAATTAGCCCACACCTGCGTTTCAGTGACTGAACTCACTTCTGGACACAGCACATCACAGCTCTGGAGTAACATTAGCCTCTCAAAAATCAGCTGTGATATTTTGGCTTTGGATGAGGTTTAATATCTCAGGTTAATGAATTTAATATCTTCCTGCATCTCAGAGTGGGGTAAGCACATCATTTTGCCCATCACTGACAAGAATGATACATTTGGCCCTCAAAAGTGTTTTTCAAGTGATATAAGTCCCCTTCTTCCACCACACGCATTATAAGAAGTAAAGATGTAGTCACAACACGCAAAGGAAAGCTTTCAGACCTTTTAGAAGTTCTACACCGACAAAATGAACCTTTAAGCAAAAAAGAAATACCACCTATAAGGAATTTAAGACCTACAACAAAAAAGATGCCAGTAAACACATCTGTTGAGAGATAAGCAAGTCTACCAGAAGCACTGAAAGAAAAACAACCATTAAAAAGGATGAACTGAAGCTTACAATTTAATACACTGTATAAGTAAAATCTGTTACAGAGCCTTTTCAAGCAAGAAAAAAAGTTAAGTGTTGCAAAAACCAAACATCAAGTATTGACAAGTATCAGTGCATCAAAAAATAGCTCTAATCATGTTACTAGACCACGCTTATTCCTCACGCTGCCTCTGCCTTGCTTCACGTACAGGACACCCCAGGCTGCAGTGCTAAAGGCAGACTCAGCCAGCAGTCGAGGGTGTTTTCTGTGGCATGCGTGACTCCTGTCCCTCACATTACATAAACCAAAACTCTTCACGGGAGGAGACCAAGAACAGCAGCGACACTGTTTATCCCTGGATCACATCTCCACTTTTGCTCTGTTCTTACACAATGCCCAAAGAGCCACCAATGCCAAGCAAACCATGCACACCCGCTGCAATGCCGAGGGGTGTGTGTGTGTGTGTCCCAGTTTTCCCGGCCTAAGCTCGGGATTTCCCCTCAATACTGTGCTGCGGCTA
The DNA here is from genome assembly GCF_023638135.1 of Falco biarmicus. Taxonomy (NCBI): domain Eukaryota; kingdom Metazoa; phylum Chordata; class Aves; order Falconiformes; family Falconidae; genus Falco; species Falco biarmicus. Next base: position 38,203,785 of record NC_079294.1, on the reverse strand, counting down.
AAGCGAGGAGCCCAGAGAGCAGCGCTAAGGCTCAGAGCCCAGCAGACCCTTCCGGCCCTAGGGAGGAGCAAGGGCGGGAGGTTCCCGAAGCGCTGAGGCGAGGGGACGGCAGCAGGGAGAACGAGCCGCACCGGCAGCCCCCGGCCTCGAAGAGGGGCCCTGGGGGGAGCCTGGGCCGCCGGTGTGTAAGGAGAGCGGTGGAAAGGCGAGGGGAGGGGGAGAAGTGACGTTGCAGCGGCCCCACGGAGCCCCGCCGCAGCCCCTCACCCCTGCAGTTGAAGCCAGCCGGGTTGTGGTAGTCGAGCGCCGAGAGCTTGCGGCGGAACATGGTGCCGGTGCCGCCGCCTCCGCCGACGGCCGGGCCTAGCCGCTCGCCCCGCTCAGGCCGAGCCGACAGGCCGGACAGGAAGGAACGCCCCCTTCCCCGCTTCCTGCCCACCCATTGGCTAGCACGCTGAGCGGCAGCCCCCACGGCCAGTGGAAAGATGGAGGGGGGTGCCGGGAAGGGAAGCGGCCCTACATCCAGCTTTATTGACACGACGGCGGGCGGACAGTGACAGGGGCGGGGCCTGGCGCCGTGACGGGGGGAGCTGTGGAGCGCGGGCGGGGCTGTGCTGGGGAGCGCTGGGCTGTGCTGGGGAGCACTGTACTGGGCTGTACTGGGCAGCATTGCCTTGTACTGGGGAGTATTGGGAAACACTGGGCTGTAATGGGGAGCACTGGGGAGCGCTGGGCTGTACTGGGGAGCGCTGGGCTGTACTGGGGAGCACTGGGCTGTGCTGAGGAGCACTGCACTGAGCTGTACTGGGCAGCATTGCCTTGTACTAGGGAGTATTGGGAAACACTGGGCTTTACTGGGGAGCACTGGGCAGCACTAGGGAGCATTGAGCTGCTGGGGAATACTGAGCTGTACTGGGCAGCACTGGGGAGCTGTGCACTGAGCTGTACTGAGAAGCACTGGGGAACACTGAGCCATCCTGGGGAGCACTGGGCAGCCCTGCAGAGCACTGCACTGAGCTGTACTGGAGAGTACTGGGGCAGCACTGGGAAGCATTGAGCTGTACGGGGGAGCATTGAGCTGTACTGGGGAGTGCTGCACTGTACTGGGGAGCACTGCATTGAGCTGTACTGGGCAGCATTCCGTTGTACTAGGGAGCACTGGGGTGACACTGGGGAGCACGGGGCAACACTGGGGAGCACTGAGAAATACTGGGAAGCACTGGGGCAGCCCCAAAGCACTGCCCAGAGCTACCTGGGGGCTGGGTGACACAGGGGCCTCATGGCTTTCTGCCCCCCCATATCTGCCCCACAGCCACCCCGGCACCACCTGAGGGGCAGAACGCCCCTGGGGGCGTCCCGTTGGGCCAGGCCACCTCCCCCCAGCTCCTGGGAACACTGCGGGGGCTCCGGGGCCAGCCCCTGGGCCCCTCATGAGCAGTGCTGGGGGGGGGGCACTGCTGCCCTGGGGGCATTTCTGGAGGCAGGTGGGGCCATGCCCCAGGCCCCTGGCTGTGGGGGGCCATGGGCAGTGGGGGGGCTTTGCTGTCAGCTTTGCGGGGGGTGGGATTCCACCCTTATTCACCCTTATTTTGAACACAGCACTGCTGCAGCACAGGGGCCACGTCCCTGATGAAATTAAACAAGAGCAGAACCGACCTTTTGGGGGGAGGGGAACCCCCCCCACTCAAGAAGGGGCACTTGTTTTCCCTTCTTGGCGCTCTTCAGAATTTAGAAACCTGGCCTTTTTATACTCTTCAAACCACAGGCAAATCGCTCCCGTTGCAGGCAGAGCCCCCCCATCCCGGCCGTGCTCCATCGTCCCCCCAGGCAGCAGCTGGGGGCTTTCTGGGCAGGGCACCTGCCTGCCCGCCGAGCCTGAGCCCCTCTCTGAGCCACATCCAGCTCATAATTAAACTGTTTTCCCTGCGAAAGCTGCTGCTGTTCATCGAGGTTTGCTCCCCAATATATTTCAGTCATCTCTGGAGGGGTTATGGCCAGGTCTCAGCTTGGGTGGCACCTTGCGGAAAGCTCGGTGGTGAGTGCCAGCCGGCCCGTTTGTGGGTTTTTTTGGGTGGTTTTGCCTGGAGAAGGTGATGAGCCCAGGGTGGGGAGTGAGACCACCCCCGTTCCCCCATCCCCGGCTCGGGTGGCACTTTGCAGACATGGTGCTGACAGCGTGATGAGAAGATGCAATATTCATCCTGACATTTCTCTCCGTGCCAGCCCTTCCCAGTGCTCCAGCTGGCAGCCACCGGCTGCGGCACTGCAATGGTGGGGTGTCGCGGGGCTGAGTCAACCCAACAAGCCCTGGCGGGGGGAACCAGGGGGGCTTCTGCTTCCCTTCCCCTTTAGGACCGTTCTCTCCCATTCAGCGTGATCTCCACTGGCTTGTTCCTGGAGCAGTTTAAGAGAGGGCAGGGTGCAGCTGGCAGGGAGCCAGCTCTGCCTCTGGCTTTCGCAGCCAGAGCCCATGAGCGCTTCAGCTCGTCGCCAACATGCGTGTGAGCGGTGATGTGCGAGGGAGCATTAAAGGCACAAAGGCTTCGGCGTGGTTAAGAGCTTAGGGCAGAGTCCCCGGGGTGTGCAGCCATCTGAGGGCACGTGCCCACAGCCACATGAGTGTCAGTCACACTGTCCACCCCAGCAAGGGTGGCCAGCAGGCAGTGAAACCTCTGTGTAGGGGTTGGGGGGACAAATAAAGAGCTGGTGGCTGGTGTGGTCCCTGCCAGAAGCAGGATGTGGCTCTCCACACTTCTTCTGCCTCCCCTGCCTTCATCACCCTCAGGCCAGCCCTTGCCCTTCCTAATCCATCCTGTTTCACCCCGGGTTTTGGAATCTTCCCCTTCCCAGGGGGATCTGACCCCCCCTGAAACATGCTACAAGTCCCCCAGGGCAAAGCCATCACCAGGAGCTGTGATGAGGGGTTGTGCTTCTCCTCTTCCCACTGCCTGCTGCAAATCTAACGTGCTTGTGTCTAACAAATGCAATTAGTGCAAATGGGTTTATTCTCATTAACGAGCCATACAGGGCCTTGCACCAATGTCAGGGTGGGCAGCAGTATAGCGTGCGGGGAGCAACATCTCGCCTATGCTTTCCCCGGGTGTTCCACACCTCCTCCGGCTTGGCAGATGCTGCTGGCTTGGCGGTGCCACTGCCACTCTGGAGCTGAAGCCTGGGGAGGTGAGGATGAAACAGAGCAAGCCTTGGAAATGGAGGAGAGCCAGCGAGGTATGACAACAGCTGAGTGTCGCCTGGCTTGGCACACTGAGCCGGCAAGACATTGCAGGAGTGGCAGTTGGCTCGTTCCTTTGCAGTGGCACCGATGCTTTTCTTTTCAGCTGGCCCAACGGACACAGCCAGGGATGGGGAGCTGAGAGTTGAGCCTGCTGGTGCAGGAAAGTCAGGGCATGCTGCTGCTGTCTCCCTGGAGTGGGCAACATTTGCCAGTTGCTGAGATGCTCTTAACGTGTGCAGAAAACTTAAATAGCTATACAGCATCTGTGCGGGGCTCAACGGAGGTGGGTTTCATTGCTGCCACCTTGCCCCAGAGATGATTTAAGACTAAGCAGCCTCAAACTTGTGGCCAGCTGCTTAGCCAGGAAATCATTCATCTGTGAGGACCTATGAAATGGGAGTGAAAATTCAGGATGCAGTAAATTTGGTAGGAACAAAGCATCTTTCTGGAAAGCACCAGGGAAGGGAGGTGGGTGGGAGGGGGAGCCCATAGGATGCTTTGCTTTGCTGCAGCCCAAGTGCAAGCTGGCCATGGGGCTGGGCTGCTCTCCTGCTCTCCATCACCCCTTCCCCAGCCTTCCACTGCAGCAAGGATGAGGCTCATACCCTCAGCCTCCCCAAAAGAGCCCCAGATGAGTCATTGCTGCTCTGGGCAGCAGGCTGGACCACAGTGGGCTGGATCCTGTGCTGGGCATGGTGGAGGTGGCACTGAGGAGAGCCTGGACTTGCTGCCAGGGGTGGGAGAAGGAAAGCAGGGGGAGAAGGGGTGGACACAAAAGCCAGAGCTTTTAGGTTTCTCTCCATTTCTGAACAATGGTGATTTTGAGCAAGGAGCAATGTCCCACCTTGAACTAGCCCTATCCCTCCTGAGCTGGCTTGTCCTGTGGTAACAGAAAGCTGCAGCTCAGCAGGGGCTGATACCCAAGAGGTTTTGCACTGACAGGCACCAAATCTCCTGCCAGACCCCACACCCCAGTGAGGAGACCCCCCAAACCCATTGGGAACAGGATCCAACCACAACCAGGATGGGAACTCACCTCCCCAGAGGCTGGCACATAGAGAGAATGATCTCCAAAAGCTTGAAACAAATCAAAAATTTTATTTCCAACAAATACACAGACCACGTGGGATGGGGATGCGCTACATCACAACGCCGACCTCCCCGCACTGGCTTTCGGTTACAGCCACCCCCTCCCCAAAAGCCTGGCAACAGCAGGTTGGCACCAGAGGGACAGACTTGCCCCGCCACCAGCAACCTTGGCAGAAAAAAAAAAAAAAGTCCTTTTCCAGTACTCCAGATATTTTTCTTTAAAAGCCTGGGGGTAGAGTTGAATGTCATTTGATACCACGCTGGAAATACAGCATCAGGATGGAGAGATGGCTGGTATTTTTGTTGCGGGGGGGTGGGGGGGTGGGGGAAACGGTCTTGGCAGGTGATCTCTACTTGGCTAACAAGGGCGTATCTGTGTAAATACAAATACTGGGGTGAAATACCTGGCAGCACACCAATGTCAACACCATTACCAACATAAAATAAAGACCAGCAACGTAAAACACCTTCAATGAGTAGTTTAGGCTAATTCAAAATTCCTCCCCCCTTCCCCCCTGCCCCATACTCTTCATGCAGCTTTATTTCTTCATTTATTTATTAAGAATTCAAGTTGTAAAATATGCAAGTAGTTAAAAAAATTATTACAAACCACTTCGTGACAGCATTTGAGAAGGGTTGGGGTGTAAGCCCCGGGTCAGACTGGCTACGCTTCACTCTCTGTGACGGTCAATCAGCATTAAAAAGAAAAGACAAACCCAGGACGGGGTATTTACACGTCTGCCTTGTAACACCAAGAGTGAAACCAGCTGTAGAGCAAATGACTTCATCCGTCCTTCATCCTAAAGCTACGTGAGCTGTAGTAAAAAGATTGAAACGGGGCGGGGCGGGGGGTGGGGGGAGGCGCAAAAGCCACCATGGGAAGCCAGGGACCATCTAGGCTATTCGTGTCATATAAACATTCCCAGATGCCAAAAGTTTTGAGTCCAGTTTAAGAACAACTGGTCTTCTCTGTAGAAGACTAGAAAAAGAGTATGAAAAGGTAGAAAAATCAAAATGCACTTGTTACGGGCTAGAAAGATTCACCGAAAGGTACCTAAAGACTATTGCCCTCTTGAATCCACAGGGATTTTTAAGCTGATACCTGATTCAGAACTACAGTTTAGTGGGGTCACTGCAGACCCCAACCCCCCTATGTGATACCCACCTAACTTTGTTCGCAGATCCCCAAGTTATGATTCCCAAAGTTTCCCAGGAGTGTGGACGAGCAGGGAAAGCCAGGAGGTGTTCAGCAGTGGAAAGGAGAGGCAAGCCACGTCCGCAAAATTATTAACCTCAGGCGGACCCAAAAAAGGTGGCATGTGTCCCCCCAAAACGCTGATGGTGGATGAACTGGACCTGGGAATAACTCCCCAGCCTGACGCAGAGTTCAGGCTGCATGTAAACAGGGTATCAGGCACCTCCGTGAAGGGGTGGCCCCACGGCTCCCCACGCTGCTCCCCTGCCCCTACCTATTGTGGCAGGGTAGCAGCAGGAACAGGAGAGCTGATGGGTGCAGGAAGGGGCAGAAGCATTCCACCACAGGGCAGCATCCCACTGCGGGGCAGCATCCCATGGTAGTATAGCATCCACCCATGGGGCAGCATCCCAGCCCAGCCCCAAGAGGAGGAGATGCTGCTGGGAAGCTGAAAGGGCAGGACACAGACCAAGCGAGGAGGGCAGAGGCACAGAGGTGTAGGAGAAGAGGAAAGACCCGGAAAGAAGTGGTCGACTTTGATTTTCAGATTTCTAGCTACCCTGTGACACCTGGGGCAAGGGCCACCCCGAGCCACCGTGCCTGGGGGGCTGGCACCTACCCTAACACAGGAGGTATTTCAAGCACGTCTAAGGCATCGCAGGAGTTGTCTTTGCTTTCAGAATCACCTTGGTTTCCTCCCTACAGCTTCTTCCACCAGCACGTGGTGTCAAACAATAGAAAAGAAAAGTCTGGAGCAGATGAACAGAGATAAACGTTCATGCACTACCACCGAACGTCGTCACAGGAGTATGAAGCACCAACCACAACACATGATTCACTTTTACTTGCAAAGCGAAGCTAACCATATACAAAATGTAAGAAAGTGGGGTTCACTAGAAACATGGAGCTGCCAGCACGTGGGGGGCAGGCAGGAGCTGCCGGCGTCCTTGCTAACCCACCGTGGGACTGCTCAACCCCTGTGCTACCCTACCGCCAGAAATTAAAAAGCACAAGACCGAACATTGAGTAACATCATAGTCATCTAACCTGTCGCTATATATCTGACAACTTAAATAAAAAATAATATTTTGGAAAGAAACCAACAATATCATTCCAAGAAGGTTATACACATCCTTAGCAGTTACTTTGCTCAGCACAGCTCTGGTGCTTTAAATATGGAACAATTGAACAATTTTGTGAGCAGAAAAGTGACACAAATTTATTCTTTACATGTTTTTTTTTTCTTTCTAGGCAACTCTACAGACTTCAGATCTTTTGCCTCGCAATGCAGATCATCTTATTCCCCCAAAGGTGGCCAGGTTCTTTAAACATGCACATCTCTGTAGCTTCCAGGCCATGTATTTTTACTTATTTTTGTTTTAATTTCTGCAGACTAGCAGGTTGTTCCCATTCCTAAAAACTCTACATCAGTGTTCAGGGTGGCCTGAGTGCCGGTCAGGCTTCTCGAGGGTTTACAGGATCACGCAGAAGAACTTCTTCTCTCTAAAGGGATTTTCTGAGGCTGGGACAGGGGTCAATAGAGGGTCCTCCTTGGCGTGGGCTTCACAGTACGCCATCAGGTCTGCTGCTGCTTTTGACACCTGGAATAGAAGGAGCCCCGCATTAGGGACGGGCTGTTCTGGGGACATCCCACCTCAAAAGATTCCATCACTGGGTCTGGGCTTGCAGCATCCCTGGGCAGGTAACATCATACCCCCACCAAAAAGCACATCCCTGGTGAGGCTGGTTTTTCACCTCTGGGCTCTAAGCTCACCCGTCAACATGCGCTCCCGTGAGCATCCTTCATATCACCCATTCACATCCTTCACCTGATCCATCATAGCGAGGACCGACTTTAGTAGGCACCGCATCCCTGCCAGCTCTCCCCCACACCCCTCGGCAGGGACATCCGCAGCTGCTATAGCAACATTTGCTGCCCTCAGCCACGGACCTCACTATTTATTCAGGACACAGCAGCAGCTCCTGAGCTGCCAGAGCTCACCCTGGCCTTGAGAGATGAGGTTTTACTTGCAAGCACCCTGACGTGCCTGCAGCCAGCAGCCAGCCCCAGAGCACCTCTCTCCCTGGGACCGGCTGTTGTCTGAAACAACCTCACTGGAGAAGATAAATCATCTGGGATCTCAAGCTTGAAGCCAATAAAGCTTTTGCATGCCCAGAAGCATCAGTTTCAGTGCCGCAGAGCAGAAGAAACATTTCCCAGGAAGGATTGGACTTGCAGTAGGAAAGAAGCATCAGGACAAGGCTGCTTTCAGAGTTTCCCCGCTAACCTCAAGCCTGAGCACCAGGCACTGCCCAAAGGACAGTTTTAAGAGCAAATGTGACAAATAGCGTGGGTTTAACCTGTTTCCAAGAAGGTGAGATGCCTTGGGGAGAGTCACAGCTTCCCACCCCCCAGCAGGGCTCCAGGTGATGCTTCCAGCTGCTTTCCATGGGCGAGCATATCCCACAGCCTTCAGCCACAGCCATTGGGATCACTCAGACGAGCATTCTCCATAAACACTGCCCGCCACCGCGTTCCAGCTCCTGCAGCATGCTTTTGGCAGCTGCTCAGCAGCAAATGCCACCTCGCAGCATCCCTCTGAGCTGACAGCCGACTCCCAAGCCACGCTACCTTTATCCTGTCGATGTTAGCCTCCATCTTCAGCTGCTCCACCAGCTTGCGGGCTTGCGCTATGCTAGCAGTGTTGTTGCTAGCCATGGGCAGGCCAGGTGTGCTCTCTGGATGGGCTGCGGACACAAATGCATGGGGGTGAGCTGTTGGTCTGGGCAGAGAGCTGCTCCCAGCCCTGAAACCCCCACCTGATGGGCTGGGGTTGCGTGACTAGAGCTGTTCGAGCCGAGCCATGTGAATGAGGTGTAAGGATGGGAGATGCAGACCCAGGCATTTCAGTCAGCGTTTCATTCTATGTTTAGACCCTTGTCTAAACCCAGCAAGCTGGCAGCCTTTGTGGGTGTGTGGACAGTCACATGCTGCCTGTGGTACCCTGCTGTGCCCTCCCCATCATCCTGCAAGCCATGCTTAGGGGACACTGGGACCTTCTAGAGCATAACCTGCAGCAGCAGGACCTCAGCTGAGCTGTACCTCAGCTTCTCCTGTTACATTAAAGGCTGTGGTGGCAACAAGGCAAAAGGAAATCAGAGAACAGGCTCTCCCTGAGCAGCCCCACACTGCCCAGAACTGCCGTGCTGGGCTCATTCCCCTGCCACAAGCCAGGCACATCACCCAGCCCTGAGCCGGTGCCCAGCCTTCGTCCGGTGTCCCTTGGCCTCCCTTGCTTTGTCCCTGCTGCCAACTTGAATATTGAGATGCTAAACAGGATGCTGGAGTTTCCTGTTTCTTGAGATTTCGAGCCCAGGCAGGCGGGGAACGCTCATTAAGTCCACGCCGTCTCAATCACGGATGTTCTTCCGTTACCTTATAACAGCCGTGAGCTCTGGCAGCAGCGGCCAGAAACCCAGCGTTCAGCTTCTCCAGCAAGTGATGTTTTTACAAGCAGCAAGTATTTCACAGTGGAGGCACAGCCATGCTGCACCAGCCCCTGCCTGGCTGGGGCTGCCTGTGAGCTCAAAAATGGGTTTTTTTTCAGGGATGTTCAGAAATAGCAGGGTGCAGCGAGCCCACGCCCCCCCCCCCCGGCCCCTTGGGCGATAGTCCAAGGATGGCACAGCCCTAAAATAAGGAGCTTGTGGCATTTTAGGGAGGACACGGAAAAGCTGTGGGCATGTTTAGCTCAAGCCCATCTCGGGGGATATAAGGGTGTTTGGGCAGAGGCTCATCCTGGGACCTACAGAAAAAAGCAGCCTGGCACTGAGCAAGCTGTCCATGCTCGGAGGTGACTGGAGAGCGAGTCGTGCTGGGGTACAGTCGGAATTTCAGGATGAGAGCCCCTTCCCAGCCACCCCCTGCCCATTGGGGAGCACGAGGAGGAGTTATTTTTTACCAGAAGCAGGTCTCTCCGGTGATTTGTGCCTCTAGGGGAAGATCTGCTCCTCTTGGCTGTTCGCTACCTTTAAATAAAGAGAATATAAAAAAAAAGGAGTCGGGTTAGGTTGCTGCTTATGTGATGCCAGTCAACACAACAAATACATTTTTTATGGCACCAGGAAACCCAGAGCCCTTGCAGACACTGAGTCCCATGCCCTGCTAGGGAGGCCGAAAGGCTGTGGGTTTCCTTCTCTATCCCCCCCGCCCCCACCATCCATTACCCTCCAAGCACAACCACCCAGCAACATTATGTGTTCACATGCAGCAAGGTTTTCAGCACAGGAGGAGGTTTCAAGTCAGCGGGCAACTATCCGAGAGCTGTTGGCAGCCAGGCTTTTAGCTGTTCCCCAGCTTGTGACGAGCCCTACGGTACATCCGAAGACGCTGTAAGAATGCACTGTGAGTGGGGATGCAATTTAACTGTCTGGTGCGCAGAGCACGTGGCAGGGCAGAAAGGGCATCCCCTGGGGAAGGCTGCCAAAATCCTGCCCGCTTCACCACAGCCTAGCTCCCACCGAGCACCTCTGACAGCCTGATCTCCTGGCTGGGTCTGCTGTCATCGGGCAAAGCTCCGTGCCATTGCTTGAGGTTTCACTAAAGCATGTGCACTGTTCCACGCTGGTTTTTTCTCAGCTCCCTGCCACATTTTGTTTTGCTGGAGACGCGGTTGAGCAGCAAGCTATCAGGGTGCCCCTCTCCTGCTTTCGCTTTCAGTTCTCCCTGCAAAGCCACGAAGCGGATGGCAGCGGTGATGCCACCGCGTTTCTGGCATGACAGCCGGTGCTGGGCTGGTGGGAAAGCTGGTGGCCATATAGGTACACTGAGGCGCACATCAACCAAGACACCATTGTGTGGTTTGGATGCGGCAGAGACTTTTCTAATGCAGCAAATGTTATTCTTGGTGATGCTGTGTCATATCATACAGAGGACTGTGGTCTGTTGGTGTGCCAGTAGCAGGGAGTCACTTGGGACTGAAGGTTAATGTCACGGAAGGGAGCGGGGAGGACTGCAGAGAGCTTCTGTATGAAGCAGAGAGGCTGCTACAGTCCTGATCTTTTTTTTAAAAAACATATATATCCAACCCTGCTACCACGCTGATGCAAGGAAACCCTCCCATGCTCTTACTACACGTAGCCCTAGAAGCACTAAGGTGGAAAAGACAGCTCCAAAAACAAAGCCGGAGAAGACCAAGACCCTGCTGGGACAGAGGAGGGGACATCTGTGTGAGCACTCTGCCACGCACAGGGCTGCAGGGCTGATGCTGGGGATCCGGTGGCAGCTCAACCGGCTCACAGGACCCTGGCATCGCCAGGAGCCAGCCATGCTCAGCCCCTCTACAGGTACTTCATGGAGAAACTTGAACCAGTTTGGGGCTAGTGATGGTTTTACAGTGTTTCCACGCTGCAAGCAGCCAGGCATGCTTCCTTCAACATCAATAACAAAAAAATAGCATGTGACATTTTGAAGTGAGCTCATGAATATCCCCAGCTGAAAAACAACCCCTCCAACAGCGCAGGCACCACCTGGGCAGCAGCGAAACTGTTCAAACAGGGCACCCACAAAAGCAGCTTTTTTAGTCCCAACATGAGGACACCCTGCTGTATCCCCAAGAGGGTGTGGAGCCACCAGGAATAAACCCCAGGCCTCCATGCCTTATCGTTTGGATTTGATTCAGGCCAAGCCCAGCTGCTAGAGCATCCACTTCTCCTTCCACCCACAGTGCCTCTGTACTACTAACTGCAGTCACCAAACCACCCCATGGCAGTTCCTCTGCAGCACCAAGGTGACTAAGATGCTTGCAGGCAGCTGCCCGCTGCACTCACCCAGCTGCAACGCTGCCTCACACCAAAGCAATATGTGTATTTAATTCTTTTCCCCAGGACTCAAGGAGGTGCGGGGCTGCCTGCCGCTGGACTACATGCTGAACTAGCAAATGCTTGTTTAAGTAGATAGTGAGTAGATGCTGAGAGCGTCAGACTTCAGACAAATTAAAACCACCCCGGAAAGTACATAAATCATCAGACTGGAGGAAAAATGCCAAAATATTTGAGAATGGCTGTTAGAAGGAAATTTGCTTTCCAAGGAGCTGATTTCCTAGCAGTGTCACATCCCTCTGTGGGCAGGCACTGGGACAGAAGCTTTCAGAGCCAGGGTTGGAGACACGGTGGAATGCAGCGAGCCCGCCTGACCCCATTCAGGGAATCCCGGTATTCCCAGCATGGCGGGGTGACGGCAGCCCTTGGACACAGTGGGTTTGTACGGGGACTGATGGGGCTGAGCAAGCGCAAAACGAGCCATCACACAGGAGGGACACATGCCGATGCCTGCAACATTGCTCCCATTTACCCTTAGGTCCCCTCCAGCTGGCAGAGCCTGGCTCCTGAGCCTAGCCATCCCCTGCACAAAGCTAAAAATCACTATGCTTCCCAATATTTCCCCATCCCCCCATTGTCACGGGGCTGTTCTCACACCCGATGCTGTTGTGCTAAACTTTGTCTGCAAAGAAAAGGGTTTAATGACACTGACAAGGGAATACAGATGGCATCTTATTTCACCCACTTAATGGCATGTGTGCCTGGATAATAGGATCCCTGCCTTGGAGCCAACAGGTTAATGAGTAAGGATGCTATTTGATTTTCATACTAATGATGTTTAGCATGTACAGTACATGAATATTGTCTCTTTTGGGTGCTCTACTGTAATTACAACTCAGGATGTTGCCAGGTTGTTTTGATACTTGTCTGTTGTGCAGAGGGGTCATGGGTTATTTACTGCATGTGGCAAGAGGTTGAATTCATTTAAAAGGATGCAAAAGTGCTTGTAAGAAATGTCTGGGCTTGGAAATTTTACTGCTACGTTTTGCTAGCTGTACCTGTGCTCCAAAAAACCACCTAATTTGTCATTGCCTCTGTTTAACGAAGAGCCATTGACATATTTGAATGACATTTTCTGCTTTCATCAGTGGCACCCAGCCAAAACAGGCACCAAAACTTGGGATTTAGTTGGGCGAAGGCTAAGGGATGCCCCTGATGTCAGGGCGCTGATCCAGCATTAATGGCTGTGTCTGTTCTTGGTCTGTTTGGTCTGGCTTTGCTGAAATCTTCAGCTTTTACCCACAACGGAGCAACAAAACCGAGCCGGCAAGATGCCCACTGTTGCTGTCCCAGCGTGCCCACAGCGAGCTGCTGCATGATGGGATGAGACTGGGGTTTAACTTGCTCTACATTAAAAGGCACCAATGCTTTGGGACAAGGGACAACCAGCCCTCCTCCATCCCAGGAAGCTAATCACATCTACCTTGCTTTCTGGATGCATTTCTCCCTCCCAGCACATTTATGGATCTTGCACCCCCCTTCAATATTCTGCTAACCCAAGGGAGGCCGTTGGCTCTCCTCCCATGCCCCCCCATCCTCGAGCAAGCTGGCACAGAGGCACTGACCCCCATCCATCCTCCCAGCACACAGCTCAGCCTCCAGAGACTCGTTTAAGACAGCAGTAAATTCATTTACTAAGTTGCCTACTGTGCCCTATCCAGCTCCAGCCTGGTGAGCCACCAGCACTGCCTTCTGGCATGAGCTGCATCGCCACGGCACCACCTCAATTGAGAAGTGAGGCAAAATGCCGAGTACAACCCAAAAAACCCACTGCAAAAGGAGCATTTCTTGACACCGGAGCAATCGTGCCCTCCTGCTAAGCTGCCATGCTCCTCCTCCTCCCTCCCAAACAGGGCTCCTGTGGGGCTCTGGCATCCTGCAGCTGCCAGCCCTGCTTGCAAGAGTAATTAGCCTTCGTTTGCCAGCTCCCCATGAGCACAAGCTGCCGCCTGCTTTGCACAGGGCTGTGCTGAGAGGCTGCCGAGCAAGCACCTGGGCGGAGGGGTTTCCAGGCTCCACAAGCCTTGCAGCAGCCCCATCGCCAGCCCCAAACCCACAAAATCTGACCAAACCTCCCCCCTGGCATTCTTCCCCCTTTCAATTGGGTTTTATCTCAAGTTGCACGTGGGTGGAGACCAGAATTCTCCTGAATGTTTAAAAAAATGGCATTTTAAGGGTCCAGTAACCTGAAATAGGCAGCTATCATTACAGAAGGGGTATCTTGAAGCACATTTTGCACTGGCTTGGGTCCGTCACTGTTCAAAGGCAGTGCTAACCCTGGCTGGGACACTGGCACCCTTGCAAAGCATTTCTTAAAGATGCAAATGGGCATTGAGTGAGGTTTTACTGGTGTCACAAGATACCTCCTGTGTCCCTGGGCGCCTGCAGCCTTTGCCCACTCAACTGGGGTCCCCTGCATTTTTAAACCTGTGGATCACATCCTCTCTTGGCACCCAATTTTGCAGACTTTTTCACCCCCCAGCGGGTTTTTCTCTGCTTTGCAGAAAACCGTTCTCCCCACACCTTCCAGCCGAAACGAAAGGAAAAGCAGTGGCTCCGCAGGAATAAATCTGAAAGTGCTGACATCTGCCAGGGCAGAACTCGCCATTCCTCACTGTAAGGACTGAAAGCAGCTCCCAGAGCACCGCACGGCATCACCCACCACTGAGAACGGCTCCTTTCCAAGTGAAAGCAGGAGCCTCCCTGCTTCTTGGTTTCCATTGAAAAGTCATGCTCTCCATCACGGCTGCACCAGCATTTTCCACCCAATTAGTAGCAAAGTGGGTGAATGCCACCGGCGCTGCCAGGATTGCCCCCATGCCCTGACAGGCTGGAGAGGTGAGCCCATGCAAACCTCATAAAGTTCAACAATGCCAAGTGCACATGGGTCAGGACAATCCCAAGCACAGATACAGGCTGGGCAGAGAACGGATCGAGAGCAGCCCTGAGGAAGGCTCGGGGGTGTTGGTGGACGAGGAGCTCAGCATGGCCCAGCCCGGAAAGCCAACCGTACCCTGCGCTGCATCACCAGCGGCGTGGCCAGCGGGTCGAGGGAGGGGATTCTGCCCCTCTGCTCCGCTCTGGTGAGACCCCTCCTGCAGTGCTGTGTCCAGTCTGGGGCCCCCAGCATCAGGGGGACATGGACCTGCTGGAGCGAGTCCAGAGGAGGCCACGGAGATGCTCAGAGGGCTGGAGCCCCTCTGCTGTGGAGACAGGCTGAGGGAGTTGGGGCTGTTCAGCCTGGAGAAGAGAAGGCTGCGGGGAGACCTGACAGCACCTGCCAGTACCCAAAGGGGCCGACAGGGAAGCTGGGGAGGGGCTTTTTACAGGGGCCTGGAGTGCAGGACAAGGGGGAATGGCTTTAAACTGAAAGAGGACAGATATAGATGAGATATGAGGAAGAAGTTCTTTACTGTGAGGGTGGCGAGGCGCTGGCACAGGCTGCCCAGAGCAGCTGTGGATGCCCCATCCCTGGGAGTGCTCAGGGCCAGGCTGGATGGGGCTGGGAGCAACCTGGGCTGGTGGGAGGTGTCCCTGCCTGTGGCAGGGGGTTGGAACTAGATGGTCTTCAAGGTCCCTTCCCACCCAAATCTTTCTATAATTCTATGAAAAACCAGGTGTGATGTGGCATCCAGAACGGATACCGGAGCGTATGGCCGTGCTGTCACTCCCTGTAGCCAGCACTGTGGCTCACCAGCCGGCTGGAGCATGGGAATCCCTTGCACAGGGCTGGCTGGCTTTTCCAGCCATCCTGTTGCTTTTGCTAAAAGTCATTGCTAAAAATAGGTGACTCAGCTGAAAACCAATTACTAAACATATACAGAAAAATATAAAATTATTACAGACAAAAAGAAAATAGCAAAGCCATGCTTCCAGGGGGTGGGAGCTGGTGTAGTCACATTGATCTCAACAGCAGTTACAGGCCTGGCTGGGAAAGGAGCCTTAATACGCCCAAATTACATGTGTTTCGTTATTTCCTTAAGCAAAGAAAATGATATGAGCTAGATTTGTGCCCATGGGCTCCCATAACTCCGCTTTGCTGGGGCAGAGGACCCCAATCCTCAGCGGTGGCTTCAGCCACAGCTCCCACCAGCCATCCACAGGAATTTTATTCCCTTTTCCAACATCCATTTTTTATGCTCGACGTCCAATACAGTGTTTAAATCATCAAAAAGCAGCTTGCAGGTCAAAGACATGCTGGCCAATAAATAAATAAATCGGAACACACTGGAGTGGAAAACGAGCCAGTTTCCATGGGAACAGCTTCGTTATCACACCAGCATCCGATCTCTCCCGCCAAAGAGGGGCGAGGTGGGATGGGTGCCCGTGTTGGCCCTGATGCCAGTGTTTCGGCCAGGTCAGCAGGTTTCAGTGCCTGACCTCCCCCTGCTTCTGCGGCAGTTGGGGAGGATGCCCAGTCTGTTGCCTGTCTTAACCTTGTGCAGCCTTATGCAGCCATATTTCACCCCAAAAGCAGCACCAGAGTCAGACCCAGCCCGCTGGTGGCTCAGCCAGCCCTGGCTCCCCTGGCAAATCTCATTATCAAGGCAGTGCAAAGCATACGGAGCGAGAGGGAGCTGCAGCAAAGATTTTCCTCTTCCCTGATTTTGCTGGGGCATTAAAAAAAGAGCTTGGTGCTGGAGCTGGCTTTGCAGAGAGCCTGGTTCGGGATGTTCACTCCATCCACCTCGTGCTGGTGCAGCCAACTGCAACTGCAGCCCAGACTTCATTAATATCTGCAGTCAATAGTATGTTTTTCCATGAAGTTTGCAAGCAGTAAAGGTTTTAGCATCTGTCTGGAGAGCTGAGCGTGTCCCAGCACAGCCCGCCTGGGCTGAGGCTCCAGGAGAAACCTCCTTCCCAAGAGACACATACAGACCTGGAGAGGAGTGGCGGGGGGCAGCTGTGATGGAGCCAGGCAGTTCTGACCCTATGGGGACATTTTGGGTCTCGCAGGGCCGTTCCTTTTGCCTGGAGAAGTCACCATGCCGTGGGTGTCACACATAAGTGAGAATCTCAGCTTTTTGTTTTCTCACAGGCATCCTAACGGCTCAAAATGAAGGCAAACAGGAACCAACCTCAACTTCCTTTTTTTAGCTTGGTTTTTTTCATATTTTTTTTAAGAGGTTATTTGGGTGAAGGGCCAGCCACCAGACAGCACAGCCTGGGGCATCTGCTCTGGAGCCTCCTGCCATCATTCATAGGAAATAGTGTCTCTCTCCGGCTGGGTACCGCAGGGAGGGAGCACCAGCCTGCTCCGGGGTCGGCACAGGGCTCCAGCACCAGGGGAACAGTGCCAGGGTTGCTGATCCTCGTGCTGCAGGTCAGGGCTTTAACAGCAGCATTGTTACCCTGGCTGAGAAAGCTGGAGATTTTGCGCATGCCAAAAAGCTGTGCGATGCCCCACCCCACCCTGTACCCAGGCGTACCCCCGGGAAGGAAAAGCTGCCCCACCATCATCTGGGGGAAAACCCTGGGAAAAAGCATTTGTTTTTAATGCACGAGGGACAAACCCAGCAGTGTGCGCAGATCAGGCACTGGGAGGATGGGTGCAACTGGGAGCTTGGCTATATACTGGGGCATAAGGATGCCCAAATATGTGGTCCAGGGGTCCAAGCAAGTAAAGCTGCAGCTGAGCATCACCTTCTTCCCACAGCCTGAGTTTTCATTCAGATTAAAACCACTCGTTGTTCCGCTGACTCACTTCTGACCTCTGGTCAGCCCCTCATCATGCTCTCAGAGCCCACACAGGCTCACGGGGATGCTGCCTGGGGACAAGCAGGGGCAATGCCTGCTTGGCTCCCCACTATCTGCTTATGCTGCGGCACGGAAAGACAAAGGCCTTGGCTGTCACATTTTGGTGTGACACACCAGAAGGGACAGATAAGGGCACACATCCTGTCACACCATCCCCAGCCCTGCCTGTCAGGCTCTCCTGCAGCAGCAGGTTGAAGCACAGACTACACTTCTGCGGTTTCCACCAGAGCTGAGCAATGCCACCGCTGCACTTCACTGAAAATGAAAATGATTTAAGGGTTAGGTGGGGTTTTTTTTTGTTTTGGGTTTGTGTTTTTTTTTTTTAACAAAACTTTAAAACATACGCAGAGGCCAGCAGAAAACTGAAGGCTCGCTACAGTGCACATGATCAGAGGAGTGGGAACACAGCAAGCCCCTGCCCTGCAAGTGAACGACATGGCTGCCCCCTGTGCAAGCTGCAATTAGCCTTCATCCTGCCCATATTTTAAAAAAACACTAACATGTTGCATTTTATTTTTATGCAACTTGCCTGAGAGGAGAACATGCAGCTTCAGAAATTCCCCCCAAACACTGGTGCTCCCCAGAAAACCTGGGTTTTTCAGAAATGCTGCACTGGTTACCTCCTGCAAAGCAGCACCCACACAGCCTAGGGCATCCCCAGCCTCTGTGTCACGCTGGAAGATGGAGACATCTCTCAATCTTTGAAGTTCCCTGGATAGACAAAAGTGTCTCCAGCACACAGATGGCCCAAGAAAGACGGAAAAGAGAAGGAGGGAATCAGGCAGAGAGGAGAAGTGCCGAGGAGGGACACACGGATGGGTCACACTTTGCCCTGCAGTCCTGCAGGTGGTTTTGGGAGCCCCCCAACCATCACCCACCTCCCCTTCCGACATGCCTGTTGTCCCAGCACAGAGATCTCACTTGCCCTCCTCCCCCCACCATGTGTGGGGCTCCTCTGTGGTCCCACATCCTCCCACAAGTCAGACACCCAGATTTCTTCCCATCAGGTCCATGGAAGCCTTGGAAACGCAGCTGCTAAGCTCTGGGGTACCATAAGCCTGCAGGTTTCTCCTGTGCTCGAGGGTCTCTTCCCTGCACAGTGTCAGCCCAGGCTGAAGAATAATGGCACTACCTGCAGCCCTGGCCAATGCACCTTTTAACATTGGTTAAAATACTATGCAGATGTCCTTGAAAATATTTGAGTATATTATTTTGCATTTCTACTGCAGGAACGGCCAAGGAAAAGACTAGTTCCTCTTCTATAATGCACCGTACCCATGCTATATAACACAGCAAAGCCTTCCTTTAGAATTATTCCTGATTATTATTAGCATTATATAATATAGGATATTATATTATCTATTAATATATAATAATAATTATTAGGATTATTATTATGCCAGGCTGACTTGGCAAAATACCAAGGGCATGACTCTTCCCAGGCTGGAGTGACCCTGATATAACCATGTCAGGGGCAGCTGGTGGTAACCCAGCACTACAAACACCCATGCAACGGTGGAGCAGCAGCTAAACAGTAAAAGAATGAATGAATTCGCCAATTAAAAAATTGCCATTGAAATCCCAATCGCCTCTTGACTACCAAAATCCCTGCCCTGAAACCTGTTCCCTACCGATGAAGTGGCAGCACGCTGGGTAGTCCCTTACTTCTTCACAGGGCAGAAGTTTCTGCTGTAAAGGAGCCTTTAGGTCTAGGGAACATGCATCACTTCCTAGCTAGCCAGAAAAGAGCAGAAACTCTCAAAAAAAAGCTCCTTTTCCCCCATGGAGACACCTCTAGCAAACCAAAATCACCCTTTAATTAGAAGCATTATCGTACCTATGACTTATCAATTCCTTCACTTCTTGATTCTTTCCCCAAATCAACTCAAATTGACTCTGAAATAAATTCTTTGTACGCACCTTGCTGAGAAATCCCTGTTCGCTGCTGCTTGTCCCAGGAAAAAGAGAGATGGTTAAAGCCGCCAAGGAAGCAATGAGCTTCTGTACCAGGAAAAGGAGCTCAACATCTGTTCATACAGCTTTGAACTCCTGACCCTTAATTAAGGGAAGCAGCCAAGAGCTATTATTTCATGTTAATTAACTGATCCATTCTTGGGTTTCAGTTTTTAACATCCTGCTTTTAAGTATTTGCCAGGGTCAAGAACAAGACCTTTAGGGGAAGGTGCAAAACGAGGTTTGAAAGCAAAGGGAAAAAGCTGTAAGGCGGAGGCATTTCACCCAGCACCACATTTGCGAAACGATTTGGCTATTTGGCTGTGTCAACACTGCTCCCAAAGGGACAAACCCACCCCGAGCCTCACACAAAGCCACCCTGAATTCAAGGCCACGGTGACTTACCAACTGCCTGCCCACCAGCGCAGAGGTACAGCCACCCCGAAGGAACTGGGGCAAGCCACTCTGTTGCCCTGATTTGGCTAAAACATCCCAATTTTAGGGGGTAGCCTCCCTGTGGCTTTCCCAGGAATTCGGAAGGAGCACGTGGGTTTTGCCATAGCTCCTGCCATGGTGCCAGGCTGCTCGGCTCATCCTGCTGCAAAGTATTTTTCATCCCAGCTAAAATAAACCCCAAACTGCTCCTTTGGCTGACAAGGCACCAGCCTCGCCTTTTTGCCCAAATAATTTCACCAGCATGTGAAGTCCTCGGCTGCAGAAATCGCTGCAGTGAGAAATCATTCTCCAGTGATTTCACCCAAATCAAACCTTTATTAGAATTTTATTTTAAGTAACACTCACATGAAGCCTAATAACCCTTCCCAGCCGCTGGGAATCACCCAGCAACTTACATCAGCAAAGAAACAACACCCTTAACCATCCCATTAGTTTTTAAGCCCCCCCAGGAATTACCTTAGACTGCTTTAATTAGGTATCCACTGTACAAAAGAATTAATTAATTAGTGATAAGCACCTGAACCACATTACTCATAAGGCTCTATTTCAAGCTTCAAATACAGCAAACAGGTCACAGCCTATCTGCTGTAGTAGAGCAAAGCCTTGGAGCTGCTGCCTGGTTTGGTTGGGTATTTTTTCCCATCCCTGCCATCAAAGCAGCAAGGCTGAGAGCTTTTTATTCCTTCTTTTCTTTCTTTTTTTCAGTTTTTTTTTTACAGCATCCAGAGCTGGTGCCTTTAGAGCCATGACTCAAATGGTGGATGCACCACGTGGAGACAGGAGAGCTTTGTAATTGCTGTCTGAGATTTGGTGTGCTTTAGGCACAGGTTATGGAGTAACCCCTTGTATCTTCCAGCTATAGTTACCCTGCAAAGGTTTCACTACAAAGCTCTTGTGTTACAGCATCACTAAGATGCCTGGTTAAATGAGTAGAGCATATGCTGATGGCTGGATCTCAAGCTGCAGGTGAAGGATCACCACTAAATGTGGGCAATTTTAGCAGGTTTCTGGGGGTAGGGGGGAAGGAAAAAAACCTCAAAACTGAAAAAAAATTTCCTATGTGAAAGTACAGAATAACAACCAATAACTTTGAGAAGTAATTTGTTGCGGCTTGCACTGGCTCCGGCATTGCACGGCCTGCAATCTCCCCACTGGCAAGCTTGAGGCTACCAGGGGGGTTTCTCCGAGCTGACAGTCCACGGCAGGGATGCGGGCAGGGATGCAGAGCCCTGGCAGTGCTGCAAACCAGGTTAGCTGGGGCTGGCTGGGGAGAAATAGGTTACTCCTCTGTCCTCGGTTGGTGAGTTGACCCATATTATCTCAATTAAATTTAACTTCTGTGGCCCACGGCTGCTGCTTTTTTTTTTTTTTTTTTTTGCTTTTTTTTTTGCCCCTGTAACCTAATGAATTTCTGTCTAAAGTAGGACCCAGTTATGGAGGCAGTGAGTACACCTGGGTCCCTCCCGATGCAATGAGGAGAGGAGGGCACGGCTACCACAGCAGAACTGGGACAGGGACACGGAGGGAGATTGGGAGTCGGTAGCACTGTGGCCGTGGGCTTGGCAGCTTCCCATTGCCCAAGTTGTGATCCACCTGCGTTTCTGTTGACCACAACAAGCTCTGGCAAAACAGCAAAATTCGCTTTTCTCTCCAGAGCTGTGCCCTCACAGCCTTTTTCATGCTATTCCCCTGGCTTGCTGAGCCCGTCTCCATCCTCACCCCCTCTCTGGCACACTCATTGAATACTAACCTCCGCACACATCATCTTGCTTTTCCCACGGAGCCCAAAATCCCTGAACCAGCCTGTTTTCCCCTTAAAATGCAGGCAAAGCATCCCTGCCACTCCTCCTGCTGAGTCAACGGCCCTGCTTTTACCACCACACATTATTCTGGCTGTATCGTGAAATGACACATGCCCAGCAAACACTGATATTACGCAGACGGGAGGAGAAAGCCACCCCAGAGCTGCTAGGCTGGGTGGTGTTTTCACACTTGCAATATCAAGCATTGGGAAAAAAAAAAAAGGGGGGGGGGAATTTAAAGCTAAAGAAACTGTGCAAACCCCAGATTAAGCAGCACAAGACGGCGTTGCCCCTGCCGGCTCACCCTCCCTACCCATGCATTGATACCTCCTGTGCCGGCGAACAATCCATCCTGGCTGTGCCATGGGCCCCACGGGCTTCATTTATCCCCCCTACGCCTGCTCCCGGGTCTTTAATCCTGCAAAATACGCTGGAGCCGCTGTGTTTTGGCCCTGCTGCTCTGCGAGCTGCTTTCACAAGGGCAAGTGCTTTTCCCTGCCTACCTGGCTGCTGGGAGACCTCAGCGTGGGGCTGTGCAGTTGATTTCTGTATTTTTCCCAGCGTGAGCTATGAAAATCAGTGGAGGCAGCTGCTCTTTGCAGGGCCAGCTTTTGGTTCTAGGTAGGATGGAGGAGCAGCATCAATTCAAAGCCAGCCTAACTTTTACATCAATTAATGGAAACACTTACACAGGGCTTAGATTTAGGCTTAAAAAAGAAAAATCAAAATCAGTGCCACCCTTATTTGTTGCTTATATCTCTCCATAAGCCTGGGCTGCTGCATTAAAATAATCTTTTTATTCCCCTTTCGCGCAGTGTGGAGGGAGGAAGCAGGGTCCCCCCTGCCAGCATTAGCTGGGGAGCGAGGGAAGCACCGGACACGAATACAAACCCCCCAAGCGAGGATGTGAGGCTGAGCAGCAATTATATTAAATCAGCTGATAAATAATGCAATGTATTTTGATGGTACCAGCCCTGCAAGCACTGCACAAACACCATCACGTCTCCATGATATTAAAAATACAAGGGATGAAGCGCAATCAGGTCAGCGTGACTTGAATAATTGAACCTAAAGCCCTTCTGAAATGCTGTCCTCGGGGCACGCTGGAGCTCTGGCCCCACGGAACAGCCACCAGACCATGGCATCTTTGTCAGGTCCTACACAAACTGATGGACTCCACAAGACCTGGTCACCACTCAACACTTTCCCATCCAAGGTGAGAGACCTCTGCTTGGGCGCTTGCCAGCTGGAGCGGAGCTACTCCATCAGCAGACACACACTCCTCAAGACTGATTAGAAGAGGTCCAAACAAATTTACAGGTTGTGAGTGGCTGATGACCCCCTCTAAGGGCCCCAAACCACTGCAGACCCAGCGAGGGAGTAGGAAGTCCCCAAGAAGGAACATACAGACGTGAAGACCTGGCCACTTCTGAATGACACCCTGGGGGCACCTGGACCCACATGGGCTCATATGATGCCCATGGGGACAGCACTGATCTGCCCATGATGTTGGCCCTGCTCTGACGTGGAGGTGAGACCAAAGACCTCCTGAGGCCCCCTCCAACCTAAACGAGCCATTGACCATGCTGGTTTGTTACCAAAACCCCTGTTTGCTCACTGGAAAGACCCTGAAGATCCAGAAAACAACAGGAAAATGAAGGGAGGTGGCACAAATCCCTGGGCAGCTCTCCCCATGGCCACCAACTCTCAGGACTAACACATCCCTGCTTGGTGACAGCCAAAAACATAGCTGGAGACTTTTTCCATAACACACCTTCCCAGTATAGGCAATCAACAGCCTGAACTCCATCTGCAAAACCAGCCATCCCACTCCTTTATCCCTGCTCAAGATGTCACAGAGAGGTAACCATCTCCCCACATCCTTCATCCAGCTCCTGCCAAAATGAGTCAAACTCAAGAGCCGACACAAGCAAAGGAGCCCTTGGAGCCAAAGCAACCATAATGCAAGTGAGATAAAACCACAGGATGTGCTGATGTAGCATTCTCCAGAGCAGCTAAGGAAGCCAAAACCCAACTGTAAGGACAAAACCCATCCTCTTTGCACATGAGTGGCCATGGGTGAGGAAGTCTCTGCTGTGCAAATGTGATGGTCAGATGCTTTCTGCACACCCGCTGGGCCCTAGGAACCAGGAGGCATCCTATAAAGGATCTGCTGTCCTGCAGCAGCTCAGGGCTCATGAGAACCACGTTGTGGGGTGGGGAGGAAGCACCAGCCCAAGACACTTTCCATGAGCAGCTGTGGTTGGAGCAGCACAGAGCACAGCTCTGCTCAAGAGAAACTTTATGGAGATCACGAGAGGTCTGGTTTTGTCAGATAAGAAGAGCGAGCAGGAAATGTTATGAAGTTTACAACCAAGCAGCTAAAGATTGAGTCAGCTCACCTCAAGGGTGAATAATGAGCTTTGTGCAGCTCACGGTACATTCAGGCCACACTTCAGGGCTTTCCAAGGCTACAGAGAGGAAACACTTGTGATAATCCCCCTCCCAGCAGGTACTAGCACTAGGGCTGCCCATGCCCCCATAATGTCTTAGAAAAATCATACAATCATCGACTGGTCTGGGTTGGAAGGGACCTTAAAGACCATCCAGTTCCAGCCCCCTGCCACAGGCAGGGACACCTCCCACCAGCCCAGGTTGCTCCCAGCCCCATCCAGCCTGGCCCTGAGCACTCCCAGGGATGGGGCATCCACAGCTGCTCTGGGCAGCCTGTGCCAGCGCCTCGCCACCCTCACAGTAGAAAATGTTTTCTTCGTATCTCATCTATATCTGTCCTCTTTCAGTTTAAAGCCATTCCCCCTTGTCCTGCCACTCCAGGCCCCTGTAAAAAGCCCCTCCCCAGCTTCCCTGTCGGCCCCTTTGGGTACTGGCAGGTGCTGTCAGGTCCCCCCGGAGCCAGCAGATGATGGATGAATTATTTACTCTCCTGCACCCCCAATACCCACCTGTTCCTCCCAAGGTCTGCTTGAGGAGGAACACATTGAAATGGAGAATAAACTCTTGCAAGGTGATTTCTGCCTTGAAAGAGCTCACGTGTTGCCTTCCTCCTGCTGACAGCAGTGGGGAGAGCAAGCTGGAGCCTGGCCCCCCACCCCAACTTGGCTGGTGATCACCATCCCACTCTTCTCCACCCTGCCATGGGTGATGGATCACTCACCGCGGAGGGTTTGAGGCAATCCAGCCCAGCCCCATGGCAAGGCTAAGGCCAAGGCAGCCATGCCACAGCTCTTCAGTTTGGGTTCAGCCCTTGGAAAACACAAACCCATCTGATGGTGCCAAGGAAGGAGAGCGACAAGCCCAGAGCCCAAAGCTCATCTCGTTGGTGATCCTCACTCCACCTCTACCCCAAACCGGGCATCTCGGTTGTAAACACAACAAAGCCCTGACAATGACACCTGCTACAGGCAGAGACACACTGGCATTGTCCTGGCATCCCCTGCTGATTATGGCATTGTGAAAACACGTTTCTGAGACCCCTGTTGCCTTTGAGATCCATTCTCTGACTCTCAACACCTTCTTTATCCTGCTTCCCTCCCTTCACTGTACCTACTCCAAAGCAAAACCAAAAACAATGGGACCAAAAAGGAATTAAATCAATACCGAGCATCTTGCATCTGCTGGTGGCTGGTGCTTCCTCACCCAAAATGGTCCAAAAAGCACAACTCCTCCCAACGCACAGTTAGCACAACACACCCAATCTGCAAGAATTCATGGCTACAGGGAAGGTTTTAAGATGACTGAAGCTTGAAGCATCCCTTCAGCATCCCCCTTAAGGGGATCAGACCTCAGGCTTGGGAGTCTCAGATGCCTGGCAGTGCTCCCCGTACCATCCCAGGGGGACGCTGCAACAGGTTAAATGCTCCTGCACTTCATCCAGCTTCAGCTCCTGGTCTCCTCTGGGACACAGCTCAGATGGGAGAAGGCAAGAGAGAGAAAACACGGCTTCTCTGCATCCCTGCAGGTGCTGATGGGTGCACAGGGATACCCTGCCTGTCCCCAGGCTCGGGGAGCTGTAAGTGCTCCTGTCCCTGATGCTTTTCCCTGGCTGCAAGGACCCAAGACCATGTTTGCTTATTGGCAAATAAGCCAATAAAAATTTTTATTAAGAGAATCAGCAAACTTGGGTGTCAGTGTTAGCACATATCCTGCCCTTGCACAAGCCCGGAGCTGGAGTGATGCTGGTATTCACTGTGACTTAGCATAAAACCCAAACCACTGGTGAAACCCTCCCCAGTTCCCACTCTACAGTGGTTTCAGAGCCCCGAGGAGGTGCAGGACCGGGACAGCCTCATGCCAGGGATGCTGCAGGGACCAATCTGGCTGCAGGACTCAGCCCATACCCAGCCCATTGCCAGGGGAGCACAGGTTTCCTGAGACAGCAGGGCTGACACAGAGAGGCATGGTAGCACTGAAATGACCCAAATATAATTAGTGCACAAACCCACCCAAAAAGCATCACTATTTTCCCCAAGGTGCCAGCTAGGGAAGCGCCATGGCTGCTGAGCTGCTCCTGTGTGGGCAGGCGGAGGAACAGGGTTTCTCAGCACCGACTTACTCCGGGCATCTTCCATAATTAGGTCTGTGTCTCTGCGCAAAGGCACCGGCGGTGGCATGGGGCACCGATGTCCCTGCGGTCCCCCACTGCAGCTGGCGGCTCTGCCCACAGGGATGGGCACAGGCAGGGCAGGGAGGCAGCTCAGGCCACAGCAGGCAGCGGCCAGGTTTTGGGGCTGGGGTTTAGCCGCCCCGGGGTAGAGGCGGGATGCTGTAGGCAGCAGGAGGAGGGATGCTGAGCAGTGCAGCATGGGGTAAAACCAGCAACACAGCAGTTTACAGTGGGAATATCCCATGCTGTGCCAGGGATTTTTCCCCTTTGGTACAATCTTATGCGGTCCAGGAAGGAGCACTGATGCTTGGGATCCCTGATGAGCCCCAAGGCTCAAGCAACGCTGCTCCTTCCCACCCAAGTTGCTCCCTCTTACAAACCCAGCTGCCCAGCCAGGACCTTCCTGGCCAGGAGAGCCACTCATAGGGAGCATCATGAGAGGGACAGAGCCAACATTCCCTCCCAAAGCCCTTGGGAGTGCAAGCAAGAGCAGGATGACAACCCTGTTAAACCAAGGCACCAACTCAGACAAAGGAGGTTATCCACCATGGCAGCACCTCCACACCGTGCCAGGTACAGCACTTCGGGGTTCACAGCAGCACCCTGAGAGTAACCAACCCACAGCTCAGCTGGCTTTTGGCTGCCAGATGAAAGCATCAGCCACCACCAGAGACCTCCTCACCATGCCGTTACGCGCTGACCACAACAGAGCAGCGCCTGGACCTTCCCTTGGATAAACTGATTAGCCCGAGTTACAATGATGACAACAGACAACAGGGGAAGAAAACAGTTGTGTAAAAAGCAAGGGAAGGATGAGATAAGGTGAAAACTAATTATGTTTGGTGGATATGCAGGTCCTGGTACAGCTGCTGCCCAGGAATTGTTGAGGGTTTCTCAACTATATGCAAATATCAAGGTGACAATTTTTTTAAGGTTTGGTATGATGCCATTTCAGGGATTTTTTTCCCCGCTGAGCCTCTGAAAAATTTGGTTTGGTGCTTTTTAGTCCATCATACCTACATGAAATGCAAGAGGTGCATGATTTTAGACTTCAGCCTTAGTACGGCCGCATCCTTGCACATCCTCGCCCAGCCCAGGGGCTGGCTGTATTCAGCTCCAGCTGCCTCCCAGCCTGCAAAGCCCTGGTGATTCACCTGCACAGCTCTGATCAAAGCCATTGTTAATTAATTACTGGCCTGACCCAAAGCCCAGGCTCAACGGACACCATCCCAGTGACTTCGGATGGGTTTTGGAGCATGTCCTACTTCTCTGCAGAGCCAAATCTGTGCTGTCCCAGCAGTTGGAGCCTGTCCTTCTCCCCAGCTCAGACCTGCCTCTGAACAGGGTGAGTGCCAAACGGCTTGTGCCAAGCATGTGTGGAAAGCCAGAAGAGACAGACTGCGTTCCCCCGCAGCCATCAACGCGCTCCCCCACGAGCAGCAGAAGCAGCCCCCCCCTTTCACTTCTTCCCATGAGTTTGGGGGGGAGCAAGTTTGATCCTCTGCTTTAAAAGGACCAGGTTTGGGGGTGTTTGCACCATGCATGTTGCACGCAGAAGAAAAAAATATGCGTGAGGAAGGGCTGAAGCCCCACTGGAGGTGAGCAAGCAATACAACTGTACAAGGACAAGCACAAAAATCCCCTTGCCAATGAGCCATGCTGCACCCCACACCCAGCCCTGCAGTAGCATCTCCCTCTACCTTTCATCCCATCCCCCCTCCCAGCAGCTCCCAACGAACAGCTGAGCAAGAAACTAGAGAGGAAGAAACAATGAGAAAAGAGCCTGAAAAGACAGAAAAATTGAAAACCCACCCTAAACCCCTTGCTTGTTCCTCCCACTTCTGCGCCGGCTGTGAATGCACACGGCCATATCCTACTCCCGCATCCCATTCCAGGCACAGGAATGAAACACTTGGAGAAGTCACGCTGAGAACTGATGCAACTCATGCTGAAAACTGTTCTTTCCTGGGGCAAACCCCTTATTCCCAACCCAAACCGGGGCAATGGGCTTGCGGCAGGGAGCAGGCGGTGCAGCCCTGTGGTCCCCAGCAGCAGCATACGTGTCACAAGCGTACCAGCTTCCAGCATCCTGGCACCGATGTGCAGGACGGAGAGGCATGGCCACCCCCGGGCAGCGCTTTTCTGGGGTGTGGGGGGTCTGCAGGGCACTGATGCTGGCTCACCAGCCCTAATTACTATGGTAACAGCCTGCACCGGCGCCTGGCTGTCCTCCTTTGATGACTCACTGGGTTTCAAAAGAAGTGGAGCCTCAGCCACCACTGTTCGGAGGCCAAAGCACTGGAAGCCTAGTGGGCACATTGCAACTGCAGGGCCACCAGGTGGGAAAGCATTGCCCACCCTTGCAAAGTTTGCCTTTTTATCACATCTTCCACTCACAGACACCCTGTCACAGGGTGGCAAAGCAGCAGGTTACCTTGCAGATTAAAAATAATAGTAATTGAGCTTCGTCACCAGCTCGCAGCCATCTACTCATGGGAAACCCATCGGGCACCACACTGCAATTGCCTGCTCGTGGTCTCGATAACCCCCGTGCCGCGTGGCAGCCCTGTGCCAGGTGCTGATGCACCACAGTTATCATCTCCTCTGGCGCCAGCCATGCCACGGTATGGCCACTCGTCCAAGCCCACATGCAAACCATGCCCCACACAGGGCCAACACCAGCTCATGACTACAAGGAGCCAGGAGAAAATGCAATGAGCATCCTTCATGCCAGTACATGCACTGCTGGGAGCAAAGCTTGCAGCTCCCAGGGAATGTGGGAGAGAGGATGGGTGCACAAGGGTGTCATGCTAGCGGTGGGGGGACCTGTGGGTACCCCCAAGCTAGGGATACCCTGTTTCAGATGTGAGGCTGACTCCAGCTGTCATCCAGGCAATGCTGAGACTGCCAAACTCGTGTCACAGGTGAACAGCCAGCAGCACGTGGTGCCAGCAGCAGCCCTTGCTTCCTCTTGCAAACAAACGCAAGGCTGAAAAAGCCAAAAAAAGCACCAAAACTGGTACTGAGGGAGCAGCATGGCTGATGCCTGGCCTGGCGGGGCCAACACAGGAGCTGGGGCAGGATGGGGCTGAGCCACGTGTCCCCGTACCCCACAGCATGGGGTGAGAAAAGCCCCATTATAACCCTGGGTACATCTCAAAACATCCTCCCAGAGAAAGGCTTCGCCCCAGGGCTTTCCTGGCAATAATTAATTGAGTCATATTTAAATCCAGCCAGCGGCCATATGGTAGAAAAGAGGATTAAAATCGCATGCTCCAGCTGCATTCAGGGAAATCCAGTTATAAGGAAAAATCCTCTGTGCCTGGCCCCAGCCTGCTGCCAGAGTACGTGCCGCTGCCACCCCTTTCCCTCTGGTGGCCGGGGAGCATGGGCTTGCTGGCGGGGCGCTGGCTGGTTGGTAATTCGGGGAAAAAGGGAAATAAAAAAACCTGCAGGGAGCAGGTACAACAGCAGTGGCAGATAATACATGCTCTGAGTCACTACCCTTCGGGGGTAGCATGCTTTAAGTTCATTAGTAAGTCATTAGTAATGGGCGGGGGGTCACTCTGCTTCGAGATTTTCCTTAAATATAAATTAATTTTCCATCGAGGAGGCAAGAAGGCAAAAGTTTTTTGCCAAATTCCTCTCCTGATGGCACAAGCGAGCCCTAGCCTGGCTTTCCCCCAGCACATCTTCCCAGCTGACCGACGATTTTCCCAGGATTACTTTACCTGAACCACTCACCCCACAAACCACCGCTGGGAAAAATCAGGATTTTCATTGAAACGATGAGAGGGCTACCGCTGTGGGGATGGCGGGGTGGGGTGCCCCTCTGCCTGCACGGCCATCACCCCCAAATCGCCCCCCCTAAGCCAGGCTGGGTCAGATCCATCCCTACTGAGGCTGCCGTGGGGATTTGGGGTTGGGAAAGTCTCACCCTGCCTTCCCAGGGAAGGAAAAAAAAAAAGAGAAAGAAAGAACACTACGTCTCATTCATCCACGGAAAAAGCCTTTCCTGTGATGGCAAATCAGTTGATTAACTGAGGATCAAACCCTCTAAATCCAACCTTTGTTGGGGAGCCTGAACTCTTCGTGCGAGGTACCGAGGTACCTCTCCCCTGCGCCCAGCCCCGCAGCCGCCCGCCCCGCGGGACGGGGACCCCGCGCCCCCGCAGGTGCCATCGCCACCCGGGACTGGAGGTCCCCGTGGGGCAGCGGGGGTGGGGTGGGTGGATTGACCCCCTGGGCTATTTGGGATGGGGATTTTCTGCTGGTTGTGGAGCGGTTCGGTGCCCGCTGGCAGCGGGTGGCCGGGGCTCGGGACCGCCCTGCCCAACCCCAGTGTGCCCCAGGGCTGCCAGTCTCAGTCCTCCCAGTGCTCCCAGTGCCCCCAGCCCCGGCTTCCCCCGTGTGCCCGGCGGTACCTGGAGGCGGGCGGTCCTGCCCCGAGTCCCCGCGGGGCGGGCGGCGGCGGCGGGACGGAGGGACGGATGGATGGATGGATGGCGAGATGGATGGATGAATGGATGGCGAGATGGATGGAGGGAGGGTGGGAGGGGTGGAGGGGCAGCGGGAGGAGGGATGCGAGCCGGAGGCAGGAGGAGGGTGGTCAGCAGCAGCCCCGAGCGGCGAGTCCCCACCCAGCTTTGTCTGCGCTCATCCCTCTGCCTACAGGAAGCGGCTCGGCCCCGACTTCCTCCTCCTCCACCTCCTCCTCCTCCTCCTCCTCCTCCACCTCCTCCTCCTCCTCCTCTTCCTCCTCCTCCTTTTCCTCCTTCTCCTCCTTCTCCTCCTCCTGCTCTCCTCTCCGATTCCCCGGGTTTTGCAGCTCGCTTTTCTCCAGACCTCACTGTCTCCTGCCCCTGCCCCTCACCCTGCCTCAGGCCCACTCCCTGTGTCTACCCTCCCCGTGTCCCTGTCTTGGTCTCTATCCCCGACCCCTTCCACGGCCCCTTGTCCCTGTCCCCACCACTTACCCCCCCGACCCTGCACCCCACACATGCTACACACCAGTCCCACAAGCCTCACCCCCGCACTGTACCTCCATCCTGCACCCCACGCCCCTTGCATCCACCACACCCCCTACACCCCACCCACCCACCGCTGCATCCACAGCCCCCCTGCTCCCATCCCTGCCCTTTTTCACACACCCACACCCACTTCACAGCTCCAAACACCCCATGACTGGCTCCTCTCTTCTGTCCCCCAAGCCCCCCAAACCCTCCAGTACTCACACCTCTGCTCTGACTGACCCAGCCCCCAGCCCCCTGGCACCCCTAGCCCCCTCCTGGCCCCCTCAAGCCCTTCCAAGCTCACAAGCTCCCATCTGAACCCCTCTGCCTGTCCCACCAGAGCCCTGCTCGGCACAACACCCAGCACTCAGAATTTTGTATTTTCTTTTTAATCAATGTGAGCCCGTATGCCTAGTTTTTAGGATTTCAGATGGAAGATTTCGGAGGCACAAGTGAGCTGGTGAGCACTGGTTGGGCTTTTATAGGGTGACCTTTTCCTTTCACCCCATCTGCACCCCAAAACATCCACAGCCAGCCCGGCTGTGTGCTCATGGCTGTACCTTGTTAAAATAAATGTATTTCGAATTAAGAAATTTCAGGTGCTGAAGCTGCTAACTGGCAGGTCTCTGGAAGGCTCAACAGCCCCACAGTACGTGTATACATCGACCCCGGGCTGGGCTGGGGCAGGGGGCAGAGCAGGGTTGGGGTGCAGCTCAGGCCCCCAGAACAGGGCACTGTAAGCCGTGCCAGTGCCCACAGCAGCAGCAGCACAATGGGATGCAGCTCCCCGCAATTGGTAGGCATGGGCATCCCACAAAGGGTGGCAGCGGGAGCCCCCTGGGGCTGGCAGCAGTGGGCATGGGGGGCTGCGTGTCCCCCCTCCGCTGCCCAAGCTCTGCAGGGTTCCTGGCAGAGAGATGCTGGCTGCCATAAACCGGGTTTCCCCTCCTGTTTCCACAGCAACACTCGATGACTGATTTCCTTCACTGCCCTATAAGCGGGGCACAGGAGCTCAGCCCTAACATGCCACCCTGACACCCGCAGAGCCCACCCGCAGCTGCCCCCGGGGCCTTGGCACCCCCCTGGGCAGCACCCACATGTGGCTGGGGGTGGCAGGGTCCCCCCACCCTATAGACATTGAGCCACTGACCCCAAATGCAGCGCAGGGTATGTGTGATGCTGCTTTAAATAGAAGTGTTGCAGCCAAAGATAATTTCAGGGTGCAGAAAGTCCCCAGCTGAAAGAGACACCAACACATGGGGTATTTTTGCAATTATCACCAATTAGTTGGTGGTGCCTGACTGGGTGATGTCATACCAAAGGGTATGTCCAGCGATGTTTTGGAAGGGCTGATAAAAAGAGGATGCTCTGCGAGGCACCCACCTGGGGACAGCTGTTGCTACTTCAAGGCAGGAGAAAGCACCGCCTGCTTTGATCTGGAGGCAAAATTAAAAAAAACCCATAAATAAGGATACTGCTACATTTCCCTTTTTTAAAGTACATTTCGCAGTTGGCTCCATAAAATTGGCATTTGCATGTGGTCGCCCTACAAAATCCCAAGTCTTCAACCTCTTGGGCTGCCATGGAAAGGTGACAGGAGATGCAAAAATCTGGAAGTGAAGCAACTGGAGATGAAATGGCCTGAGAGCAGCCTTTTTGTGAGAGCTTAAATTCATGAAACGGTAATGCAGAGCAGCAGAAAGGCTACCGGCACTGGGGAGCATCTCAGGGAAAAGGCCAGTACGGGTGCAAGGCTGCCTGGGGACATGCCGGGATGGGAACTGGAGGACCTTTCCCCCTGGGGACCTGTCCCGCGGTGAGATGAAGGAGCAACGGAGGCCAAGCCATCATATGTCTTCAAATGGAGGGGAATTAATTTAAAAACATAGCTGGAGGTACTAGGCTTTGCTAAACACAGCCTACGGGGAGGGGAGAGCCTCCTCCCTCTCCCCCCCTCGGTGGCAGGGCTGGCTTGCTCTGCGAGAGCCTGCAAAAAAAACCCATTCAACATCTGGTTTTAGGAAAATGTAGGGGTTTTATAGGCCAAGGATGAAATCTGGAGGCTATTCTTAGTACAGACAATGCAGTCCCCCTCCCAGAAGTTGCTCGCTCCCTTGTGCTCCTCCCTCCTGCGTGAGGCAATTAGCTGCCCCAAAAATGCCCAACATTAGCAGCAATCAGCAATTAGGCACCAAGACTCACGGCCATCCGAAGGTCAGCGCCTGCCTCGCTGAGGGCAAGGACTATTTTTAAAGGACAAAGGGAAATCGCTGGTAACATGCAATTATTTTCGGAGCCTGTAGAAAAGGCACAGGATGACCTGGCACCGCTCCACCGCAGGTGCCGAGGGTGCCAGGAGTGGGGGACGGTGAGGGTATCCCACGCCAGAGGGGCACAGCCCCACGTCTCCATCCCCGCCCCTCTCCCAAGGTGTTTGGAGGAGGGATGGATGGCAAAGGCAGGCAGGCTCCAGTGCAGGGTGCAGGGATGCCCCAGGCTCCTGGGGGGTGGCGGTAGCCCTGTTGGTCCCAGCATTAGCGTGGCACATGGTCACCTCCAGGCCTGCAGGATGGTGGCATGTGCTGGGAGAAACCACTCAGCAAACTTTACTGATGCTGCTTCCCTGTGGGAGAACAGGCTCTTCATCTACCTTCACATCTCCATCTCCTGCAGGAAATCAGGATTTTGCTGGTAATAATGGTGAACTCACCACATCAGACCAAGCACACAGCCCTTATCTTCCTTCTCTACCACTTGTATTGGGTGTGAGAGGATAAACAGGCTGAGGATCGAGAGCTGCTTGGGTAGCTGGGAAGGGGGACATGGAAAGACTGTGGTTATTAGTACCTCCTTTCCTTGGCTGAAGGAAGTAGGTGCCAGGATCAGCAAGCCTGGCAAAATCAAGAAGAAAAGAACTGGCTAATAATGTTCTGAGGAGTTTAATCAATGCTGGTGGCATGGGAGATGGAAGGGTGGCCCTGGGTTTTGGAGAGAGGATGGCTGCAGCACAAAGCCTCTATCAGATACTGGTTCACCCAAAAACATCAACTCGGGAAAGAGAAAATGAGTCTCCCCTGCCCACATGCCTGCAGAGAGCGGGGCCTCGGGAAGTCCCCAGCAGGCACCGTGAGAGGAGGTGGCAGCTCTGCCAGCATCCCTGCACTCGGCCTGAGGCTCAGGATCACACCTTCCACTAACACAGCAGAGCATCTTCTCCCAGCTACTCATCCCACCCCCTCTAAGCAGAGCATGGTCCAAGCAGAGGAGGGAGAAAGGGGGACTAAAGGGATGGAGCATGGCAGGCGGAGGATGGTCTTGCTCATCACACTGGTGACTGCTGCCTGAGGTGGGGATCTGAGCAATGGCTGCCAGCTTCCCCCAGCCCCAGGATGGCAGCGAATGCTGCTGCTCAGCCCTGCTGGCTGGGCTGAGGGGCAGTGGGGCTGGGGATAGGCTTATGCCCCCCCTAGCCCGCGGGGTCCCTGCACCCCAGGGCTCTGCTGTCACCGCCACCCACCCAGGCTAAGGGGTGATGCCCCTGCTGAGCTTCTCTGCTCTGGAAACAGGGGAGTATTTTTGAGGGGAATCATTAGGAAAAAAGCAAATCACATATTGCTCAGCACCCTGGCCGGGGCCAGCATGGGGACACAGTGAGCTGTGGGCTACTGGCCCATGGGGACACTGGAACCTGCTGACCCCCCAGTACTTCCCACTGGGACTGCTGGGGCCACCCAGCCCCACGATGGCAGCCACCAAGGAGGGGCTCAGCCCTTGATCCCAGAGCAGAGCCCTGCTCCAGCTCTTACAGGTTGGGGACCCCCTGAGCAGCCCACACGGGGGGCTCACTGGGATGTGTGGCAAGAGCCATCGACGTAGCACAGCTGCAAGGAGAGCAGGCATTCCCATCTGCAACCCCTCCTATGGACACCCCTGTGCCCTCACTGCTATCAGGAGCTCCTGCAGGTCCCCCCACACCTCCTCCCAACATGGGAGTGAGTGCTGGAAGTGGATGCTATTTTTATAGAAATCATCAAAAAAACAGGAGTGAAAGGATCAGCCCATCCATCCCTCTGCCCACGGCTGGAGTTGCCTTAACTGGTTCTCTGCAGCAGGGCGATGATGGAGTGGAGAGCACAATAAATGTTATGTGTTCGTGAAATTCCTAAGTGTTTCATCCTTCACTTAAGCCTGGGAGCATTCTCACAGAATCATTTAGTTTGGAAAAGACCTTTGACATCCAGTCCAACCATTAACCCAGCGTTGCCAAGCCCACGAGTAACTCATTCTCTAGGCACCGCATCTACACGTCTTTCAAACACCCCCAGGGATGGTGATTCCACGACCTCCCTGGGCAGCCTCTTCCAACGCTTGACCACCCTTAAGTTTTAAACTGCCAAGAGTCAAAGTAATGCAAACAACTGTCACTTTATTGTCATTTCCAGCTGTACCGCAAAAGGCACACAACAAACTTCATTGGTACAAAATAATTTTGCTGCGGGGTTTTAGTAGAGTTTTCCTTGTGTTTTTTCTTTTGCAGCACAGTCACTGGCTCTCCCATCGCCCCGACGGGAAGATCCTTTCACAGAAAGGACTATTTCATTCGTGCAGACAGATAGCTCATTATTGCAGGGGGAGAGGCAGGAAGGGCAGGCGAGCACGGCCACCCTTGTCCCCCACAGGACCTGTGCAGCCACCCTGGCCACCTATGCAATTAAAGGGCACCTCTGTGTCCCCCTGCTCCCTGGCACGCCCCCGCTGGCTCGCAGGGCACTGCTCCTGCTTGCCCAGGGGTGAGCTCCATTGCAGCCCCCGACATCACTCCAACCCTGGCTAGGACACTTCGGTCCGGGTTCAGCTGCAGGATAACAGGGTGGGGGAAGAAACAGAGAGGCCCTGGTCTAGCTGCCCCCCACCCTGCAATGCTTTCTGACCAGCGTCAAGCATTTCTTTACACAATTTACCCTTTTTTCTCCCTCCAGCTATGTGTTTTGGCAGAGCAGTGGCTGAGGGTCCCATGGAGGGCACCTGGGGCTGTCTGGCAGAGGGGCTGCCAGCAAGACGCCTCAGCTGGGTGCTGTAGCCCTGCTGCCTCACAGGGGCTGGCAGAGGAGAAAAAAAAAGAGGCTGGGGATGATTTTAGGGGATTTTCCTGCCTGTACCAGCCTACGCAGTTCCAGCAGGGCAGACACATGTTGCTGGTGCACACCAATCCTGCTGCACACTGCAAACGCAGCCATGGATGGGATGCCGCTGCTAGCAAACCCTAGCATCCCAGCCTGGGACACAGTGCTCACAAGAGAGGCTTTTGGGGGGTTTGCTGAGGTTCCCCCCAAAACCAGAGCAGGGCACATAGCTCTGAGCCCCCAGGCAGCATCCCTCTGGCTGCCTGGACAGCTCTAGGGGAGACAAAGAGAGCCTTTAGAGGCCACCGTCCTCCAGCTTGCCCTGCCAGCATTTGGCTGTCTATATTATTTTCCCATAATATCCCTCATGCCAGGCGAGACCAAGCTCTGGGGTGGGGACACACTGTGCCAGTGCCACAGTCACACTGTGCAGAGCTGTGGCAGCACCCAAAGCTCTCCCCTACCAGCTCCCGCATCAGTAATGCTGAGGTTTTTTACACTGTGCCAATAGCTACGCTCCACTTCTTTTGGTACCAGCTCCCCTTTCTTGGCCCCCTTCCCCAACATTTCTTATAAAAATAAGATTGTGCTTGTTTATAAAATAATATTAATTTTTTTTAAGAAAAGTTTCCAGTTAAAAAAAAGGTGGTATATCAAAATATGGCAAAACTTTGGCTGTCAATCACTAAACTCTAATTAAAAATATCGACTAAAAAGGCATTGTGCTGTGAATATTAGCTGCTGTAATGCTTTACCCTCCGGTACCGATGGGAAATATTACACCTGGACAGGCTGGCTTCCCTAGGACACACTCAGAAGCTGCCCTTGGGTTTTTCTAGCACATCACCATCATCCTTTAGCAGAACTATTCAAACTGTAAGTGACCTAAAGACGCATGAAAAGCCTTGGTAAAATACAACGGAGACTGCGCCGGGAAGAGCCACACTTACAACATGGTTGCATACATATTCTTCTCGAGAGGAAAGTCTATTCTCTCACCTTAGTGCTTAGAAAAAAATATGAGTGTTTATACAGTTCATTAAAGGAGAGGCAGATCCTTTGTATAAAAGGTATTTTAGAGCAGAAGTAAAATGCAAATGGGTCTATAAGATCCAGACATATATAAACATACATACCTCAATATATTTATATATGTAATCTCTATATATTCAAAGTCTGGGATGCGTTATTGCAATATCCTTACAGGTGACTTATTCTTTTCCATCCTCCTTTGCTTGCTGTTTTCTTGGGTTGGGTGTTTTTTTTTTTTGGTTTTGGGTTTTTTTCCTCAAAAAAAAAAAGAAAAAAAAGAGAAAAAACAAGCTGCAAACGGCTCTGAGACCTCCCAGCTGCCAGCTGCCTCACCAGGACTGCTCTGGTCTGACCTCCATCATGTGTTTTTGGAAGAACTGGGTTGATGCTCTGCCCCAGCAGCCGCTGGTCATGCCTTCCTCCACGGTACATCACCAGTGCCCAGAGATCCTCGGCTGGTTATTGCTTAATTCTCCCTCCCCATACTGGCCTTTAGGGTATTTACATTTCTTTGGCTTGACTTGAACACAACATTCTGGCACTTTCTCTCCATCATCGGCTGCTACCAAGCCACTGCTGGAGCTGCTGGCAGCACTGAAGATGGGGGCAAGGAGGAGAAGAGGCCACCTCACCATGAGGTGATGAGAAAACATGGGTTGGCTTCTGCTAGCTCAAACAAGTTGTGCTTCTCCCAGTCGAAATAAAACAACTTGTGTTCGGCACAAACTCATCCAGAGGAGAAAGAATGCTGGGGGACCACCGGTGGGACTCCGCCATGCCCGGGGGTCTCCATCCCACCCGCCGTCAGAGCGACCCTGTGAGTGCCATGGTTTCCACAGCCCCGGTTTGCAGGGAGCGGTGCAGGGCCGGGGAAAGGCAGCGCTGACAGCCCCCAGTGCAGGGCAGGGAGCCCCAGCCTCCCCCCGAGGGCGGGCAGCCAGTCCTGCCCCCCCGCGGTGCTCAGACGACAAACTCGGGGACTTCGTCATGGGTGAGATCCAACGAGAAGTATTTACTGGTTCTTTTGACGGGGAAGGTCTCTTGGATGTTGATGCACTGCTGGGCCAAGCAGCCATTGCAGTAGAGCCCTTCCTCCTCCAGCCCATGGGCGCAGCCGAAGGTGTAGCTCTGGGCCGTGTCCTGGCAGAGGTTGGCCAGCTGTAAGAAGTCCTTCTGGTAGAGCCGAATGTCATCCAGGCTAAGGCTGTGCCGGTCCGTTGATGTCTTCGGTTTCCTGCATGTCGTCTAGGACAAAGCAGAGAGGAGGCTCAGGACCTGCCGGGGAGCCAAGGGGGTCTGGGAAACCCAAAATGCCAGTGCCAGCAGAGCTCCGGGTTTCCCCAAAGCCCCCCCAACACCACGTACCTGGGGTAAGGAGTCGGTGCTCTGCCCCCGCAGCTTCACCACTGTCTCCGAGGAGCTGGAGGTGGAGGAGCTGATCTCTTTCACGATAAGCCCTGCGCCAGAGAGGGAGGAAGAGGAGAGTGTGAAGGTTCTTTCAAGGCTTCTCAGCTCTCCATGCCTGCTGCCCCTGGGGGCTTGCCCTTGCTTTTGGGCAAAGGCACCCTCAGCGCAATGGGGTGGCATCACCCACCCCAATGGCTCCACTTGCAACCAGAGTTACCTACAAAGCATCCCAAATTTGCAACAAAACAGCATCCAAAGCCATCACCAGGGAGCCTGGCACCCAGAGACCTCCCAGTAGCTCCCAGCACAGAGCTGGAAATGCAGACGACTCTTTGGGTGCAGGCACGGCTCTGGAGAAGCCTGGCTCGTACATGCAATAACAGCACCCATGCTCATGGGAACAAGCGAGGCGTTGTGAAGAAACTGAAAGTGGGCCACAGCAACTGAGAACATTGCTGAAATTATGTCCATTGCCCCCGGGCCCTGGTATCTCCAAATAAGCCAGCATGCCTGGGCGTACACCTCTGTGCCACGGGGCGGCTACATGGAGCATCAGTCCTGCTCAGAGTAAAACCTGCACCTTTCCCGGGCAACCCCTTCTCTTTATAGTTTCACCAAATTTATCCCATTTCTCCTTTGACCCATGGGGCAAACGGCTTTTCCCAGCATCCCAAACAGACGCCTTGGGCTAATTTCGTTCTGCCGAACACCAAAGGTGTGACTTGAATTGGAGACTTGGAAAGAAAAGTGGCTGCCACCTTACCGGAGTGCCCGTTGAACTTGCGTGACAGCAGCATGTCCTCCGTGATGTAGACGCACATGTCAGGGCTCACCTCCATCTCACCAGCCTGCTCCAGCTCCCGGGGGTCATCCACCAGCATCTCGATTTCTGCAGGCGAGGAGGAGGTGGGACAAGTCACTGATGTGCACCTTCAGAGCACCCTCCAACCCCAATTTACCTGGTGAGACCCAAGCTGGAAAGCCCATGCTCAACTGGTGTCTCACCATCATCCTGGGAGTCCTCCTCCAGTCGGTCCTTCCCGCCGCTCTCCACCCCGGAGGTGTGGGAGCTGCCATGGCTAGTCATGGAGCTGCACGTCTTCAGCTTGCGGTGGGCACCGGCCCCTGAGAAGCCGTCCTCAGGGCCCATTTCCCTGGGTTTGGGGTCGGTCTCGATGCCCGAGGTGTGGGAGCTGCTGTGGCTGGCGGTGGAGTGCCGGGAGAGGCGCTTGTGCCGGATGCTGCCGGCACTGCTGCCGCTGGCCCGCGACCGCTTCTCCAGCTGCTCCATGTCCAGATCAAGGGTGTCACTGATGTACGACTCGCGGTACTGCTTCTTCTCTGCAAGGCCAGCGGCACACCGTTGGCACACAGCAGCCTGCACCCCAACCCCTCCAGGTGCCCTGGCCCCCCTGGGATGGGGCATGGCCCCTCCCCCAGCACCTAGGGGCACTGTCACCAAAGCCCAGTCACGGTGGCACACCAGGAGCCAGCCCTGTCCCGGTGGCATATGGGGATGGTGGAGTAGGGGGCCTCAAACTTGCTGTGCTCTGTGCTGTGCTGTCCCTCCAAAGGAGAAAGAGGAGGAGAGGAAGAAGAGAAGGAGGAAGAGGAGGAGGAGAAAGAAAAGGAGGAGGAGGGACAATGAGCAGGAAGAAGTTGAGGAGGACAAGGAGGAGGAAGAAGAGGAAGAAGATGAGGTAGAAGAGGAGAGAGAAAAGGAGGAGGACGAGGAGGAAGAATAAGAGGAGGTCAAGGAGGAGGATGAGGAGGAAGAGTAAGAGGAGGTCAAGGAGGAGGATGAGGAGGGGCAGGAAGAAGATAAGGAAGAGAAAAGGAAGATGAGGAAGGGAAAGAGGAGAAAGAGGAAGACCTTACACTTGCACAAGGGCTTTTCGAGCTTGGAGATGGGGTGTGGGGCACTGGGAAGTGCTGCACTGAGGCACTGGGAGGAACTGGGCCACCAGGGACCACAGCAAGGCTTGTGCTGGATTAAGCAGCTGCGGGGAGGGGTGTCTGTGGGCACTCAGCCCAGCCAGGAGAGGTCTGCCCATCAGGCAAGTCCAGGGTGTGCCGATGCACGGTCAAGGGGGATGTAGGGACAGCCACCCCCAACATGCCCCCAGCCATGGGGCTGGCACAAGGACCAGGCGCTTGTATGGGCAGAAAAGCTGGATGGGAGCCCGGCACTGGTGGGATTTACGCCCTGGGGGGCACCTACCCTCGTTCTCCTCCAGCTTGCGGACCTGGCGCAGGACGGGCTGCAGGTTCATGTAGAGCCGGTGGCTGCTGCTGAGCAGCTGCAGGAGGTGGCGGGAGCGCAGCGGGCAGCCCGTGTAGTA
Source organism: Falco biarmicus (assembly GCF_023638135.1). Lineage (NCBI taxonomy): Eukaryota > Metazoa > Chordata > Aves > Falconiformes > Falconidae > Falco > Falco biarmicus. The sequence goes on along the minus strand of NC_079294.1, from coordinate 38,162,878 downwards.
GATGAGCTTTCTGGCTGAGGGCAGCCCATCCGGCAGGATCTCAAACTTCTTGCCCTGCGTGGGAGAGGGGGGACAGCAGCCCCAGAGAGAAAAATACCCTAATTGTTTCCCAGTCCTGCCACTGCCCACCTATTAACCACCCCACCTGAGGTCTGTGCAACAACACCCCATGCCCACGGCAGAGCCCAGGAGCGACACGGGCAGGGATGCTCTGCTTGGCGATGGCGGCACTCACCACGAACACCAGTTTCCCCACATTTGTCCAGGGGAAGTCATAGAGCAACTGCTTTTCTTCATCCAAGTTCTGCAAAAAGAGGAGAGGTGGACATGGCTGAGGATGCCAGCAGGGGCTGCCCATGCCGGCCTGGCAGCGGGCACGGAGCCGAGCCATCGCCCTTGCTCAGCCACCTACCTGGAAGATCTGGATGCCCCGCGTCGTCAGCCCCAGTGTCAGGGAGGCTTCTATCTCCCTTTTGTCCTAAGGGAGGAAAAATCAGATGCTTTTAAACACACAATTTGCAACATGAAGTGGATAAATCTGCCCTCCCAGCCCAGGTATCCTCCTGTAGTCACCTCATCTCCCACGCAGCAGCAACGGCCACATGCGGTAGGTGCTGTGTTAATCACAGAATCATTTAGGTTGGAGAAGACCCTTAAGATCACTGAGTCCAACCATTTAATTAATGATGCACACACACTGCCCAGTCACATCCTCTAACATCCTCTGAGTCTCATCCCCCAGGCGCCTGCCACCCACCTCTCCACCCAGAAACACCCTGGCTTAAGGGTCTGGAAAAGCAGTTTAACCTCAGAAAAATTGGAAGAACCTTCGGAAACAGAGCTGGGGCACTTCTATGCCTGAGAACAACCTGTTGCTACACTGGCACTCTGTGCTCTCCCAAAGGCTTCTCCTCTTTAACTTAAGGATGCTACAAAGTGGTCTGTGAAGCACCACCTCCCAGTGAACAAAGTGCTTTGTGCCCAGGAGAAAAACCCAGCAGATATTTCTTAGGATGCCAAAAAAATAAGATCCCAGAAACCTCACAGCTGCCTCCCCACACCCTGGCCAACCTCTTGCCTCTCCTTCACTTGTAGAAAATAGCAGAAGTATAAAAAGTTGCCTCTGGGAGCAAAGCACTGCCCTCGAGACTGCTCTGCTCCAGCCAGCGAGTGCCAATTCAACCACAGCTCTTCCCAAAATACCTTAGAAATCACTTGGCCGTTGTTCCTTTCAATAAAAAGCATCCCTGAATCCAAAGCCTAGCCTGGGCTTGTGGCCAGGGCTCACCTTGTACAACCTGTAGTAGTGCACCGCCACGTCGTCCAGCCGGACAGCCTCCTTGATGTACTTAAGATGGGCTTCGGAGGCCGTCAGGGCAAACTGATCTTTGTGCATGTTCGGGACGTGCTTCAGGATGTAGTCCTTGCCCCTTTTTGCAACCACCTGTTTGGAGGAGAGGAGAAGCTTGTCTGGGGGAACTGCTCCATGCTTGCTTGGGGCCAGACACCAGCCCCGGTGATTTCAAGGGAAAAGGGAAATGGGAGCAATATGCTCCGTTATAGAGAGCTACAAGCAAAAATGAATTAGATACGGCAGCCAACAACTTCTCATCAGCAGGATTTCCCACTGGGAAGCACATGTTTGCTCTGCGTGCCCGTCTCGGGGAGCTCGTGCCACTGGTGACACCCATGCCGGGGCAGGCAGAACCACGCACGGGGTCCCTGCGTGGCTGGGGACACCAACGCTGGGCTAGCGCTCCACAGTGACATGTGTGAAAAAAGCAAGAAACTGGCAGATTTTGGGGCAAAACCCAGAAAACACATAAAGTGAGCAATGGTGCCCAGCATTTTTATTAATCTTCCCCTTGCCAGCATCTGCTGGCAGTCCCGGCTGTGGGGAGCCACTGGGGAGGTTCGCCTGTTTGGGGTCCAAGGGCACATCACATGTGGCCATGCAGCCCCTCATTGCTCCCCACTAACTAGTATTTACCCGTCTGGTAATAATTGGGCTTGTTTTTGGGCACCCTGCTGAGTCTGGGGACGTGCCCTCGCCATGAGGAGGGGTGGCCCTGCTGCAAGGGGTCCCAGCCAGGAGCTGTCTATGCTGCTGCCATGCCATACGGGATTGTTCCCCACCCCATTCCTGCGCAAAATCATTAGGATGGTATTGCCCCGGCTCTGCTGCCAGTCCGAGGTGACCTGGGGCTGCATGTCACCCTGTGCCCTGCCGCAGTTTCCCTCCAGGATTATGCCAGGAGCTGCCTACACCCATGGCTGCTGCCAGTAGAGAGGACACCAATTCCCAGAGGCCTGAGGGGGTGCACTTGATGATGGTGGGATGAAACCCTGATGGCACGTGGCATGCAGGGAAGCCCCCATGAGCATCCCTGCAGCACACAGGGAAATCCCCACCAGCGATATGAGCTGCTCCAGCCACCACACCGCCTCCAACCCTCCCTGCCTGCAGCTATTTGCAGCCCTCCAGTTGTCAGAGGTTATTAATAACTGGGACTAAGCCAGAGATAGGGAGGCAGCAGGAACACCATCCACCCGGGAAGCCTCCGAGCAGCCCAGCATCAGCAGCCTCATGGGGGTTCACATGAGCTCAGAGTGGGGATCCCGTCACAGTGCGCTTACCCAGGCAGGGAAATAGGCTTCAGGCTCAAAGTACTTCCCATAGTGCTTGTTGCGCTTGAAGTCGCCCAGGTCAGCTTGGAGAGCAAAGGCGGTGAGGAGAAAATAGGCTTCCTCGCGCAGCACGCACTGCGAGTGCAGCACTTGCTTCCGCAGGTGCCAGTAGTAGTAGTAGCGTGCGGTCCGGTCGCTGTGAGGGAGCAGAGAAGAGAGGGGAGGAAAGGGCAGTCACCCACCCGTGACCCAGACCAGGGGGTGGGAGACAATCTCACACCTTCCTCCCAGCGGGAAGCTCTTAGAGAGGGAGCAGGGCTGGCTGCTCAGGCGTTTGCTCCCTTTTTCCCCCTTCATTAAAGCCGGGGCTCCCACTAGGCGCTGCAAAACCACAGCCGCTTTGCTGAGCTGAAATTTCCAGCCGGTGCCTCCCGCAGGTGGAACAACCCGCCCTGAGAGCATCCCTATGGGGCTGCAGACGTCACCGTCTCCCCACACCCCCCCACACCCTGAAAATCTTTTTGTCCCTGAAACAGGACCTGAAGCTCCCACCCGGCCACAGGCACATACGTGAATTTATATCAGGCTGTTCCCTGGGTTAAGCTCTGATAAACCCCTAAATACGATATCCTCAGCCCCCTAAAAGGCTTTGTCATCGCTGGCGGGGAGCAGTGTCCCCTCCTGCCCCTGCACAGCAGGTGGCAGGGAGCAGGCAGCACCCAGCCACAAACAGCCCCAGCTTTTGGGACGCAAGCAGCATCCCACAGCATCCCAAGGCTGTGCAGCTGCAGTAAGCAGCCCCCGAGCCAGGGGCACCCCAGGGTGCTCCCCTGCCAGCCACCTGCCCCAGCCGAGTCCGGGGGGTGCCCCCATGGTGGGGATGGGTGGGTGCGCCCTACCTGATCAGCCTGCCGTTTTCCACATAGTACTGCACTCGGAAGTGGATGATCATCGGGGGGCCAAACTGGTCGATCCCCTGGAACGGAGGAGATTTTCAGGGCTTCTGCAGAGACCCCAGCAGCGTACCCCGGCCCCTCACCTCGGCTCGCCCAGGGGCAGGTCTGTCACCACCACCCCTTGCCCCACCATGGCATTTTTTTCTGAATTAAGAGTTTGACACTCATTTTTTCCCCTCAATATGCTGAAACATGAAGGGGATTTAGATGTAAAGAAGCAAGTGGTTGGGCTCAAGACCATCAGGGGGCCAGCAGCCCCCCACCACTGCTGCTGTCGCTCTCCCACCTCATCACCCACTAGTCCCCATCTCAGCACCAGCACAGGAGCCATCACACCAACCCTCTTGGTACATTGCATTGAAAGAATTAAAAGGTGCTTTGGAGGGAAAAAAACCCAAATCTTGATTTTTAGAAACTGGAAGAAGGGACACCTCAAAAATTCTCCTGAAAAACAAGGAAATAAGGGAGGAAAAAACCCACAGCTCCAGGGTGGGGAGTGTGGAGGATGCATCCCCAGCTGGGGCACCTGGTGGCACATGGGGTGACAGCCGTCAAGCATCATCCAGGTTTCATTCACTTTGCACACCCGCCCCACCACTCCGCGCAGGCTAACAGCCAAGTGCCCCACCCCGCCGCCCCTCAGCTGCGTTCCCATGTCCTGGAAGTGACCTGCGACGGGGACAGAGGTGGCCTTACTGCCGTCAGCTCTCCATGCAAGACCTCACCGCTGACCTTGCTGGCCTCCTTCTTCCACTCCTTGGGGCAGTACTTGTAGAGTTTCTGGGCCAGGTCCATGTACACGTGCTCATTGTCTGGATGGGACAAAGGTGGCATCAGCATCCTCCTGCGTGTCCCCTGCATCCTGCCAAGCCCTGCCTTGGCCCCCACAACCCATCAGTGGGTAGTGCATGGGGGCCCATAACCTTGTCACCTAATGAGAGGCCACCAAAGGGCTGGGTAAATCTATACCCCCCTTTGGGCAAACACACATCCCTGGTGGCACTGCACCTTGCTGAGCCATGATGGCATCAGGCTGGACCAGCCACAGGCACTGAACCCACAGTCTAAGCCCCTGACTTACTCTGGATGACGCTGAGCCCGAAGAGGTGACAGTCCTTCAGCCTCAGGAGGTCACACACCTGCACCAGTAACTCATGGCACAAAATTTTCACCTGCAAAAAAACCCCCCACACATGGCACCTGCTCCATCTGTTCCCAGCTGAGCTGGGCAGGTGGCACCAAACCCCCCACACAGGGTCCCCAGGCAGGACCAGGGGTGTGACAGGCTGGGCTGTGAGGCTCATTTTTCCATGGGGCCAACACAGAAGTCCCCAAAAGCAGGGTCCCCCCTGAGGTGCAGGACCAGAGTTCTCCCAGGGATGGGATACACAGGGGACCATGGGGCAGCTCCAGAACAGTGCGGTGGTAGAGAGCTCACCGCAAACCAGCCTGGCACCAGGGAGATGGCTTTGGGGACAAAGAACAGAATATTGGCTGGTGGTGAATTAAAAAACATAAAAAGCAAGGGAATTTCCACATTCAATACTACATCCGAATCAGAGCCAGACCCCCTCCTGTTTATTTGCTGGGGTACATGAGGCTGAATTGCCACCCACAATGGATGCGTGGAGTGAGGACTAAAGGAGGAGGGACTGCCCGCAACTCGTGGTGCTGCCCTGTGGGATGGCATGCAGCAGGTCACCTGCCGAAAACCACAGCACTGCCAGCAGCACATCGAGTCACGAAGAAGCAAGAGGGAGTAAAACACTGCCGCAGCCTTCAGGGGGAATAACTTGTGTGCATTTCTCTGGCAGGGGGAGAGCAGGCAGGCTCAAAATTAAAACCAGAAGCAAAACCAGAGCTTGCAAATGCAGCTGGTGGCAAGCCCCTGGCGTGATGAAAACATTGGTGCTCAGGGGGTTTCCCTGGCCCCTGCGCTGCCTTACATTGATGATGATGTTGAGGGAGTCGTCATTGGGGAGGAAGATGCAAACGCTGCGGCGGTCCTGCATGACTCTGTTGTTGTGGAAGGTCAGTTTGTTCATCGTGGTCCGGGCTCGGGGCGGGCGGCAGGCACCTCACCAGTGGGCCAGGGCGGCCTCGGTCCCCGTGGGCGCCATCCCTGTGGGTTAGAAGGGTGCTGAGCCCTCCACACAGCACCCCCAGCTTCCCACACCCCAATGCAGGCATCCTTCCCACCCATCGCCACGTCCCCTCAGAAGCCGGGTGTCCCCCAAACCCCCCAAAGCGCACCCCACCACAGCCACTGCACATCCCAACCCCGGCGCCGTGGTTAGGGCAGTGCAGGATCGCAGCTGAGCCCAAAAAACCTGACCCAGCAGTTTTATTCTCCCAGCTTGGGTTCGTAAAAACCTCAGGAAAGGCTTTCCTGGCATAATTAAAAAAAAAAAAAAAAAGTCTATCTGCTGGGAACAAACCCGGCTGTGCTGGGGAGGAGCGGTGTGGCAGTGTGGGAGGTTTTGCTGTCAGCAACAGAAAGGCAAGGGGCTGGTGGCGGGTCCTATGGCATTACCCCCATGTCCCTTCCAGCATCGTTCCCCCCAGCTCCAGCTCTTTATGGGGGTTAAATAAAACAACCCACACACTAGCAGTGATTTGGAGATGGGAATTATCATCTCTTGCCATTTCCCAGTGTTTGCCTAAATCCATACCAGGGCCGAGCAGGTGAATCCATTCTAGCATTAACCCCAGGCAATTCTTATTCTCACAGGCAAATATTCCTTAAGCATTTTTTAGCCCTTGACCATCCCCAGGGGCACAAACGCACACATGACACCATAAAAAAGGATCCTTAAACTAGTTCACCCTTTTTCTAACCCATAGATTTATGTTGGCACCGAGGACAGTGTAGCGTCTCCCTCTTCACCAAATATTTGCTTTGGTCTACATAAAAATGCCTTTGGCTTCCAAAACAGTTTAACTTGCATATTTGTACAGCAGGGAAAAAAGTGCCCCGAGGTAACTTTTTGTTAGGTAGTTACTGAGGTTTTGCAGAAGTTGGGAAATCCAGAGGTGATGCTTTCTGGCCTCACCACTCTGGGTTTGCACCACCAAGACCTTGCACAGCTGTGCATCATGCCTGCGCGTTGCACCTGTGTATCACAGACATGCAACACGGCCATGCGCTGCGTCCTTCCACTGTGGTGATGCATTGCGGCCAGCATTGCAGCTGTGCATTGCATCAGTGCATCATGGCCAGGTATTGCATCTGTGCGTTGCATCCTTGCATCATGGCTGTGCCTTGCGGCCATGCATTGTGGCAGTGCCTCATGGCCATGCATTGCATCCATGCATCACAGACGTGCATCATAACCATGCATTGGATCCCTGCATCATAGCCATGCATTGCATCCCTGCATGTGCATCATGGCCATGCACTGCAGCTGTGCATCATGGCCAGGTGTTGCATCTGTGCATTGTGCCCATGCATTGCCACCATGCATTGCAGCTGTACATTGCATCTGAGCATCATGGCCAGGTATTGCATCCGTGCATCATGGCTGTGCATTGTGGCAGTGCCTCATGGCCATGCATTGCATCCATGTATCACAGATGTGCATCATAGGCATGCATTGCATCCCTGCATTGTGGTGGTGTATCATGGACAGGTATTGCACCTGTGCATCACAACCACATATCGCAGCTGTGCATTGCATCTGTTAATCATGGCCAGGTATTGCATCCATGCATCATGGCTGTGTGCCTTGCACCCATGCATTCTGGCACTGCATCTTGGCTATGCATTGCATCTATGTATCATAGACGTGCATTGTGGCCATGCATCGCATGTGTGTATCATAGACATGCAACATGGCCATGCTTTGCATCTATGCGTTGTGATGGTGCACTGTGGCTATGCATTGCAACTTTGCATTGCAACTGTGCATTGTGCCCACGCATTGCGGCCATGCATTGCATTTGTTCATTGTGGCCGTGCACTGCATTTGCGCATTGCATCCATGCATCACGGCTATGCATAGCAGCCATGCCCAGACATGATTGATCCCCACTGGGAGCAAACAGCGCAGTGGATGGGTCGGTTTCAAGGTTCATTACAAATCACAGCGGTGAACAAAATGGGGCTGAAGGTATTTGGCAAACATCCTCACCCCGGCCGGGTGCCCGGCAGCTCTGGTGCACCGACACAGGGCTGGGCGTGAAGTGACTTGTGTGGGCCCTGACAGGGAGGGTGCTGCATCCCCAGCAAAGCACCCATGCCCTGGAGCACCATCCAGCACACTCTGCACCCCGCTCCCACCCAGAAGTCTCCTGCAGCCCCAACGCGTGCATGACAGCATCTTCCCAGCGCAGCCCTGTGGGCTACAGCTGGCTCAGAACTACAGCCACAGGCACAACCCACCTTGGATTTCTTGGTAAACCCGTCACCCGGAGGTTATTCTGTGCTGTCAGCACCACAGCATTGGCCCTGCACACCCAGGGCCCTGCAGCACCCCTGCTGCAGCAGCGAGCATCGGGAACGGGTCCCTCCTCCACCACAGCCTCTGCACCAAGCCCTGCTTGCAGCAGGGTCCCCGAGGAAAACCCCTTCTTAAGAGCACTTGAAAATGAAACCAAGTCTTCAGGGCACTGGCAAAGACCCCAATGTCACAGCTTATCACCTCGCTGTCTTCAAAAACCAGGCAGAGGCCAGGCATCAGGCCCCACCGTGCAGCTTGTGTGTCCCCCAGGAGAGCTTCCCTGTGGTACCATGCTGCTCTTGGCATCCTGGGGCTGTTCATCCCCATGCCGGTCTGTATATTTACTCCTCTTTCTGCAGCGTGAATCAGTCCCTGAGCATCGGGGATTAAAGCACATGAGCTGGCGTCAGCAGAGCATGGGCATGGTGTGGCTCGGTGGGGACTGCACCACCGGAGCCAAAGAAAACATCTCCCCCAGCAGCAGCTCTGCAGGACCCTACCTCTGAGAGCAAGGAAAACACCAGAGGAAAAAACCCCACAACCTCATATATTTTGGTATTTGTATAGAAAATGCTCCAGTTCTGGCTGCTGAATGATATAACACCCCATCAGATGACACACAGAGCACTAGAGGGGTGGCCAGCAGCTTTGCACGACCCTCCTGAGCTCCAGGAGCTGCCCCTGGGGCTCTACCAGATCTCTGTGAGCTGTCGCAGATTTAGCAAGTGGGCACAAAAAGCCCTTTCCAGGGCGATGTGCCTCCAGCAGCCTCAGCCAGACGCCGGCAAATTCTTTCCGAGCATCTGCTGCTCATTCCTACAATGTCAGCTTTGATTCCCTGGGACCCCGCGCTGCTGCCCTCACCGAGTCGCTTCTGCTCTGGTGCAAGCGCTGACAATGAGGCAGGAACATGCCCAGCTCTGAGCTGGAAAGAGCCTGGATTGCAGGGAGAGCCCCCCAGGAATACCATGCCAGGGGGGTGACGCAGGTCGCCCCAGAGCCCGAGTGGGAACCTCCACCCTGGGAGTTTTGCAAGGGGTTTTCTATAGGGAGAGCAAAGACAGCTGGAAAAAACACTGGGAATGAGGACTTGGGCACGGATCAGCCCCCACAGCACCAGGAGATCCAGGTCTTCCAGCCACATTTTCCCTGCCATAGGGAAAAGAGCATTAAACCTCCATAGGAAGGCACTGCAAGTGCCTTGTGTGCCTTGTAACTCCCGGGCTATGTGCAGAAAATTCCTTGATCCGCCGTGTTTTTCACAGCCAGGCTGCTGGAATACCATCTTCCTCCCTCATACCAACGCCACGGGATAAACCCCATTGCAAAGCTTTGCTGGAAAGAAAACATCACGCAATAAACCTGCCGGCCGGCGCAGCTTGGAAAAGCAGCTCGGGCTGTCGCTGCTGACTCGGCGGGGGATTTACTCAGCACGAGGTCTTGCAAACACGGCCCGCTTCAGGCCGAGGTGCCGGAGCAGCGTGCCAGGCTCTCATAGGAAATATAAATTTGGATGCAATTCCAGTGTCAGGGATTTAACATCGCTTGAACTTGCCGGCTGAGATGGGTTTTGCTTCCAAAGAAGCAAGCGTGCAGCTTCTGTGCATGAGAAGTGAGGCTGGTTTGCATGTGCACCATTTCTTCCCCCACACACACGTTATTTCATTACATTTAAAAGATGTGTCTCAGCCTCAATGCCCACGGTCTTGGCTCCAGCTCATAGCCCCGTGGTACCCACCAGACCATCCCAGTGCTGACCACTCCACCCAGCCCCAGTCTGCAGCCCCTAGACAGACCCAGCCCATTTCTCCATCACCCAGATTCATCTCCTCCTTGCCAAAATATCCATTTGTTTTTTTTTTAAATTCTGTCGTATCAGATATTTAACCCATCACCAGGCTTTAGTTCTAGCGCTGCTGAGCCACAACAGGGGCGAGAGAAGGGATTCAGCACAGGACCCACATGTAGGCACAGGCTGTCCTGCAGCGAGAGGCTACCCAAAGTGCAGAGCGAGGTGGGAAGATGAATTCACGGGGCAGGAATTTCTTGTTTTTAAGAGTTTAGAGTCGGTTTTACCCCACATCACAGGGCGCAGGTATGCGCGAGCTGTTATTACAAGTTTTAAGGCCAACACTTAATGCAGCTTCTACTAACCCAAAAGCTAGATTAATTCCTGCTTGTGGTTGCCCCATAATTAAAATCGTCTCCAATTCTTCATGAACTCAACAGTTTCCTCCTAATGAAGAGAGGCAGATGAAAGAGACCTTCACTGGGAAAAAGGACTCGGTTATAAATATTACATTACTTCATCCGCCACAAAAGCTATTTGGATGCTGGAAACAGCCTGGGCAGCCGGGGGCCAGCCCCACCAGCCCCAGCAGATACCCCTGAGTGCTGGAGGCATCCAAAAAGCCTCTGCAAGGAAGGTTCCCCCAGGAGCTCGCCTGTCCCCACCTCTGCAACACTCCTCCTCCTCCTCCTCCTGCTCCTCCTCCTCCTCCTCCTCCCCTGTCCCCCCTTTGGCTACTGCAATGGGACAACAGCAAGGGGCAGAGCGGATGCTGGGGACATCCAGGGACAGTCGCAAAGGGCTGAGCCAAGGGCATCGTCCCAAAGACAGGATAATGGCTCCTCTGTCTCCTCCTATGTGCATTCCAGCTGCAATCGCAGCCAGTGCTGGGGATGAGCCCCATGGGACATCACATCAGGGCACGGACAAACACAGGCCGAACCACAGCAACTCGGGAAACCGCTCCCCCTGCCCGTTCTTCGGCACACACGGAGCCCAATCTGGTGTGGAAGTGCTGATTTACCACCCGCCTGCAATCCACAGCTGAGCCAGCCCAGGCCTCTTCATTCCCTTACTTTGGCGCACTAAAATATAAATAAAGCAGCCTGGCCTCTGCTGAGGATGCACACAGAAACGGATTTCGCCTGGCACAGGCTCCAGCAAGGGAGGGACGGCGCCTGCTCTTCCTCTTCCCTCTTCTGCTATTGAACCGGCCCCTTCCACTTTATTTCCTTCCGGAAAACTTTGCCTTGAGCCTTTGGGATTAGAGAAATATCTGCAAAGAGCATCCAGTTACATCAAGACTGGGTTGGGGTAGGTCTTGCTCAGGACACCCCAGCTTCCCCCATCCAGCTCTGAATCCTGTCCCCCACAATGTTCTTGGGGGCTTTATGAACCATCTCCCAGTGTCATCAGCAACAAGCCCAAACCTCCCAGAGCTCAGATGCTGCTTCCCGGACCACCAACATCACTGTGAAGGATGCATGTGGACATGAAGCATTGCCTTTGCTCCCCCCTCCGCAGGCAGGCTGCAGCCCACACTAGCAGCAGCATCCCTAAACCCCTTTGGATTTGGCTCCGGGCCTTTGCTGCAGGATCCCTGGACCACAAAACAGCTGCAAGGGCCAGTGGCACCATCCTGCATCCCCACATGCCACAGAGAGCACAGCCCCAGGTTTCCAAACCATGGACCTCCCTATTTAATAACCTTGCCAGGATGCTCCAGCCCTGGGCAAACCCTTCCTTCCCGGGAGAAAGCACTTTTGGGAAGCCCCATCCCTGGCACCCCACTACAGGGCACACTCCCATACAGGGGATCAGTGCCCCAACCCCTCCCCGCTCTGGGGAACATTTAGTGCTTTGTGCACATGGGGAAAGTAAAAAAATAAAGGGTGCGAAGCACTCTGCAAACAGCCAAGAGCCCGAAAACCAGCTCCATTTTATGCCAAAACGCACATAACAGCACCGGGACTATCCAGAGCCCGCTCTGCCCCCACCGCAGTCCACGGCAGCCTCGTTTCCACCTCCTAATCTGGCAAAACGAAACCAAACCAAGTTACATTTTTTAATCCTGGAGCGGGCAGAGGGGGATCTGTCTTCCCCCCCAGCAGTGCTGCTCTCTGTCTGGGATTGCTCCTCCGCCAGAGCTTCCATAAACTTCTGCCCCAGCAGCAATGGGGAAAAGCTTTTTTTTTTCCCCTCCCTGCTTTGAAAAATATCCTAAGCACACTTTTCAGACAAGGGGAGAAAAAAAAAAAAAGCATAAAACTCAATTAAGAAGCAGGCAGATATTTTAACCACCGCCATCATTTGTGTACTCCATCTGGAGTCCAAAGGCTGCTTTTTTTTTTTTTTTTTTTTTTTTTAGCAGGAGGGAGCTGACATCATCTTAATTTGAAATTCACATTTATTTTTACATCTGGTCTGAATTAATCTTTTTCAGCGTACTGACTTTCATGTAATGGAATAATTGCTTACAGACTCTGGGTTTAAAGAGCCTGAATAAACTCAGTTTAAAAAAAGAAACCCCTTTACAAAATGATAGTGAAAAGCCAGTACCTATAACCAAACCCCAATACGCCTTCGGGACTGGGAATTTTAAACAAAACAACATCGCTTTCAAGCAAGAGAGCTTGAATTAATCCCTGCTCTACCCAAGAATCGGAGAGGGCAAACGAGCCCCGTGGAAAAACACCACCACAAACCAGCCCGGGAATTAGGCAGAGCAGCAAAGCTCCGCATGCTCAGCTCCATCAACGCCACGCCGAAGCATCACCGGGAAAAGCAGAGTTGGGCTCAGAGGGAAAAACATCCTCCTGACCAGAAACACATTGGCTGTGAGCAGAAAAAAACTGATTCAGGACTGCAAGGCGACAGCTAAGGTGGCAGGGGGCCAGGGGGTACAGTGGGACTGGGCACCACCTTCCTCCATGTACCAGTTAAAGGACATGGGAACACGGAGCACGGTCCTGAGAAAGCTCAGCTCCGACCTGGGAAACCTCGGCCCCGATTTCCTCCCTGCCACGAGGGCACGATGTCAGTTAAAGCCCTGTTTAAGAGCTGCGTGGGTTTGTCCTCACCAATTCCAGAACCTGGCGGGGACTCGCATCCCTGGTGGGAAACCCGGAGAAGACCATTAGTGGCACTGCCAGGCTGCAGCCCGCGCCCCGAGCCACCGACCCCCCCGGCTGAGCCGTGGGTGGGGGCACCCGTACGTGAGTGGGGTCCATGGGCAATGGGGTCCCACGGCTGACTGTGACCCAGGAACAGGAGGATCTATGGATGAGAGGACCCACGGGTGAGGGGACCGACAGATGATGGGATCCATGGGCAAGGGGACCCATGGGTGAATGCAACCCACAGAAAAGAGGGCTTGCAGACAAAGAGGTCCCACGGATGAGGGGACCCACAGGTGAGGGTGGCCCATGGGCAAAAGGACCCACTGGTGAGTGTGGCCCACAGGCAAGAGGTCCCATGGGTGAGTGTGACCTCAGGGTGAATGTCACCCATGGGCAAGTGTTATCCACAGGTGAGGGGACCCATGCGCAAGGCAACCCACAGCTGAGTGTGACCCATGGGTGAGGGGAGCTGTGGGCAAGTGACCCACAGATAAGGGAATGCGTGGGTGAGTGTGACCCAGGGGTGAGGGGACCCATGGGCAAGGGGATCGCAGGCTAGTGTGACCCAGGGGTGAGGAACCCCATTGGCAAGGGGACCCGTGGGTGAGTGTGACCCATGAACAAGGGGTCCCATGGGCAAGGGGACTCACAGGCAAGTGTGACGCTGGGGTGAGGGGATCTGTGGGTGAGCATGACCCAGGGGTGAAGGGGTTTGTGAGCGAGTGTGATGCACAAACACAGGATCCCACAGGCAAGGGGATCTGTGGGTGAGCGAGACCCACGGGCAAGGGGGTCTGCGGGCATGTGTGACCCAGGGACAAGGGGATGCGTGAGTGTGACCCATGGGTGAGGGGTCCCATAGCTGAGGGGACCCATGGGCAAGGGGGCTCACAGGCAAATGTGACCCAGAGGCAAGGGATCCCATGGGCAAGGGGACCTGTGGGTGAATGTGACCCATGCACAAGAGGGCCCACAGGTGAGGGGACCCTCAGGCAAATGTGATCCTGAGGTGAGTGGTCCCATAGACGAGGGGATTTGTCGGTGAGTGTGACCCAAAAGTGAGGGGACCTGTGGGTGAATGTGACCCAGGGGCAAGGAGTCCCACAGGCAACAGGGTTTGTGGGTGAGCGTGACCAACAAACAAGGGCTCCCACAGGTGAGGGGACCCGTGGGCGAGTGTGACCCATGCGCAAGGGAGCCCAAAGGCGAGGGAACCCTCAGGCAAGTGCGACCCTCAGGCGAGAGGTCCTGCAGACGAGGGCATTAGTGGGTGAGTGCGACCCACGCGCAAGGAGACCTGTGGGCGAGTGTGACTCATGCACAAGGGGTCCCACGGGCAAGGGGACCGGTGGGTGAGTGCCACCCGGGGCGAGGGGTCCGGCAGGCTCGAGGGCCCGCGGGTGAGCGTGACCCCTGGGCGAGGGGTGCGGCAGGCGAGGGGATCTGGGGGCGAGCGTGACCCACCAGCGAGGGGACCCGCGGGCGAGGGCGCCGGGGGCGCACCCAGCCGGCGGGGCCGTGCCGGGGCCGGGGCCGGGGCCGGGGCCGTGGCGGGCGGGTCCGGCGGAGCAGCCCCGGCCGCTGTTCGCCTTCACCTCCCCGCGGGCGGGCGGAGGAAATGACTCGCATTCCTGCAGCCGGAGCCTCTCGCACTTCTCCGGCACCAACTCATCCCCCAAGCGCAACAAGCAGGCGCGCCGGCCCCACGCCACCCCACGCCGGGCCCACCCGCGGCAGCCCCCGGGGGGGGGGGCACGCCGGGCCGAGAGCGCGGCGGCTCCCCCGAGCCGAGCCGAGCCGAGCCGGGCTAAACCGGGCCGGGCAAAGCCGGGCCGGGCAAAGCCGGGCCGGGAGCGCGGTGCGCGGCGCCGGGCACGCACCTACCTGCGGCTCCGGGGACCGCGCTGCCTGCCGAGCCGTGCCGAGCCGAGCCGAGCCGCGCCGAGCCAAGCCGAGCCGAGCCTAGCGGAGCCGTGCCCAGCCCAGCCCAGCCCAGCCCGCCGCCCCCGCCCCTTTCCGGGCCGCACCGCCCCGAGCGGCACCGGCACCGCCTCCCGCCTGAGCGCGGGCTCCGGGACAGCGTGGGGGCACCGGGCAGCCCCGGCCAGGGGACCCGGGCAGCCCCGGGGGCGACGGCCGAGCACTTGTCCCCCGACCCCGGCCAGCATTTGCCCCGGAGGGGCCGCGGGTGGTCGGGCAGCCCCCGGTCCCGGGGGTTCCGCGTTCCCCGCGGTGAACACGAACCTGTTCTGGAAGGGGCGCGGGCACCCTCCCTGGGGGACGTGCGCATTTCCCGGGAGGGGGCCCAAAGCCTCCCCAGAGAATACAGCCACCCAGACTCACCCAGGGAGAGGAGCTGAGCTCCCTCCTGCGGGTCCCTCGCATCTCCCCACATGGCCCCTGTGGGGACCTGAGCATCCCTGGGGAGGGCAGCCCGAGCACCTGCAGCACCCAGCCCAGTATCCCCAGCCCTGGCTGTGCCACTGGTATATTAAGCCAGTACTTAAGAGCTGGGTTGAGGCAGGAGCAGAATTAGGGCTAAATCCTGTTCCCATTAAAGCCTCTACTGACGTGCTGGCAGCTGGATCAAAGGTGACTTGGGCTCATTCGGGCGAGGGCCAGCCACCACCCAGCACACATAGCAGAGCTAATGTGCACATGGGTCTCTCCATAGGTGACCCAGGATGGGAATAGCAGCAACAGCAGCAGCAGCAGCACCATAAATTGGCAGCAAAGCATCTCTGAGCCACTCCTTCTTCAGAAGTGCCATCTGGTGAGATTGTTTTTGGAGTAGTTATTTATTCCTCACTTTTAAGTGTCTATAGGCATTTTTCGGGATGACCTGCGAGGCCGGCTTTGCCCCCACAGTCTCTACGAGGCTCCAGGAGAGAACAGCCGCTTGTTCCCAGACCTAAATAAAGAGCAGCTCTGCTGCAAATACCCTGACACTCCTTTCTGAAATCTGTTTGCAGCTCAACAGATCGTGCCGGGTAATTACATTATGCGAGTGCACGGTACCGGCAGTGGGAATCCAAAGTGCTGCTCTCCTCATGGAAAAAAACAGCCTGGCTTTTGGCAGAGCCAGGGCTGGAAAACCCTTAGCTTTGGGCTTGCTCTTGTGCTCTTATCCATGCCATGAGCAATTTGGAGAGTATTTCCACCCAGCAGCTCGCCCCTGCTTATGTCATGCTGAGTCCCTGTGAAGCCACTCGTGCCGAATGCCACCACGGCCGAGGGCAGAGGCAGCATCACAGCTGAGTAGGGACCACCAAGGCCAGCCAAAAATCTCTTTTTGTCCCACAGAATTCACTCCGGAAAGACCCCTCCTGCAGAGAATGCAGGGGGATAGCCAGGTAGGGGCCAGGCATGTGGCAGAGATGCCATTTGGCTTGTTTAGTCCAACTCATAAAACATATTAGAGGTTGGGGAGGGCACAAGCAGGACATGGCCCTGTCACTTCGTGTGTCGCTGAGGAGGATGAGTCAGTCCTGCTGAGCATGTCCTACACTGTCCCTGCCCCATCGCTCGCACCCCCACAGCCTCATGTAATACAGAAATACAGTAACACAGCGCCTGCTTTGCCGCAGAGGCTAAATAAAGCAGCAGGAAGAGCTCTTGGATACCAGCAAGGCGATATATAAACATGTACGTGGATGGCACGTATGCTAATGCTGTTATATAGCCTAAGAGAAATGCCGTGTCTCATGTCGACGTGAGATGCTCCCATGGCCAGAGGAGAGTCTCTGGGAAAAGCCACGCTTGGCATGAGCTGCCCCAGGCTCCAACGTGGGGAGAGCTCGGAAAGATGGACATTAGCCAGTGTCTGGTCTGCCTCTCTGTGAAAGGAAAAGCCCAAAGACTCTGGTGACATTTCTCTTCAACAATTCTGGGATTAATCTTGCTCAGAGTCCCAAGAAGCGGAAACACAGATGGAAAATGTAATAAATGCACTTTTTTTTTTTTTTTTTTTTTGACAAGGTTTAACTGAGCTAATTGCATTGCTAGGCATATCTCAGGAAAAAAAAAAAAAGGTGTTGTGGTTATGACTGAAAATACCATTCACATAAAATATACAGATTTTTCTCACACTAGATATATTTATATTAAGAGGACGGGAAATAGCAGCTGTTCACTGTGATCCTGCATTATCACCAGCCGAGTATCTTCCATTCCTGCATTTCAATAACAGCATTGTTAGTGGCAGGGATGGTTGCACCAATGCGCGCACTCTCTTATCTCATACATAGTTTCCCTACGATTTTGCTAATGGGATAAAAATTATAAACAAAGTAACAGAGTAACAACTAAATCCCTCTGGATCTCAGCATCCCGCTCCCTTTCCCAAGGGCTGATGCTCTTTGCAGATGCCCTGGGGCTGTGCTGACCCATGGTGTGCTGCTGTTGGTGCTCAGCATCCACCCGAGGGGTTTTTAGGATTTCCTGCTGGGAAAATTTACCCTGGACCAGCAGCATGGGGACCTCAGCATCTGCCCGTGATGCTTGGCTTTTGGGAAGGCAGCCAACCAGCCTTGTGGGGTGCATTCGGGGACAGGGTTGTCACTGCTGTTCGACGATGCCTGGCATGGCATCAGGGCCCCGGCTCTGGCTACAGCTTGAGATTTAGAAATTCTTCCCTAGAGCAGATAGGAAAACAAATCCCAGCTACTGTGAACGGGCTGTGCTCGGGCTGGGAATGGTTTCTTAGCCCATAAGGGGAAGAAAATAAATAAATAACCCCCGGCACAGAGCCACAACAGCCGGCGCGTTGCTATAAACTCCAGCGAGGAGCTGGACCTTGCGCCATTTCTTGCATTTCATGGGGGATTTCCAAGGAAGCTTTTCCTCCCGCCCCATCCAGGCTGGGGCAGACACGTCCCCCCACCCCGGCTCAGCAGCAACTGGGACCGAGGGACCCAAGCTGCGTTCCGGGGAGTGGGTGCTTCCTCTGGCGTTTTCTGGGCCCTTTAGGAGAATGCCAGTCTGATTTTTGGCTAGAAATACCCACTTTACAAAGACATAATCAAGCATCTGCTTTAATTAGGTTTATGATGAAATGCCTGGGCACACATCGGGACCCCTCCTTGGGGTTTTTGCCCCGGTGTTGCCCCACTTTGCTATTTGCCTGGGTGTGACTCCCTGGGGCAGCAACTCTCTGACAGCCTCAACTCCATGCATCCCAGTCCATCCCAGCTGAACAGCCAGTGAGCTGGGAAAGCCAGTAACCAGCACGCAGGACCCAGCCCTGAACGGTGCTGAGCATCCCCAGCTGGCCCTAGGGAAAGGAGCATCTTCCTGGGGGGGGGCGGGGGGGGGCGGGGAGTGGCCCGGGGACACCCCAGCTCCATAGCTGGGTGGTGACCAGGAACAGGAGTGGGATGGCTGGCTGAGCATGCTGGGGCAGCTGGTGGTGGCACACAGCCATTGGAGCCAGAGCAGGAATGCCAGCAATGCAGAACCACCCCTGGCTCCCTGGCCATCCGGTGTATCCCGGGGACCCGGGGGATGCTCACAGACGGTGCTGCTGTCAGGATTTGGCCAAGGGAGTGTGTGTTAGTATGGAACCCCAAATCTCTCTCTATTTACCCTGTTCTCCTCTCTCTTTGCCCGGGAAGTCAGCAACAATGAAAATAAAAAGTGGTTTCATGAGATCTAAGTCAAATGGGGCTGGAAAAAGAGAAAATCCAGGCTGAATACACAAGTATTGGAAACATCAAGAAAATCTAAGCGTGCATCCCGGCAGGGAGGCATCCCCCCATGCTCGCCACTCTGCTGGTAGTGCTGATCCAGTATATTCTGCTAATCTACCCTGCAGTATTTACAGCTGTCTATAACCAGGATTCTCTTTAACATCAAGTTGCAGCAGCCGGATGCGATTAGAGCCTGTGAGATTCCTTGGGATGGCCGGATGGAAAAGCGGGATTGCCTCCCCCTGCCAGACCCCTGGCTCCTTGCCCACCCTGGGACCCCGAGCTGTGTTTTATTACCAAGTTATTGATAAACCTGAGGTGAGATGGGCAGGGACTTGCCAAGGGGTAGGTGTGGCTTTGCTGCAGCCCCTCCAGCCCATTGCATGGCCAAACACAGGCTGCCCAAGCCCCCCACCCTGTCCCTGCACCCCCATCTATTCCCTTTTCTGGGGCCCTAAAGGGGCATTTTGGGCCTCTGGGCCTGGGGGTTAGTCCCAGGGTTTGCTCTCAGCCTGCCAGACTGAAAAGCCCATGGAAAAGTGTTATAAAGCAGGAAAGGCAGCGGCCGGCGGGGAGGGGCAGACGGAAGATCACAGAAGTGCGGGAATATTTTTAGCCTGTCTGTGTGCCTGCTCACTGGCTTCCCTCAGCGAGCCTCAGAGCTGCTTGGCTGACTTCAAACGCATCTGATGGAGGGGCAGATGTCTCAGGGCTGCTCCTGTCCCCTGAAACATGAGTGAAACCCTAGGAAGGGCCCCTTCCCAGGGGGGTCACCAGCAGCCCCAACGCTACAAGACATCAGAGAATCCACACCAGCGTGGTGGGGTGGGAGGAAAACTGCTCTGTGAATTTCTCAGCTGAAAAATAATTGCATTTCATGCCCTTGGGGTGATGAAAACCTGCAGAGGCCCAGGGCACCCCGAGGTCCTGTAGAGGAAGGAGGTGCGGGAGGCGCATCCCACCCCCGGCAGCCCAGCGATCCGGCTCCTTGCTCAGCGCTTGCCGGCATGCACGTGCGTCCCGTCACAGCCCTGAGCCAGCGGGTTTTGATTACAAGCTTGCAGAAGCCAGCTAACCTCTCTGCAGGGTGAACTCTGGGAATGGAGTTATGAAGCTGCATGCTTCTCTGCAAATCTGATCTGGAGGTTCCCCGGGAAGGGGGAAGCATCGTGCTGGGATAAAACTGGGGTAAGGGGCCAGCGCTAAGCTGGGCTGGATTTGCTCTGTCCCTGTGCAAACTGCAGCAACATCAGGAATGAATTGTGCACGAGGGGTCATGGACCAGCCTCCATTCACACTGGGGAAACTGAAAACGCGCTTCCTTTGCCAGAGCAACTCCAGTTGCACCCTCATGCCCTAAGCCAGTTAGATTAGGCTCTTGCCATAAATATATTTAAATCACAACTCCAGAGCAAGAGGACATGAAAGGCCCCATTATATGGGGCATCGTGGGCTGGGCATCACCTCCATTCCCAGCACCGTGCCCTGGGGCTGCCCTGGCATTTCACGGAGATGCTTTTCTTTGCACAGCGTGGTTTAAAACAACCCACAGCTGCCTGTTGCTAGCGCAGGTTTAAGGCACGCTTTGCAAGGTGAATGATGCTGTTTGTATCCCCAAGGGAGGGCGGGCAGCTGGGGGTGCAGGCAGGCACCTCTTTGTCCAGGGAAACAGGGCTTTGGCCTCGTGCTTTATAACTACACAGGACTGCAGCAGGTAAAAGCCAGCCCAGGCCACCCATGTCCCCTCCAGAAGCCCCAGGGACAAAGCACCCCAGGGAGCCCGAGGCAGCGAGGAGCTTGGCCATGGCCTGATGTATCCATCACCCATCTATCAATGATTTACTGCCGCTGTGAAGTGCTATTTGTGCTGCCGGGGCTTCCCAGTGGCCCCAGCCAAGGTCAGTGCTCAGCTTGGCTCAGGGACAGGCGGACGCCACGGGGGTGAGTGTCTGGGAACCTGCATGCTGCCGGTGGGCATGAAACAGGGTCAAAGCAGAACCTCCTCACACCCCACCGGCACAACGGGCTCATCCCAGGTATCCCTCCTCCCGTTGTGCTTGAGGACCCCAAGGCAGCCAGGGACATCCACCTAACCCCACTCTTACACCCCGAGGGGTTACTGGGCTGGGGCAAAGAGCCCTCATCAGGGTTTGCATCACGGTGGGGATGAAAACCCCCTTTTGGAGACAGCAGCTGGGAACCACTCCTCGCCGGGGTCACCGACACAGCGGCCAGCACAGCCTCAAACCATCCCTGCTGTGCTGGCACTGGCGTGTTGGGGCTGGACCGTAGCCAGCATCTCGCACAAAGGGTTCTAAAGGTGCCGGCAGTGCAGGGCAGGATTGGTGCAATTACTCTGCTTTTTGAAGCAGCCACAGCATCCTTTAAATGCTTGGCCAAGTACAAATTGATTTTTAAGAAATGGATTGAGCAGGCCTGTGCGAAGATCCATAGCTTGGCTAATATTTATCTAATGGACTCCCATGAATAGCTTATTAATCCCTTTGTATTAGGGACTGTAGATGTAGGATGTAGAGGGAACCAGCCGGCTGCAGGCAAGCTCCCTAGGCATGTTGCTGGGGTCCCCGCAGCCCTTTGCTCTGGCCACCTCCTTTTTTCTCCCCACTCTACCTGGCGACTCTCCCCGCCCCCCGCCTCCATCCCACCCCCACCTGCAACCCAAGGAGATCCCCCTCTGATCCATCACCCCCTGGGGCTAAAAAAGCCATTTGTGGGGCTGTGTGGTGAACCAGTGCCAGGCACCAGCACAGAAACAGCCACGGGCTTGGGCTGAGCTGCACCCGGCTCCGGTTCCCTGGAACATCTCACCAGAGAGGTGTCACCACCAAGTGCTCTGGCACCCACAGGGGAGGCTGAAGGGGGGGCTCCGTGTCTGCCCCCCCAACCCCCAAAAGGTTTGAAGCCCCATGGTTTTAGGTACTGATTGCAAATATCCCACTACTGTTGCAGCAAACGCTTTATTTATCTATTTTTTAAAATTATTTAGCTGTGAATTAATACGGGAGGCTTGAGCATGCTTGTAAACCTTTGACAAGTGAGCAAATACGTTTGAGGGATTGCAAAACCATGCTGCATTATTTCAGTGCATTTGCCAAGGCAGTATTTTGGGTTGTTCCTTTCGCAGGGAATGCCTGTGTGTTTGTGTATACACATATATACATATGCACACATTACATAAAACCCAGGGAACCCAGCATTTCTCCAGCATCTGCAGCTGCGATCTCCCCTGCCAATGCCCCCATCTCTTGGTTTTGCAAGCAGCTCATGCCAGCGTGCCGGGAACCCTGCCACCACCAGCCAAGCTCTCCCAGCCCACAGGCTCCCCAAGACCCAGCTTTGCTTTAGCAGTGCAAGGGCAGCTTTGGAGTGCAAGGGGGGCTTGCCGCCCTGGCAGAGGTAAGTGGCACTGCTGGAGGATGGCAGCCTTGCTCTTCCAATTACTGGCTGCCAAATTACTGGGTGTGATGCTGCTGCCAGACCATCACCTGACACGAAGGCAGAGGGTGCCTGAGATCAGAGCAGCGCTTCCAGCACCCACTGCCCTTCCCTCCTTTCTCTGCAGCACCAGCAGCAGAGAAACACACCGTGTTGTTTTGGTTTGAAGGGCAATTTTCAGTGGAAACATTTCCCAGACACGCCATTTCCCCGGGAAGCAGCAGCTGTGCCGTCTCCGGCCGGCTGTGGGTTTCCCCTGCCAGCTCGCACATGCAACTCCCAATTAATCGCACAAAGAAAAGAACATGTTTAACTGGTGAGTCAGGCGCAGGCATGGCCCCACTCCAACATGATCAACCCCAGCTTTCCACCCAGTGTGGTTATTCTGCCCTGAAAAGCACATACCCCTTGGGAAGCCAGTGAAGCCCCTGCAGCAAGATGGGGGAAGGCAGGATAGGCAGGGCAGGCCGGGCTCGGGCAGAGCACCGCTTCTCAGAGCATCACTGGATTTATAAACTGCTGGAAAACAAGCCCCTGCAATGCCATCATCTCCACTTGCATCTGGAATGTGCAGGGTACCCAGATAGGTCAGGGGGATACTGAGGCTGCGTCAGGCTTGGGGATGTGCCGGGGACCAGCCTGCTTGGGGAGGAGCAGATGGTTTCTGTCCCGGATTCCTTCAGGATGGGCTGACATGGATGGGAGGCCCCAGGGTGAACGCAGTGCCCAGGCCACCCACCAGGTGCTGTGGGTCCCCCTGGCATCCTGCAGATGGAGGAGTGGACCCAGTGCTGATCAGCCTAGGGTCCTACATCTCCAGGAGGGAGTTTTCTCTGTTTTCAGACTCCTGACAACCTCCTTACCTCCCTCCTCGGGCTCCCCAGTCACCCCTGGGCTGGAGGACGCCGGGTTGCTCAGCGGGAGCCCAGACTCTGGTTTTGCCAAAGCAAACTGGGAGGGAAAGAGCTGGCTCACCCTTCCCCAAGGCTGTGTTTGGGAGCCAGTGCGGGGCAGGAGGGAGGTACCACTGCTCTGGGGACCCACCTGGACCACACCAAAAATGCCCCAGCCCCTCACCACCCCAGCAAGCCCCCTGTGCCTTTTTTGGGCTCCCACCCCAACAGTGGGTGCTGCAGCTCTCGCCTACGTGCCTGGCGGAGCGGGTATTTGCACTGCAGCACCTGTGCCTCCGGGCAGGGCGTTATCGGTGCAAGCCCTGATCAGCAACACCCCAATCCGCTCTCATGTGTACTTACATTTTCATGACACCCTAAAAATCCCTGGGAGGCTTTGGGGGTGCTGCCCATAGCTGGGTTCCCACCACAAACACCCTACAGCCATGGCAGGAGCCAGCACCACACCACTGGTCCGGGCACTCTCCACTTTGCAAAACCAAGCTGTTTATGAGCTATGTGAGCACAGTAAAGCAAAAGCAGCTGTGGCTACTACCTCCTTTTACATGGTTCTTTTTTTTTTTTCCTTCCCTCTCCTCTGGATTTTTATGATCCAGACATAAAGTACTGGGAAATACTGGTTTAGAGTAGAGCGCTGACACCTGTTAATGCAGGGGCATGAAATGCAATGCCCTTGACTCTCATCCATTCCAGGAACTGGAGGAAGGGATGGGGATTGCGGCAGTTCCCACCATGTCAGTGTGCACAGAGCCTCCATGCCCCAGGATCCTGATTTCCAATTAACTTTTTTTTAAAGAGAATAGTAAAAATAAAGCACCTGGAAACCAGTGATGGGCAGCAGAGGAGAAACCCCAGGTGTTTCTCCTTTGGCCCTGCCATGGCTCATGTTTGCACAACACTGCCCTGTGCCAACATTTCTTTGCCCAAGGCCTTACCCAAACAAAGGTGAAGGGGTGAAGGATGCTGCAGGCATCCCAGGAAAGGGCTGGGAAATAGTATTGTCACCCTCACTGCACCCCTGCTTTCAGCACTATTGCCAGCTCAGATTGCTCTGTGAGCACTTGCTGTGTTTAGGATTAGTGTATTTTTGCTCTTTTTGGCTTTTGGAGAAGTGCAGTCAACTTTGGAGCTGTGAGCGGGAGGGGAAAGTTAAAGCAGGGGTAACCCTGCTATGCTGGGGTGAGGGTGGCCAGTCACTGAAGCCACACCCTGGGGCCAGGGACACCCTCAGGGAGCAAACACAGGATGGGGTTTGCTGCCACCAAGCCAGGCTAGGGGCTCTGGCCTGGCAGGGGAAAGCATGCTGAAATATAGAAATATTCAGCATTAAGCTGATATCCCCCCTGTCCTTCGCACCCCAGGCTGCAGCAAAGCTGCTGTTTGCTCCCCCAGTGCTGCTTGACCCCAGGGCTGAGCTGGCCGAGAGTGGCACTGCAGGGACCTGGGCACCCCAGCTGGGACACCAGCTCTGCCCCAGCACCTGCCCTCTTGCAGCTGTGAAATATTGCAGCTTTTCTGTCTCAGCTGGGCAGGCTCCTAAAATCTACTGGGAACCTGCCTAGGCTGTGGGTGCGTACCCCTGCAGGTGGGCTCAGCTCTCCTGGTGCTCCCCCTCCACCATCTCAGTGCTGTCCCCTCCAGTGCAGGGCAGAGCAACCAGGGTCCTGTTGCATTATCCCACCCAATAACCCCCATCCTGGCTGACCTACACCCCCCATCCTGCTCCAAAGCCCAGATGCAGATGCCTCCTTCACGTCCAGCCACGCTTGTCTCTGGCATAGGGCACCCTCTTTGCAGTTTTTTGCACCCACTCTTGTGCAAACAGAGCCCCTAGACCCACACTGATGGGGTTCATTCATTTTGGTGCTTTGCAGGAGAAGGGGGTACCCTCAAGCACAGCTGTCCTGGCTAACAGAGCCCCCTACGCCAGCTCCCCCTGATTTACACCTCTCCTGCATTGCATTTGGCAAAGCAGCGCATCCTGCTCCCCTGATTTACACAGACCCTTCAGCACAAACTTGTGGCTGGCAGAGTGACATTTTTTATGTCACCGGTGATTAGACAGATCCTGCATTGCCCTGTAGCATAATTAATTATGGGAACTCTGTGCTGACCTGGCACTTTGCATCTGTGGAACCGAAGCTGTGCTGCCGATGCCGGCAGCAGGCTGTCTGCAAGCCCCGGATCTGGCTGTCAGCGAGTGGCTTCGCATTCCTGTGGCTGGGGCATCCTGACCCTCCAGCATCAGGCAGCAGTGCCGGTGGGATGTGGCATCTTGCCCCTGTGAAGGGCTGGAGGTGGGCTAGGAGCCTGCACACGCCTGAGCATCCTGCAGCTTGCAGCCATGTTATGTGAAATAGCACCTCCTTTGGCCCTTTAGTCTGTGGTTTAGGTTGGCCCTTGCTAGCTTAAGTGGATGGGCACTGGTTCCCTGCAGTGGGATGCAGCAGGGTCCAGCACCCCTGCACATGGTTGCTGGGATGGACCCTCCTCCCTCGGCACAGTAGGACAGCTGTCCTGTGCACAACCCCTCTCCCAGTTCGGCCTTCCCCTCCCTTTTCCATGATTAACCCCACAGAAGGGAAGGAGTTGGTCTGTGGGAGCAGGTCATGATGTTCTAACCAGTACCAGATGGTACTAACCAGTACCACAGTGCTCCTGCGAGCCAGGGGGGCCTTGGGGCTACCCTGACATCAGCCGCTCTGGCTCACCACCCACAAACAAAAAAGCCTCTCAAAATAAACCTAAAACATCAGAAACACCCAAATTATATGCTCTGTAGGCAAGGAAACAGTAACAGCATCATTCCCCGGAGCCGCCGGGACCCCTGTGCCTGGCACAGGCTGGACCCCTGGGCTGCACCGGCGGCTGCTGGCTCTGCCAGGGTGGCTGTCCCTGGGGTGAAGGTGCCCCTCCCCGCCACCCCCTCATCCGACCAGCTGGGCCAGTGGGATGTGCTGATGCCGAGAGGCTGTGGGTGTCCTTGGCCAGGCTCCGTCAGCCCCATCAAAGACCCCCCGCCAGCTGCCAGGTTTCAAGAAGAGCCTTTTTATGCTGGTACCAGTGCAGGGAGCTGGGGCAGGACAGTTCCTCCCACAGTGGGACCCCCTGGCTGCTGCACCCAAAAAATCCCTCAGTAGGGGATTTCCCCCTTTTTACAGCATGGCCAAGAAGCGATATGTCCCTTAGCTGAGGCTTTCTTAGCTTTTCAGGACTATAGGATGTTGCTACAGACATGTACCTGCCCAGCCAGTGATCGTAGTAGGTGATCAGATAAACAAAGTAGAGAAAATAATGCTTACAATGTATTTTTCTAAGTATAAATTCCTATTTTTCAGGTATAATCAGGCCAGTTTCCAAGGCAGAAAAGGCCTTTTCCATTTCTCCATCACTGAGCTCAGCAAACAACACTACCTGTGGAGCAGGATCAGATGCTTTCTCACATTCCCCTGTTTGTGTTTATGACAGGGCTGGATCTTAAGCTGTTGCATGAAAAATACCAGGCCTGCCCTCTTTTGTGTTGGGTTTCACACCCAGCCTAAGCTGATACCATCCTTCCTCCTGCCCCTGTCCATCAGACACCCCAATTCCCCTCCAAAGCAATTGCTCAAAGCTCTTCTGCCGGCACCGGGGCTTGTGCTGTTCCTTTCTGACCCACACCAGCTTGCTCAATGCAGGCGATGGAGAGATGCATTCATCCCCGACCATCCCAGTGACACGGGGAAGGGATAACGCATCTGTGGGACCAGCAGCATCCCATCCCAGCGTGGTCCCATCCCAGCACTGCCCCATCCCAGCAGCGTGGGAAGCTTCCCGCAGCAGTGCCCAGGCCAGCCGGGTGGGGTGAGCATGGAGGAGACATTTAATTACACTGCACTGGGTGTTTTTCCAGTTGCAGAGGGCAGGCTGCATTCGCTCTATCTGTGCCGGGTGCCATTAGTCCTGTTTGACAACTAATAGGCAATTAATAATATCTTTGCATCATACAAATGGATTATGCATGTTATGCAGATCGATTTTTTTTTTTTTAAATGCCTTTACATTTACTTCACAGTACAGTGGTGTTTTGGGGCTTGGATTATATTTTATTTTACTACGAGCTAGAAAGGTGCATGTTTGGGGATGCAAAAGCAGGTAATCCTTCCCGCAGCACCTAGCGTGAGTCCACAGCCCAGGGGATTGCTGGCACGGGAATTTCCACAGCTGACCCAGCACTGGGCGATGGCTGTGAGGCAGGGCTGAGCCTGCTGGCAGCGATGCTGCCACCGCTGCCACTGCCTGGCTGATGAAAAGCCACCGGGACGCGTCTGTCTGCCCATGCAGGCAGCCAAGACATGCCGGGCTGGCCTCATCACTGCTGGTTAATGCTTTAGGTGGCATGGCGGAGCAGGAAAGAGCATAAAAATAGCCTCCAATACCAATAGGAGCAACAGCTTAGTGCAATCAAAAAAAGAGTTTGCAGACAGCATCCAGCCAGCTTAGCTTTGCTTATGCTAATTGGGGAGAAGACAACTGCAAACAGCTCGAGGTGAGAAGACTGGGTGGTGAGCGAGCTGGGACTTTCCACCGGCAGGTAGCCAGCATGATCCTTTTTATCTGCTGTTGGGAGCGTCTGGTTCCTCAAGGGGGGGAGGGGGGGGGGGGGGGGGGGCGGCGCACTGCCTGGCTGCCCCTCACCTGGTTGGTGCCATGCCCTTGTGCTGGGGCTGGGGGTGAGCCACGTCTACTGCCCACGTTCCTGGGTTGGGGTTAGCAGCAAGGTTTGGCTGTCCCTGGGCATCTCCTACCTGCGCCCATCTGCAAGAGGCTGGAGACAAGTTGGGCAACTGGTCCGGGGCAACCCACAGTCCTGTGGCAGCTTTGGAAATGCTGCACATGGGGGTTTTGGGAGGGACAGGAAACACAGCGTCACTTATTTTGTTTTCTATTTCTAGGGGCTTTAATGGGGAGAACTGTGCAGGGTGATCCTTTCCACTCCATCTTCAAAGCTTTGTCACAGCAGGACCAGCTGTGGCACTGGGATCCCCTGGGCTTGCAGTAAGTAAAAGCCATGGTGGTAATGACCACTGCCCAGCAATGCTCTGCCATTTCGCTTCTTTAAATTCATTGGGACACAAAGCTGAGGTGCTTTTTTGTAGCACAGTCTACTTTCATATGCTCAAAGTTGAGTTCCTACATTGCCATTCCCTTTAATTTTAGGAGAGCAGATAGTTCACATCAGCCATACTAATGCTGCTGGTTGCCCAGCAAGTCTTGCTCAGGGCTTAAAGAGGCATCTTTAAGAAAGATAAGCAAGACAAAGCAATCAAATACCACCACCACCACCCAAAAAAAAAGAAAAAAAAAAAAAAGGCATGCCGAGTGCAGTGTGAACACCTGCATTTTTGTCTCCCTGACTCTGGGACTGGTTTTGCAATCAGATCTCCCAGCATATGAACTTACACAATGAACATGGAAAACCAGCATAGGCCCCATTTTCCCCCGGTCTGGGCAATTCCCAGCAATAAGTTTGCAAAGCTGGAGACCAGGAAAATGTAAGTCACTTGTAAAATTGGCTGCATGATGCTGTCAAGTGCTCAGGGAGATCTTTCACAGGGTGGGAAGTCTGGGAAAAAAGCAAAGGTAATTTTTTCCCTGGCTCTGCCCAAGCATTCTGCCTTACACTGAGCAGACCCTCCTCAGAGGAACAGCTCGATAAACACTTTGCTTCCCAGGCTATGCGTGAACTTCTTAAAGAAAAGAATCTGTGTTCCTTTCTTAAATTGTTTGCATTCAAAGTAATTAAACTTTAATCAGCAAAGCCAAAGAAATTGAGGTTTTTTTCCAGCAGAGATATAGAGAGACCCGATTACCTATCAGACCAAACATGCCCCATTAAAACTCCCCAGCTCCTGCAGGTCTCACCTTCCCTCATGTCTGAAACACGATGACAAAGAGCAAAGAATGGCGGGAAACAGCAGGAAAATTCGTGCATTTTCCAAATGAAATGACATTGCTTACTTCATGGGGATAAAAACTACCTGCTTGTTCCTGTCTGCTTTCTTGTGCCTCAGTTGCAAACCCTCAGTGCTAGAAAAATCCTCCCCACCCAAGCAGGGAAGCTGAGGCACAGCTAACCTGCTTATTAGCTGAGCTGGATGAGCCAGTGAGCAGGCAGGATGGCAGGCAGCCTGTGCACCGAGGGCAGGAGGGTGCTCCCTTTCCCCACCCCTATCCCCATCCCCATCCCCATCCCCATCCCCTACCCCTGTTCCCATCTCCATCCCCATCCCTGCCCCTGTGCCTGTCCCAATCTCCTTCCCCATCCTCCTTCCTGGGGGGGACAGACCCTCTCCTCCAGCAGCCGGAGTGAGAGGTTCTGCAGCCAACCCTGGTTTTTATCTGTTTTTTTAGCTAAAGGCCAGGTTTTCGCAGGTAGGACAAGGGTGGTCGATGCGCAGGGCTCAGCCAGGCACCTACCCTGTCTGTGGGACCCAGCACATGGGTGACAGCCCCGCTTGGCCACTTCCCCAGGGGGAAAACCTCCTGAATGGAAAGAACAAAACCAGCTCTGGGAACAAGCTGTTTGCAACACCACTGAGCACTCCCCCTCTTCCCTGCAATCCTTAACGTTCGTCTGTCTTTGCTAATAACTTGTTGGGATGCCAGAATAACAGTGTGCACCCTTCCTGCATCACAGGGCACACCGGCTCCTCGGCCAGCAGCCTCGTGCTGGACTATGAGCATGCTGAGAAGGGCCAGAAAAGAATGGCCAGAAAAACAAGTTAAAACCCGACATTGCTGGGCTTCTTTGAAAGGCCAAAAGTGGGTCTGAGGGGGGAAAAAGACTGGCAGAGACCCCAGGATCTCCTGCTAGGAGCAGCACAGGTCCCTTCTGCTGCCCACTACATGGACAGGGGACCACAAGCTGGTGTCCCAGGGCCTCTCTGTGGGAAGCTGAGCCCGAGGGTGATGCTTTTGGGAGAGGGTGCTGGGGGTGCTTATGGGGTGGAGGGCCCCGGAGCACCGGGGTATGCTTTGCCTGTTTTCGAGAGGGGCAGGTGAGATGGGGAGAGGGCTCTTTGTAAAGGGAAGGAAAGAGAGGAGGAGGAAATGAAAACTAATTAACTAATGAATGTGCTGGGTTGGCTCGGGGGCAGCAGGAGAGCAATCCAATCCAGTGGGCTGACTCACTCTGACTCAGTCTGCAAAGAGTGGGTTGAAAGCTGGCGCGGGTGCATCTCCTGCCCCGGCCACGCGGCCGGGCTGCAGGCACCGAACCCAGACCTGCCGGGGCCCGAGCATCCCCGCAGGAACCTGCTTTGCGCAGGCGCCGCTTGCTTTGCAGGAGGGAAATCGCTTTCTTGAGGGAAACGAAGCCAGATTCGCCGGCGGGAGCAAGCAGCTTGGATGGAGCCAGGCCTTTTGGATGCAACTCCCTGTCTCCCTGTTTTCACCATAAAACTGGCTAAGTGCAGGGTGGGTGGGAAATCCCCCTCTGCACAGCCAAAGCCACGGCAGCTGTGGGAGGAGAAGGTGTTACCACCAGTGCAGGGATCCCAAACACTAAGCCTAAAGCCGGCAAACATGTCCAGAGCCAGTGGGATGACCAAAGAGGTGGCTTTGAAGGGATGGACTGAACCTTGCCTGCCTTACCAAGCAGGGACCCTGGCAGGGAGGCAGTGCCGGTGCCACCAGCCGTGCCACCTGGCGTGTCGGTGCATGCTCGTGGGGAGGTGCTGCCTTCCCCTCTGCTCCCGCGCACCCTGGCTTCGCCTCATTCCTGCCTGATGACTGGGTGCGATTGCTTCACCCCACAGGCTCTGGCCATGGGGTGAAGGTCCCCCTCGCCACCCGTTCCCTGCTCCCTGGGGTGCTGCTGCAGGGGGACCACAGGGTGTGTGGCAAGGAGAGGGGTGCAGGTTTAGATGCAGTCAAGAGCATTGTTCAAGGCTGGGGTCATCACCTCTCTGCACCCCCATTTCCGAGGGGCTGTGCCTGAGGTTTTGGAGGAGATGGGGCTCCTCCAGGCAGGGGGTGGTGGGGTGCATAGGGGCATAGCTCCCATCTTCCCCCTCTGACCCGCCAGGGACCAGGCTTAGCTGGCACTGCTGTTTGAGACAGCTGAGCTAGGTAAGAGACATCCTACCCTCTACACAGGCACGAAGAACAAGAGAAAGAAAAAAAGTTCTGCAGCTGAGTTGGTTTTTTCCCACCCCTGGAGGCTTTGGCACAAACTTTTATTTTATTTGTTCTTGCTCGCTTTTTTTTTCTTTAAATATTTTCAACCAATGTGTTACTGAAGTCTTTCACCTCCTGACAAAACCCGGGCTCCCTGCCAGCACATATTTCTGATAATTCATCCATTATTAAACGAAATCAAAGATACAAGTTTAAAAAAAAAAGACATGAGACTGTTTGCATCCAAGAGAGGCTGTTTACAGCTGGGCTGGGAATTTCTTTAACTGCAAAAGGATCTGCCCAAGGAAAACCCACCCCAAATGCTTGCCCTGTTCCTCAAACTGCAAACATCTCTGGGTGGCCATGCCAAAACCTGGGGATCCTACAGTGTTTTCCTGCCTGGGTAAAGGTGCTTCCCTCCTTGCTGTGTGCTGGGCTGATAGAAGCCCTAACTTGGGTGGGTGCTGGCTGGATATGTCACCTCCCGGCAAGCGGGCTCCCCGGGGAAAGCCTGCAACCCATGGCCAGAGACAGCCTGACTGGATCAGCCAGTCCTCTCCAAACCGGAGAGAGAGGAAAATCTGATGGAGAGGGAGGGGCACAGCAATTACAGCCTTTTCGCTTTAATAACCCTCACTGCTTCCCCGAGTCCATATTTACATCCTTCTCAGCACAGAAGTAGTAATTAAAGTCTCTCTGCTCAGATTTAAACAACAGCAGACCCTCCTGTTATTAAAAGCAGAGAGGCAAAGCTGAAAATAAAACCTGATTTTTGTGGCTAGGGAGCCTCAACCCCCTCTCTAGAAGCTGGCTAATCAAGAGGGGCAGCAGGATTTAGGGCCACATGTCCATGCTGTGCTAGGGCGTTGATATGCAACAGTTATCTCCTTGGGATGCTGAGGATGGAAAACTGCTAGGAAAACAGCTCTGTGCCACTGGTCACTTCTCACCCCATTTTTCAGCCATTTCCAGCACCCATGAGAGAGCAAGTGTGTCTCAGGGTCTGTGGGCACTGGCTCATGGGCAGAGCCGTTGCGGTGCCAGGAGCTGCTCGGTGGCAGCTGGTGCCTTACCACAGCAGCTCGGGCTCTCCTCTCACTTTAAAGAAGCTATCAAAAAAACTTGAGAAAATTAATTATTCACTAAGACTGCTAATTAAGCTGATTTCCTCTGCGAGGGCATGGAAGGAAATGAGCTGGAGAAGCTCTTGATTGTTTAAAAGAGAGTTCTTTCCAAGCTGCTCTACCCACTGAGAGCGATCAACCCCGTGTTTCACCAGGTCCGGAGGAGTTTGCCAGCATCAGTGCCAGTCCTGCACCTTGCAGGTGCTTGCGAGGAAACAAAGGTCAGCAGTGAGATGTAAAGTGTTCCTAAACCCCTGACCCCAAATTGGGCAACTGAACGGACTCAGTAACATGCCACTGCCTCCTCCCCAGGGAGTGATCAGGGCTCTGTAGGCAGTTCCATGGGGACCCTGGATGAAACCAGTCTGAAAAGAAGAGCACCTTATGCAGGCTCTTTCCAGGTGACCCAAGAGCTCGAGGAAGACCTCATCCTGCCCTGGGTCCAGCACAATGTGGCACTGGCTCCCGGGCAGCCATGAGCAGAGAGTGAGTCAGTTCTGCACCATGGGCATCCCTCGTTGCCACCGTTGGATTGCCATTGGGTGCCCCATCCTCTGCCCTAGCCCCAGCACTATGTCTGGGCAAGCCCCCTGCCCAGGGGAGCAGTGTCCCCATGGGACAGCTAGGAGGATCCTCCATTGCCACCAGGCTTTCAAGGAGGGATTGAAACTGCAATGGCATAGTCAGCAAAACACCCAGTCTGCTGATACCCATGGCCAGCGGTAAGCCCAAGCATCAGCTCTCCATGTCACGATGGTTTGGGCAATCCAGAGAGGATGCCTGCCGAAATCACCCAAGGCATGATTCCTGTATATATAAAAACCCCCAAAGCTACAGGCAGCTTAATAGTCCAGCAATCTGCACCCCCAGCTCATCTCTCAGGTTATGGTGCATGCATGAGCTGTCAGCAGCAACCAGCACCAGGGACCTGCCACCTCTCCCACCCTGCCCCTAGGGCAGGGCGCTGCACCCACTCCCCAAAGCACCCTTGGATGGGTGGGTGGGGAAGAGCAAGCCTTTGGTGCCCTGCGCCAAACGAACCGGCATCCTCCTGGCTGCTGGTGTGCAGTGGGTGGCAGTGGAGGTGCCCAGGGATGGCAATTCTCCAGTGGCCCCCAGGCCCTCTGCCTGGCCTCCCATGGCAAGGAGTGGTCCCACTGCCCACACCAAGCCTTGTCCTCCCATGCCCCGCCATTTCATTTCAGTTCCCCTTAACTGGGACCTTCCCTTGTTCTGTTGGCATCAATGGAAAAAAAAAATGCTCCAGGACCTCACATGGCGGAGAAGAAAAGGAATTATTTTAATTATTTTAAACCAAATGGCTTAATCTTGCTCAGCCTCACTTCTCCCATAGAAAGCAGTCCCGGCACAAAGGTGACGGCTTGTGGCCGGGGGCACATCCCCTCCACCCCATCTCTTCCCCCTCCAGCAGCTGCCAGGACAGGAGAAATCCAGGGCTTGGTGTAGGCAATCACTGGAGATCATGCAAACAAAACCGAGGGAAAACTGAGTGGATCCAGCTGAGTGGCATTGCACTGGGAGCTCGGGGTTTTCCCGAGGCAGCACTATCCTCCACAAGCATCCCCGGGGACCTGCGCCATTCCTGTCATGCTGTGATAAAGGAAACCACGGCCTGAAGGAGCACGGCTGCCAATGCTGGGCCAACTGTGTCCTCACCAGGAGAAGATAAAGCTTGATAACACCATCACTGCCCTGAGATCCTCTGCTGAGTTTCCAGCAGCAGGAAAGCATTTACAACCGTTCACAAGCCACAGGTACCAGACGGACAGGCACTTCTCAGACAGCTTCGCAGCCCTGCGTCTCTGCTGGGAGCCAGCTAAGATGGCCCCTCCAGCACCAAGTCATCATCTGCACCACCTTTCCTTTCCCTTCTGCACCCCAATGCCATTAAAAACCAGTATTCATTTTCCTACCTGGTGCTGGGAACATCTACGAGTCGGGTTCCTCCAGCAGCTCCATAGTGTTATCTCAGCAGAGCTGGAAAGCAAAGCCACCAAGAGAAAAGCTCAGTGTCCCTGCAGAGGTGGGACCCTTCAAGGCAGGTTCCTCCTGCGCAGCCAGCGGGAGGCCATCCCGTGGGAGCTGGTGGGACTGTGGGGCTCTCCACGTCCTCCTGGGCTGGTGAGGCACAGGCTCCCTGGGAATTGTGCTCCCTTTGGAGGGACCTACCCTTTTTTGACTGGTATCCAACCCTAAAGCGCATGTTCTTACCTGCTCGGTGGAAGACGGGGGAAGGCTTGAGCACCTTTCCAAGAAATACATGGGTCTCAGCAGGGTGTGGATCTCACTTGGCTCCTCCTGCTCTTCGGCCAGAAGAGGGTTAGGAAAAAGGGGGGATGCAAAGTTGCAGCAAGCTGGAGAAAAGAGGCCGGTGGTGTGAACGCTCCCCGCATCTGGTGTCTACACAGCTCTGCTGGTTGGTTAACAGTGGAGCTCTGATCAACAAGGTATACTGATGTCAAGCTGGGACTTGTCTCCTCAGCAAGGAAAGAGAACAGCAGAGATTACTAAGCAATGCAGGAATGTGGTTTGTTTAATATGAGCCATCAACACAGAAGAGTAAAATAATGACAGATGTGTAATCACATTTCCTGAGTCTAAAACCATGAGATAGAGAATTTAAACACCACTTTTCCCAAGATCAAGAAGAGGAGCCGTTTGGCTAGGAACTCATTTGGTTACTAATTTCCTCGGCATTAAATCAGCTGTTTCCCAAATCTCTTGACATACTTTGCCGAAGCGCTCCAAGGATGGGGCTGCTCCCCGGCTTGCTTTGATGTGAGGGTAACCAGAGCAAGAAGATGCTTTGGAAACACGGATATGCTGGCTGACCGAGCTGGCCCAGATCGAGGTTCCTGAGCATTGCCTAATTGGTTTATTTTAATGAAAGATGGCAAGATAAATTTCACGTGGCTTTTTATCTGGGGAGTGGCGGGTGGTGGGAGACAGAAATCAGGATCTGGGTTAAGCCAACCCTTTGAGGGCAGGATGGGGGGAAAAAGGAGCCCTTTCCCCAGGAAAAGGCTGGCAGCTCTAGAAAGCCAGAATTTGCTTTGTTTTGGTCTCTCCTGCATGGCTGGTCTGCGGAAGGCATGTGGCCGAGGGACACCAGACCCAAAGCCCACGGAGACTGGGGGAAGAAATTGCTGCTCAGCCTCCCTCTTTGCCTCCAGCCATGGCAATTTCCCAAAGGTCATGGGTGCAGGACCTGGAGGGGAGCGGTTACATGCCCTGGACATGCTGCAGATGGTGGGGAACGGCTGGGAGGGAATGGTGTCATTTGCTTGTTGGGTGTTTTTGTTTGCCTCTGAAGATCAAAAGTGGGAAAAGCACCAAGCAAGTGGAGAAGGTATTGCTGAGTGCAGGAGCCAGCTGTAGAGAGGCTCTAGTCTGCCTCTTTTCTGGATTTAGGAAACATGGCTTTTGCCACTGGCCAAATTACCAGCCCTTCCTCTGCCTCCCCTCCCTGGCTTTGCAGGACCTGTGGTCCCATGTTTGCTTCACCCCTGTGCATCCATGGAATTTCTCAGGTGGCCTCAGATTGTTGCAGAAACAGTGCTGGAGTGGAAGAGTCCCCAGCGCATCACATCCTCCTGTGCCAGCACTGCAGCGACGGGCAGGAAAGCAAGGCTCTGCAGACCGTGCAGCAGGCTCTGCTGAGAAACAGGGACCTCCAAAGCATCCCCTGGCATGGTGATGGCCATGGAGAGGTCCTACACCAGCCTGAGATGTTGGGGAGGACACCATCAACATTAGACCTAGGTCAGGTGTACTTTTCATGTCCAACAGGTCTGAGGGTGTGGGTGCATGGCAAGAAAGGGAAGACCACCAAAGATCCTCCGCCTCTTGGCCCTGGACCCACCAAATTTGACTTCATCTTCTGGATACTCAGATCTCCCCAGGGACCCTATCTCCAGGAAACCCAGCCTGGTACCAGTGAAGTTTATGGCTGGCCCCCACAACAGCTCTCCACATCACCACAGTCTGGAAAAAAATCCTGGACACTCACCCAGAGAGCATGGAGAACATCAAAACAAGCCTTGGTAGCCCTGTGCTCTTTGCAAGCGCCTCTCTGCCCACCCAGGAGCTTGGTGGGGTGTCCTGTTCTGCCTTTGAGTCCTTTCAGGGGAGCAGCACCCAGATGGGCAGGGAATTTGCATGGCTCATCCACTGCCCAGAGACACTGTGGCTACCAGACACTGGCAGAGATGCCCAAAGCCAGGGGTTTGTGGAGCTGGGAAAGCCAAAAAGGAGGTACTCAAGGGTGCAGGACCACTCTCCCAGGTCATGGGAGACCTTGCAAGGATGCAGTGTGCTGGGGCCACTGCAGCGCACAGAGAAAATGCATGTCCTGACTGGGACCTTGGTCAGGACAGAGTTTATTCATTTATTTTGTATTTGCCATCATGGCCCTGTATGGGACACCCTTGCCAGTGCTGGCAGAGCTCCTCCCTGCTCACTGCCAGAGGAGCTCTGCTGACCACACAGCTGATGTCCTTACAGACCAGTGATGCCATCAGCTCACTTCTCCCTGCTGTGAGCTGGGAAATGGTCCTTTATTTCCAGTTACTTGAGCAAACAATGGTTCCTTTTTCAAAGGCACCTAACGAGCAGTGTCCCCCTATCTGTGGCCACATCCATGCCACCCTCCCTGACTTTATCTGAGCGCGTGAAGCTGCTGCCTCCTGCCATTGGAAAGACAGCTCCTTCCCCTAAATGGACTTTAATTAGTCTGACTGCCTGCCAACAGCTATTCTGGTGACACCCATGCTCAAATTAAGTCTTGGTTTCACCCCAAATTGTGCAGAACCTCGGCATGGCTTCTCCCTGGCTGGCAGAGCTCAAAGGTCACATTCAGTGTGGGGAACTGGGGGACAAATCCCCCTTTGGACAGTGCTGTGGGGGTATCGCTGATCATTACAGATGATGCAAAGGGATAATGTGGGATATAGGGACAACCGCCCATGCAGTGAATTTGGGAGCCTATGGAAGCGTTCATGGAGCAGGAACAGCTGTCGAAGGCAGCGCAAACTGCCAGCTCTGCCTGTGCGGAGCAGGTCGCCCCATGCCTGGGGCACAGATGGGTTCCTGGGTGCGTCTCACAGCCGGATGGCTGCCATTCAGGACTGCAATTTCATCGCCACTTAGTTTATTAAGAGTCACCTTGGGTGGGATGCAGACATTGGCTGCGAACTGAGCTGAATCACACCCTCCCAGCTGGTCCTCTCTGCACAGGGAGTCTAGACGGCTGGCTGATGTGGAGACATCTCCTCTCCAAGATACCTGCATGAGGTCTGGGGTGCTCCCCACATCAAAGGGCCCCATAGCTACTAAAGTGAGGTTATAATTAAGCCACCCTGGGGCAAGAGGGAGAGAATTTCTCCCAGGGGTGGC
The DNA here is from genome assembly GCF_023638135.1 of Falco biarmicus. NCBI lineage: Eukaryota > Metazoa > Chordata > Aves > Falconiformes > Falconidae > Falco > Falco biarmicus. The sequence continues at coordinate 38,125,191 of NC_079294.1, read as the reverse complement.
TGATCTCCCTCCATGGCTCCATCGTTTGGGGTGGTGTCCTCTGCTGTCATCCCAGGAGGCTTTGGTGGCTGTAACAGGGGCTCCCACCCCACAGCTCGCGAGGATCATGCCTAGTGCTGACCCTGATCTAAAAAAAGAGAAACCAAAACCCTCCTTTGCAAGCCAGTCACAGCTACTTGGCTTCCTTGCACGCAAGGAGAGGAGCGCAGTGCAAGGAGAGCAACACAGATACATCAGGAGCTCTTTATACCCATTTTGCTGCCAAATTGCCCCAAAGTCCAAGGAACAGCCTGGCAAACTGCAGGAAGGGCTGTCCCGAAGGACAGAAGGAAGCTGACACCCTGGAATTCCTTGCAAACCCCACTGCAGCTGGCCAGTGACTCGCACCATAGATGACCAAGCGTTGCAATGCAGCAGGTTGCAATTTTCACTTCAGAGAAAGCCCAGGAAAGCAGCCATTTAATTAACCAGAAGAACCTGCTTTGTGTCACTCCTTGCTGTAAAGTGCATTGGAGTCTCATGTTTAGCTACGCAAAAGGCCCCAGGAAACCCAATGCCTTGCAGGTGGGAGTTGCTGGATAATGTTTTCCCCTTTTAGTGGGGCTTTGTCCAATTGGACCATTCCACGGAGCCAGCCAGTAACCACAAAAAAAGAGAAAACTGGCAAAAGCAAGAAGGGCATAAGCTCTGGTGGGCAGGGAAAGAGGAGCCAACCCCTGATCCTACCTGCCAGCACCAGGAGGGACAGGTGTGACATTGCTGTAACAAAAGCAGGGACATGCTCCTCAATGCACCGTTAAAACCTAAGCTCTATAGAGCATCAATAAAGCCCACATGAAAGGATTAAGAACTAGTGAGGAGATCCCAGGAGGCAGTTGTCCGCCAAAAAGCCTCCATGAAGTGGAACGTTGCTTCAGGGGGGGATGTTCGCCGGGCCAGGCACCGAGCCAGCTGTCAGTCAGCCTTTCCACCTGTAATCTGGAGATGGCTGCAAAATCACCGCTAGGAAATGATGTGCGGCATCCCCCATGCATGCAACGGAACGCACCCACACTAGTGGGAGGATGTTTTGGTAGGAAGCCTAAATGATACAAATTTAAAGAAAACAATGGATTAACAGGAGGATCTGTCATCTATCCAGCCAACTGTTCAGATGAATAACCCTGCCAAAGGGGGTTATTTGGCAGGGTGACATTCCCCCCCATACGCAACACCAACTGGCTGAGCCTTAAGCAACGTGTTCAGCGTCACCCCACGGCAGCCCCAAAGCTGGAAGTCAAACCCAGTGGTCCCACACATCACAGCGTGTCCCCCCAGCACAGCCTTCCTGCCTCAGGGATAATCACTTCTCCGCCAAGACGATGCCCATTCCAAAATGCAGGGCTGGCTGCTGAGGCTGTAATTAATCTCCACACAGGGAAAATCTCTGTTATTGACTGGCCCTCCCCAAGCAGACACGCCAAGATGCACCAGGCAGACTGTTTCTGCAGAGCAATCGAAGCTGTCCTGATGTCCCTGTGCAACTCTGATGGCTTCATGGTCATCTTCTGTTCCCACCACAACTGGATCATCACTCCCTGGATTGCCTTGGAATTGACTTTCCATTTTCCAAGGGAACAGCTTTCACTTTGTTCTTCCTTTTTTCTATCAGTCATTAAATGCAAAGCCTGTTGTGGACATGATTTGGGCACATGCTCACAGCCACACAACGGCCCCAATTCCTAACAGAGGCAACTGGGGAAGGTTTTCTTGGGAAGCATACTGGGATGAGAACACCCCTTTTAAATGTGGAAACTCTGCTTAAAGCTGAGCAAGGATTTAAGGTTAGTAATATGCAAGGAGCAAGCCAATGCAAAACGACTTTTATGATTCACTCTGTCTCCAACCTGATCTAGAAGTTGTTGCAGTCTTTGACTCAGATGATTAGTGACATTGGGATGAGAGGGACAATAGAGGTGTAAAGATAATATAAGATGCAGTGGCATGATTTTATGGGCTAATTTATATTAGTCCCTGCCCAGCCAGAGTTCACCCATGGTTTGCTGTGTTTATCCCACGGGGTACAGTTGTGCTGAAGGGAGTGGGCTAAAGCAGAGGACAAGAGCTGGTCATCAGTATGTGCCTTTCACCAGAAGCCTGAGGGGCCGAAGGGCAACAGCATGGGGTGACCAGGAGAACTGCTGGTACGATGCTCTGCTCACAGAGCCATTCCCCTTTCTCCCACGGCTTTTGCAGATTTGTTCCTCATATGGCAATACTGGTTTCAATTTGAGGCAAGAGAAATTACCCAACCTCGCTGCCTTGAACAGTTCCAGGGCAATGGGTAAGTGCAGGAACTTGCCAGTGCTACAGTTGATTTGCAGATTATTTATTTGGTTATTAGATCACATTTGGCTAACAGTTTATGTGATGCTCCATAGTACAAGTTAATAAATCTTTCCTGGAGACCCACCAGCATCTTGCTTGATGGCCAGCTTGAAGGCAACCCTAATTAAACCAGTTTTGCCTTCCTAACAGAGCCCTAGAAGTCAGCCAGCAGAGCAGGAGGCGTTTACCTAGCTGCCACCCTTTGATAATAGGAGTGGAGGTGAGGAGGAGGAGGCTGGCCTGCCTGATGCCCTGCCACGCGTGTCTCGTTGCAGCCCCGACCTACTGAGACCTCACGCTGTGCCTGAGCTCGGGTCAGCATGGGAGCATGTGCTGTGGGCATGGGTCCTTCAGCGGCTGCTCCTCTCCCACCACCTCTTCCTGCATGGGATGGGGCAGGTGGAAGGGGCTCTCCAGGCAAGCAGAGGGTGCTGGGAGCCTTCCACACAGGGTCCCTGCAGTATTTTCGCAGGGGAAGTGCTTTGTGTCTGCTCTGCAGGGACACCAGTCTCTGCTTGGCTTGGAGCCATTGTACCAACGAAGCATCCATGGACCTGGCTGCCCAGTGTCCGCCTCCAGTGCACTGAGCACCCTTTTCCCATCCCAGCTTCTCCCCGCTTACAGCACCACTGATGGGCTCTTCTCCAGGGACCCAACGTCCCTCCCCAAACCCTGCTCTTCCCATCCCACCAACACGTACGCTTTGTCTCGTCTTGCCTCATCCAGGCTCTCACCCCTCTGGCATGGGGAATGCCTCTTCCTGACACAGCTCAAGCATTGCAAAAATGCATCCCAGCTGGCTGGGGCTGAGCGAGCAGCACACCGCAGGCAGGCATCCCGAATCCACCTCCTCTCCAGCCCGAGCCAACAGCCCAGGCCCACCATCCCTCACCCTTACTCGTCTGCCTCTCCCTCACTTCTGTCCCCTGCCTGCGAAACAAAAAGTCGTTGTCTGTTCCCCCCATTCGGAGGAGTGCAAACGGCTTGAACTTTCCCTGAGTGATTTTTTCCCCTCCAGCAGGACTGTGTGCTGTGCTGCTGCCAGGTATTAACTAAGAGGATGACTCAACAAACCAGTTCAGACCAAGCTAGAACAACCCTTCACTTTTCTTCCAAGACTCCGTCCTCAGCCCAGCACAGGCTGTTCTGGAGCATCAGAAAAGGGTAGTTAACTTGAAATATGGCTTTTTAAACAGTTTATTACATCTCCCCTCCTTTGGATTGCAGCTGGTATGGGAGGATGATGGAGATGCAATCAAGGGGATCATTCCAAGGTAGTTTTTCCCTAAATATTTCTGTCTGGTTTTCAGGTTTCCTGTGAGATCGTGGCATGTATTTCACAGAAGAGATGTACTACATGGCATGTACTATGAGAAGTGGCACATGCCACAGGATGGAGATGGAGGGCTTCAGGAAGGATGAGCTCCTTGGTTTGTGTTTGTCCAGGAGATCAGAAGAGACTCATGAGAGCCCCAGCATCCTGAGCTCCCCAGCATCCTGAGAGCCCCAGCAGCCTCTGCCAGATGGCTCTGGCTTATGATGGGGCAATGGCATGTGGCACAGAGGGACCCATCCTGCTCACAGAGGGTCAGTGGCTCCAGCTGTGACTGGGAGGAGAGGCAGCACTGAAGGTTTCAGCTTGGGGATGCTGAAACACTGAAATAGGCTGATACAGGCAGTAGTTAAAAAGAAAAAGCAAACTACAGAGGACTACAGAATGCCAAGCAGCATGTGGTCTGGGAAACGTGGCTGGGCAGAGCCATGCTGGAGGCTGGAGATGCTCTTTGGGAATGAAGCTGCCATTTCCATGGAAAGCATCATTAATGCTGTGCTTTTCTCTGCTGCTCTCAAGCCTCTTACAAGCCTCCGGTGCTGCCAGGAGCCCACTGGTAACAACCCGCACTGCTTGGGATTGGACCAGCAGCCCTGGGTGATGGGACACTGCAGGAGGTGGAGGAGCAGCCTCCAGTTTTCATGTTGCAGCCTCTTCTCTGGCTGCTGGAGGGGTCTGCGCTGGCCTCAGAGCTGCCGGCATGCTCATTGCCATGGGCAGTGCCCCACGCGTCCTGGCCGAGCCATCTTGGCTGCTGGTGGCCCTGCCACGTCCAAGTCACTGCAGGGTGACAATGCATCCAGGAGACATCTCCTCCCTTTGCTTTCTTGTGAAGGACAAGGACAAGGAGATGGAGGCAAGCCAGCAGCATGGTGTTTGAAGCAGCAGTGCCCAGGTGTGGGGCAGAAAAGCCACTCTGGGTTTGGGAGCATCAAGGGAAGATAAGGGGTTGATTTGGGCATGCCAACACACAGGAGCTTTGTCCTTCCCATGGCCCACTGCTGTTTGGAGAAAAGGAAGCCAGGAGGTCTGTAATGGCAACATAACATCGAAGTCCAGCCCCACCAGGAGAAATCCTGCAATCAGCTGGGACTGTCCCAGCAGAGAAAGGAGCAAGACCAGTTTAGGAGGATTGCACCAGGCTGAGCAGTGACCTGCAAATGCAACCCAGGGAGAAGAACAACTACAAAGTGATGCAGAGGTGGGAAACCAGCTCCCCCTGCATCTGTAACAGACTCCAGACTGAGGAGGTGCCCAGAGAGGGGCTCTGCAAACTGTGTCCTGTGGCCAAGCAGATGGCAAGGAGCACACAGCCATGCGCACACAGTGTGTCAGGATGTCCCCAGCCCTGGCAGAGCCCAAGCAGAGCCATGCTCCCAACGTCACAGTCAGCCCACCGGCATACTGTGCTCCTCACCACCCATCTCCTCTCCATCCAGAGAACAGATGGGCTGGGAATTGTTTGCTCTGTATCGTTCCATGGGGACAGACAATTTCTGTGCAGTGTTACCTGAGCCGTTGCAATTCCAGCCTGATGGCTTTGTTTTCCTCTGTGATACCTGCCAAGCATGGCAGATAACTTGTTTTCAGCTTGGGAAGGAAAATCAGGGTGCTGCCTTCACTTCAAAAAAAACCCCCACTGGGTTTCCTGGCGAGCTGACCCGTGACTGAACATGGTGTCTCCGTGATGGAAGGCATGCCATGGCTGTGCTTGTCCCTGGAGCGCTGGGTGGCAGGGCTGGGGCATGATGAGCACTAGGCGAGAGGGTTGCACAGTGGGAAAGTTCCTCATGCCCCAAGCAGAGCAGTGGGACAGGGATGAGCTGTGGGTTTGTAATGGGACAGGGCTGGGGAGCAGCAGAGTTGCTCCATGCAGAGAACCAAGCGAGGCCAGGGTGGGAGGGAAGGTTTCCCAGTGTTGAAACATTTCATTTGGATGTTTTGCTACATGAAGCTTTCTGCTTCCAAACAACAAGAGCTTTCTGTTCAGTGGCTGACCTCAGTGGGAAGAAAAATTGCTGCACAAAAGGGACAGCAAGCCTGACGCCAGAAGCATAAACTCGGCACTGGTCCCACGAGCAGTTCTGGGTGGGTCCAGACAAGGCGTTTTTCAGAGCTTTTGTTAAAAATAGTGAAATAAAAAGCCCTCAAAAATCTGATTTTTTGAGAATTCTAAAGCATAGTTGATTTGGACCCCCTACGCCAGCACCCTCCCTGTTTTCTGGTTTGGCCCCTACACCAAAAGCATCCATATCTGCCCCATTACTTCATCCTCTCTGACATCCTTTTGCTCATTCATGTTAATAGAAAAATATCACCCCGATTAACAAACTCTGCAAGACCCACTGAAATCCTGAGTGTCTCATCAACCCTCAGAGTCTGGTTTTGTTCCTCTTTCTGCATCATTGCCTCCTTTACATATTCATGCTTTTATTGATTGCAGAGAGCCCGCTCATCTGTTGCAGAGCAGATGCTTTTATTGATTGCAGAACACCGGCCATTCAGCCCCTCTGCCCATGCAGGGCTCCTCGACATGTGTCCATCGGGAAGCCGCCTACCCGTTGGGCATGCGTGGCTGAAGGACCCCAATGGTCCTTAATGATGTTAAAAATAAAGACGCTGCCCATAGGAGCAATAGCATTTTGGTGACGGCTGATGGGCCTTCCCAATAAGGTCTTCTTCAGAAGGAGGAGATGTTTCCCAGAAGATGCTTCACTATTTTGACTCATGAACAGTTTGTTCAGGGTGTATTGCCCTGTTTTGCTCTCCAGGGAAATGCCACCACGGAACACATCAGTGCGGGTAGAGACCTAGGATATGGTGACTGTAAGCATATCTCCCATTATGACAGCTGGCAAAACCAAGCCGTGGTTTGGCAAACTGCTCAAAATGTCTCAAAGAGAGTTTTGGACTAGCTAAAAGGTCCTATTTCTGCATGTTCTAAAGAAACTTGTCCAGAGTTGTTGTGTTTTTTCAAGGCGGGGCGGTTATTTCACTCCAATACTTAGCTCAATAAATTTTAAAATATGCTTAGGAAGAAAAAAGAGAAGAAATGAAACCTGGACCCAAATTTTCCATAGTATTGGGCCTGTGCCAAAGTACATCTGAGCTAAGCCACCCATGACATTTGCTTCTTGATCCCAGGCTGGAAGTTTTCAAAGGGACGCATGGGCAAGGAAACCCAGCCTGGGAAGACCACTGGGATTCAGGAGTGGTGGCAGCATTGGCCCATTGGGTCATCTGAAGGCTTCTGTTTGTGGGTTTAACTGCTGGTTTGAGGTTCAGCTGCAGCATTCATCATTTTGGATGCTCCAGTGAGCATCCCTTACTACAGCTCAGTGCCTGACATGGCTGTTGTCCCTGACTCCCTTCCAAGCACTTCCCTGGATCCCCAAAACTGGCATCTAATAGGGTCACTGCTCTCATTGGCAACCCATCCGAGATCTAGACATGGCAGACAAGGATGCGCTTGTGGGATTTCTAAGAAAATGCCGATTAGGTGCTTTGGGACCCTGTCCTGACATGTATGTTGCTGCTCCCAGGACTGGGCATCTCTGACTCCCCAGCTGCCACCGTGCCCTGTTATGACCCCACTTCACTACTTTAATTTGTTTTGCATGACCCCGCAAAGGTGTAAATCCCTACATCTCCCACTAGGTATCGAAGCTGTTACTTGAAGGAGTTAAAAATGCCTGTAGAGCTCTCTGAGTCTCTTTAATGACAAGAAATAAAGGAATGCCTCCGCAGGGTTGGGTGCTGTTCTGCACCAATGAACCAGTGTATCACTCCTGCAAGAAATTATCTTGTTATGGTCTCCTGTAACAAACTGTCTCCCAGGAGCTGCCCAAGCTGCCTCAGAGCCTGATGGTAGAATACAGGCTGTGTTATTCAGCCAAAATTCACAGGCAAAATGTTTTAGGTGAGGCACCTGCACCGACCCAGGATGCCCCAAGCCACCACAGCATCCTGGATCTGGGACCAGGGCAGCAGGCCTGCAAAGCCCAGCATCCAGGTGCTTTCTGAGCCTGGCTGTTTTCTTGGTCCCAGCAGCATCCCATGGCAATGAGCTGCAAGGCCCAGTACTGCGGTAAGTGCAAAAATGCTGCTTTTGACACTATTTGGGTTGCAAGCTGCTGTTTTTTGTTCTTTTGTGTACTCCCCGGTGGCGATGTTAAAGGATGCTCTTGCCTTCAGCATCACAGCCAGGCTGAATCAGTCATGCTGGCTGGCAATGGCACCTGCTTGGACTTTATTTCTGATGCCAGGCTTTAAATCCCAGACTCTCATCCCAGGCTGGGAGAGTGGGAATAGATAGGGGTGTCTGCAGGCAGCAGCTTCGGGGCTGGCTCACAAAATATTGGCTAAACCACGCGCTTGTGTAAATCCCAGCTGGGTCCTCAAATCTGTACTTGGGTCACCCACATCCACCCAGCCCCTTCAGCCACCTGCCCCACCGAAATCCAGGCTCGGGACCTCAAACACACATGGGCTTCCCAATCCTCTCCTTCCCCAGGGTTATTTGCAGAGCCAAGGAACCAGTGCCAGCTTTTTGACTGGAGGAAAACTCCAAGAGAGGAAAAGAGAGAGTGAAAAGCATCACTTGCAAGACAGGGTTTGCTTGGGTTGGCCTCTAGTAGGAGCCTGTTTAATTCAGCATCATTTGCATGAATGAACCATTGCAGTGGAGGGGCTTTCTCCATCCCTTGGTTGCTCTGCTGTAGCATATTTGGAGCTGCTGCCTGCCAGGATTGCTAGGAGCGTGCTCCACATTTTCAAACTTGTTTCAAAAACATTGTGAAATTTCCCAGGATTTAAATTTCCAAAGAGGAACTGGACATTGGGACGGATCTGGATCTTTTATTCCAGCTGTGATTAAAAAAGATAACCTGTCTTGTCATGGAGAGGAAAGTTTGTCTCTAAAGGAAAAGTCAAAACATTCCCTTGCGAGGAGGGTTAGCCATGTTCCCGCAAAAGATGAAACCATCGTTTTCTGCCAGGAAAATTGCTTTATAGCAAAATATCAGCCCATGGGAGATGGGATGTGGCAGAAATCATCCATCACAACCATGCCAAGGAGGAATTGCTGTAGCGAGCCGACCGTCCAGTACCAGGACCTTGCTGCCCCAAAGGCGTGCTGGCAGATTACCCCAATTCCCCAAAGTTTTCCTTGGCTCCAGAAAACCCTTCCAAGCAATTAATGTGCTTCTGAGCTGACATTTAAAATGCTGGGAGGTTCTGGCTGACTACGGAGTTCTACTCCGATTACGTTCCAGTGCGTTGCTTGTCATGAACTTGTTACTAGCCTGACCTGATCCAGTGTGGGCAGACTGCAAGAGTCATATTTTGTCCGCGAACACTTGCGTTTTGGACCTCCTCCTTGTCAGAGACTTACCCCAGGAGGGCTTCGAACAAGAAGGACTCTTTCCAGATTTCAGGACTTGCAATGACTTCATCGTGCTTTCTCAGTGCAGATCAGAAGTTTAATGGGGAAAAAAAAAGCGCATTAATCCAAAGATTAGATTTGCAGGGAATGTAAAAAAGCAATGATCTGGGGAAAAACAAGGGATAAGAAGACATGAGAATATCAGTTCAATACCACAAGCATTAAAAAAAAAGACCAACCCACAAACAAAAAAAGCTGCAGAAAAGGTGAAAATTTCTCCCTGCTATTCAAAGGAAGTTTGTTATGCTGCTTTTTTTTTTTCTTTAAAGACTAATATTTTGATATTAAAACTTCTGCCACAAAAACAATTCAGCCTGCTCTATGCCCAAGAGCAACCAGCGAGCTTTGGACGTGCTCCCTTTGAATGAACTGATGACCTGGTTTTGGGAGCTGCCAAACCAACTCCCTTGGCTCTGCTGGGCTCCCCCCACCCATGGATGCAAGGCAGGAGAGGAGCTGCAACACAATGGGTTGTATCTGCAGCGGGCTGAGGTACATCCAGGTGGTGGTTTGGGCTGGAAACTCAGGATGTGCATAGTTTGCTGGCAATGTGCAGAAGCGATCGCCCGTCTGGGACCAGTGGTGGGGCTTTCATCCCAGCTATCAGCAAAGTGGGGTTTAATGATGCTGTTGCTGCTGCTTAGGCTGAAGACTACACAAACGGCCTCAGAAACCTATCAGAAGGCAACAGGGCTGTGCAAGGCTAAGCTCAGCCCAAAAAGGAGTTGCTTTGCTGGTCCTTCTTAATTACGATGCTCCTGAGTGACAGCGGAGTAGGAGCAAGGACTGCTTTTCTCTCCCCAGTCATCTCTGTGCCATCTATCTCCCAACAGTTCGTTTTAATTACGCAATTACAGTGTGTACAAAGCTTTCTGTGAGCTTTAGTGGATAATTAAAACAGATGGTGAGCTTAATGGGACCAACTCCTTTTTCTTCTTTTAATTAATGTGTTAACAGTTTATGGGCCAGCCTGTGGAAATCTGTTATTCAGCAGCTCTGTGGATCTACAAGCCTTCCTCGTGTATACAGACCTGCCACACGCATAGATACACACACATGGAGATGCTGCCCCAAACATGGTGGTGGTCTCAAGCAGGTCTCCACACACCTCATGTGTCACCTCCATGGTGTCATGTACCTCACTGGTAAGGCACAAGCACCCTCGAGGCAATGCTGAGTGGATGCAGGTCTTCGAGGCATGCACCAACGTCTTGCAGGACCAGGACACCCAAGCATCTCTGAAGATGTTCGTCTCAAACCTCTGCTGAGGGAGGAAGAGGAGGAGGCAGGCATGGGCTAGGCACACGGACGAGTCCCAGGGCACAGGCCCCTGCACCTCCAACCTGCAGGCAGAAAGGAGGATGGCAAAAGGTTCTTGGGGTGAAGGTGTGGGGGCCAGCAGTGGTTGGGGAGCCGGTGACAAGGGGTGGAAAAGCAGGGAGAGGCTGAGGCAGGATAGGTTTTGCCCGTGGCTGAAGCAGTGCACCAGCATCTTAATATCATTTCATGACATATGGCCGGCAGCAGCCTCCAAAGTGATGCCAGGCACTTCGACACATGGTGCAAGCTTTTAAAGGCCAAGAAAAGCTGCAGATCTTGTGTTTCCTCGAGGAGCTACCCCACAGCAAATGCCAGGTGTTGGGATGGACATGGGGCAGGGTGAGAGCAGACGGGACCCAGAAGCTGAGGTTATACTACAAAAAGAAGCTCGGGGACAAGCAGAGCAGGGTGGCACGGTGTGGGGAAGGTGAGGAAAGCAGGGCAAGGATGGACATTTCTGAAGGAGCCCTCTGTTTGTCCAAGGTGCTTTGAGGCTGTAAGATAAGCCAAGAGCAGGCTGTGAAATCTCGGTGGCCTTGGGAAGGAGAGGCTGTGCTCGGTCCCTGCCAACGCAGGATCATGCAGTCATCAAACAATACCAGTGGGAGCCCTGTTTCACAGCACCCAAAAGAAAGTGGGTCCTCAAACAGCATGTATTTAACTTGCTGAGCAAGGATGCTGAGGATGCCAGTGGGTTCAAGAGGACACTGGAGAAGTTCACGAGATGGAAATCTAGTGGGCTGATAAATTCACCAAAGCACTATCGGGAAGCCCTTGAGCTGGACATGTAAGATGAGGTATCCATCACTGAATGGCTCTCGCGAGCCTTTGGCAGTGGGACAGGCCAGTCCAGGAGGATTAACTTCAGCAGGGCAATGCACTGTTCGGCAGTCACAAGTGTGAAGACTACAAGAAGCAAGCGTTTGGAGAGCTGCTTCCAAGCCTGTGGCTTTGCTGGCAGGCATGGTACAGAAGTGGCTAGCCAGATGAACTGATAATTTTTTGTAAACTGGCCCTGATTATAGTAACAAACAAGGAGGGGAATCCCACCCAGCCCACCACTGGATTGGGGATAAATCATGGCCAAGGCACTGGCTGTGCCTTGGGCTCAGTTGGGTCACTGGGATTAGCTTCTTGAAAGAGCAGTGGTTTCAGGCGAATGATCCCCGTGCAAAAAGGGCCACTTGATGCCATTAAACAAGAAACATCCCTACAGAGTTTTGCTTTGCCTATGCCTGATGCTCTTCCAGGCAGCAGGGACTGAGCCACCCTCCCTGCTGCAGGGAAGGGGCTGTTTCTCACCTACCAGGCAACACATGAAGCTCTTGCTGCCAAAAGCATGGCTGGAGGATGAGCACAGCTGGTCCAAGCAAGCTGGCAAGCTGAAATAATAATTCCCTGGTCAGGGGGAAAAACAATGTTTGTTATTTCTGAGAGCACTGGGGTTTTGTCTGGTTTTGATCTCATGCTTTTTAACGCGGACTGGACTGCAAAGTGGCTCTGCAGCTTCGCAGAGGGATGCAGTGTGCAAGGTGCTGTGCATTTAAGGATGAGCCCTGTTCAAGGATGTGTGCCCCGTGCACAGAGGGCAGACAAGGCTGGAGGACACGGGGATGCACACTGATGCTGCAGGCTGGCGTGGGTTTCTCTGCACATCTGCAGCCCAGCTGCTGGGCTACAGCTCAGCATTGCTCAGCTTTCCCAGCCCCTCGCGTTAAAGTGACATTGGAAAATGTTAATGGCAGGGAGAGGGACACCTGGGTGAAGAAAAGCATGGCTCAGCAGCCATGTGCCGGCACCAGGAGTAGCTCTGTACGGCACTGCAGGCATTTGGAGACTGGGGAAATGGACTCGGAGAAAACCATCCAAACCTTTCTGGGCCAGACCACAGGGATGTACTCACCCATGCCAAGCATGCTGTCCCCAGCGAGGGTCACACAGTCAGGCCAGTATTAATCACCTTGTGATAAGCCCTGTCCCCCGCCCAGGCTGCCCCAGTTCCCCCAGTGCCCCTCTCTGACCACAGCTCGCCGGAGAACCACATGCCTCCTGGCCCTTCCATTTCATCAGGAGCTTGTTGCTACAACAGAAATTGCAAAAACCATGGAAACTGCTTGTCTCAGCCAACCCCAAACTTAACCGTATACACAGCATAAAATTTAGCTGCTTTAAACTTGCATTTTTTGGCTCAACTCTCCTGGCCACATCCTGAGACCGAATGGATTGAATTACTGAGCACAAAATAAATTCCATCTGAGCAGGCTGTGGCCCTTGTCTCCCTGAACAAAGGCTGAGGTGTTTTCTTTGCCTTTTTTTTTTCCCCCTCAAATCTTCTGGAAGAAGACGAGCTAATTTTGTCCATGTGGAGGCCAGGGTGCTGGGGAGAACCGTGTTAGCTGTGAGGCCCTGACATCAGCCACCTTACCTGCAGCTCCACGATGGGGACCAAAGGCGAGCACAGCCAGAGCTGAGCTGGAGCAGAGCTGGAGCAGAGAGCACCATGCCATTGCCTCTGGATCAGCCCCATGGGCCACGACGCGGCTACCTCCAGCATCCTCCTGGCAGATATCATATGACATGTCTTTGTCCCAGGACCTCCTCTCCTCCTTTGGAGCAGGGACCACGTGCCAGGTGCTGCACTAAGATGGAGGGAAGGAAGACTCCAAGCCTTTGGGAGGGTGGGTGGCAGGGGACGGGGCTGCCTGTGGGCTCTCTTTTATCCTTAAATCAGGCAGGAGAGTGAGGAGGAAGGAGGAGGGAGAGGGAAATAGAAAGTGGTTGCAGAAGAGCTGGAGGGGAGCTGCAAACACCCACCTAGCATCCTTGGCAGCTGGGGCGTGCCTCTGAGCCCCCCACCCTGCCATGGCACACAAACCCTGTACAAGCAGGGAGAGAAATGCCACCAGCAGCTCCAGAACTGCCCAAGCCGAGGGTGTTGTGGTGGGGCAGGAGGGGTTTGCCTGGGCAGGCAGCACGTCTGGGCTCCAGGAGCCCACCGTGGCGCGGGTGGGCTGTGGGGATCCACTTGTGCAAACAAGGCATCACACGCCCCAGGTGCATCCCACTGATTCTCGGATAAACCCACCCCGAGGGGGGGTCAGCAGCCAGAGCCCCGCCACCATACTCTGCTCTCACCAGCATGGGGTGAACACAAAGGAAGCCCAGGAGAAACCGCCATGGCCCCTCACCACTGCCTCCAGCCCGCAGCCACCACGGCGGGCGTCTCTGCATGCACGCGTGGGAAGCGGCTCAGCCGGCTCTGCCTGTCCCTGCCCTCCGCCAGCTGCACCTCACCTGTCCCGGCAGCCGCTCCACCCCACAGCCGGCACTCCCCGGCCCCACGGCGCTGGAGAGGGCTTAGTCCTCTGGCTCACGCATGCCCACAGACCCACTCCATGGTCTCCTCCATGGAGAACATCTCCACAGGGTCTTGTCCCAAGGGGCCACAAAAGCCCCTGGTCCACGCTTGAATAAGCCCAACAGGAGGGCTGACCCCAAAACCATCCTTAATGAGAGGGTCCTCCAAAACATCCTTTAGATATCCCCCAGCTCTCTGCTCCCAGCCCAGCTATGCACCAACCAGCCCTGCAGAAGTGCTATGGGGAAGGCATTTCTGGAAAGTTTTCCTTGACAAACCATAATTTACCCCATTAATTCTCTGCTGGTGGCTTATGTACCCTTAGAGAGTCTGGTCAAGGTGAACGCTGCAGCCAGGAGGGAAAGCTGGAGCGTGTGCCCCCTTCCAGCCTGTACAACAGTTGCTTGAGGATATTTTGGCTTATTTATTGACTTTACTATTGCCATCCTTTTTGGAGAAAAACAAAAAGCAGGCTGAAGTTACCATAGACACCCTCACTATGGGGTTTGTGCATTGCATCAGTGCACAACCCAGCTAAGAGATAGGGCTGTGATGGCGATGGTTTGCTGTCACCCTAAAGCTGCCACCATTGCAGAGGGCTGTCACCGGCTCCTGTGCCAGCCCCTTCTCACAGCCTTCCCAGTGACCTGGAAATAATGGGGTGGCAGTTGAGGACATGGAGATAGTCTTCTGTGTTTCATCACATCCTATTTTTCACGCTGGGACGGTAAACATCTTCTCAAAGATAGTCTTACCCCAAAATGATGGGTGTCCTGGTGTTCGGGATGCCCCTCTTCAGGTGGGCTAACCGCCCAACCTCCCTTCCCATCAAGGTGTAACATCCCTGGTGCTGAGGCTGAGCCACCTGGTGCAAATTCTTCCTCACACCTTCTCAATCATTTAATAATAATTTAATAATTATTTGCATATAGTCTGTGGAGCTGTAGAGCAATAATTGCCCAGTTCCTTTATTGAAAACCACATCTAGCCGGGAAAGCTTGGTGCAGCTGTGGCTTTGATCTCAGGTCCCCATGACTCCCGTGCACCCATGCTTGCTGCATCACGTGTGCCGAGGCTGGGTCACGCTTCTCTGTCATGCCACAGAGTACCTGTCATCAGCTCTCCGTGAGCTACCACCTTTTTCCCAAATCATTGTACAGGTGTGACATCACCATTTCCACAAAATGCTGATGGCACGGCTCTTTCCTGCAGCTGGGCTGCTCCAGCCCCTCCACGATGAGTGGGTATGGCTGAAGAGGATGTCTACAAAGGGGGAAAAAAAAAATAATCACATGGGGTTCCCTCCTCCTCCTCCTGAACCACCGAGTCTGCTTCTTGAGACAAGCAATTGCTCAGAAAAGGGAAACCTGTCTTTCAAACATCAGCAGA
This sequence comes from Falco biarmicus, assembly GCF_023638135.1. Taxonomy (NCBI): domain Eukaryota; kingdom Metazoa; phylum Chordata; class Aves; order Falconiformes; family Falconidae; genus Falco; species Falco biarmicus. The sequence continues at coordinate 38,109,981 of NC_079294.1, read as the reverse complement.
GCTGTTATTAAAGTAAATGAGTTTTCAAACAAGGATGAGAAAAACAAACAAAACCAAGCCCCAGCCCTCTAGCCTGTGATGGAAAGAAGGAAACCAGCCACTTGCTGTGACACGTGGCCACTATCCCAGGCCCCCTGCAAGCCCACGCCCAGCTCTGCTGGGGTGCAGCATGCCACCAGTAACTCCAGCTCCCCCAGAAGCCTCGCTGTCATGGGACCCCACCCCCAAATCCACCAGGGCCAGGAGCAGAGCATCCTGCAGGGCTGGCACAGGGTGAGCAGGTAGCTCAGGGCAAGCTCCAGTTTGGCAGCAAGATGGGCATGTCCTCCATGGGAGTGGATGGAGGAAGAGGGACCTTCTCAGATGAGCTTTCCCAAGAGATCAACACTATCTGCCCAGCCATTCCAATCTGAGCCAAATCCAACCGCTGGCTTGGGCTAAAACGGAAAGCTTCATCCTCACCTTCCCCATGACCATCCCACCCATCGGGGAAGGGACATTCACCTATGGGGGGAGGTGGCCTGGGGTCTTCTCTGGCCCCACAGCCCCAGCACAGGGCTGTTGCCCTCAGTGCATGGCTTTTCTCCAGTCACAGCAGCTGACACAGCATGAGGTTGGGATGCACCATGGGTGCCCGGGAGCTGAGAAGCTACAGAGGAATCTTCTGCCAGACCTGCAAGGAGGGAGAAAGGAAGAAGCACAGCTGCAGGCACGTTATTTGCAGACAAAAAGCATGCAGGATCCGGTCTGACCTCTCATTACATATGTCTGAGGGGCGATGTGCATATTAAAATAATCCCTTCAAAGAGACGGGTGAGAAGAGAGCACTGAAGTATTGAGCCAAGCTGTCACAGGGATTGATCTTGATACATTTATGATTTTTATTAATAACTTTAAGAGAGGGCACACAGAACCCTGGCACCACCACACACAAACATGTCCCACTCACTGTTGCCCTATGCCGAGCTGTGAGAGCTCCCCATCCAAGGCTGAGGGATAAAGAGGTCCCTTTACCCATGCCCAGGCTGGTACATCCTTTGCCCCACCACCACGCTGACTCTGCCTCTCCAAGGCCCAGAGACTTGTACTCTTAGGGCCTCACAAAGAGGCACAAATATGAAATAAAGGCAGAATTTGAGGCTTCAGATAAATAACAATTAAAATCAGGAAAAAAAGAGCATGAAGCAGAGCTTCAAATGAGATTTCAGCTCTGCCTCCTCTGGGCTTTTTCAAGCAATAGCACGGAATCCCCCACATTCCTATCTTCACATGTCCTCTCCTCGCAGCTCAGGTCAGCCTTTGTTCCTGCAGAGCATCTCAGCACCCACAAAGGTGTCTTGCTGCTCCTGACCCAGAAGAGCTGAAGCAGCTCTGCTCTGCTGTCGTCCCCCCCGAGTTCTCACCCCAATATGGATCAGAGGATTTTCAGGACTCTGCTGCGAGACTTGCTGCATCTTGTTTCCAGACTGGCTTGGCTCTGCTTTCCTCCCTGAGCTTCACAGGTAAGTCATATCAACAAGGGCTTAAAATGACCCCCAGTCCTTGCTGCAGATAAGCCAGGGTCTGGTGGGGCAAGGGGCACCCAGCCCTGCACCTCCCAGGCAGGAGCTTGAAACTTCCCAGTTGCTCCTGGAGGAGGAGTGGGCTGGATGTAGGGTCTGCTTTCGCCTGCCTCCTCCTCGCCCCCAGGTCTGTGCAGCCTGGCTGCTGGTCCCAGCCCAGACCCCTCTGTCCTGCGGGGAAGCTGCTTTCCCAGTCCCCTTTGCATTCCTGTTAGACGTATCTGCTGAATAGCTCAAGCCTTGGAGGGGAGATGTGACATATCAGAAGAGCCACCGGTCTCCAGGCAGGTCTGCGGGCTCAGAGGGACACCAGCCACCCCCCAAGACCACATCCAGGACCTGATCCAGCATCCAGAGATGCTACCCATCCTGTTGACTGCAGCAAGCGCCAGCTCTCTGCATCAACAAGTATTACTGAGGTCACTGAAAACATCACATGTAAAAAATGTATCCTTGCAAAACACCAGGAAACCCAAATCATCCTGTTGTGCCCATTTTAAGGGCAAACAGAGAAGGGCTGAATGAATCCCCTGGGGGCCTGCAGTAGGATCTCCCCTCCCTGTGCTCCTGCTCTTGCCATCAGCTCCTCTTTCTCAAAGCAAAGACTGCCCCCAGCCCATGGGACCTCCCCATCCCACACGTCTGAGAGAACAAGGAGGCAAAGAGAAAAGGAAGAAAGAAAAAAAATCAGTTATTTTCAGAATCTCTTCAAAGACTGGATTGTTCTTTTCTCCCCCTCTTTTTCCCAAAGGCACAGCTCCATCTCACTTGATTCCTTCAGAGCAAAGCTGTGCCCGGTCCCCGCACAGAGGCACCTGCGTCTCCCCCCACCTCCCCCGTAGGGCACACCATGCCCCTCCCCAGCTCCTCCCAGAGCTGCAGCCTCCCCAGTTAGCAGAGCAGTTGGTTTCTATTCAACCTCTCACCCCTGTACTTGTAAATCCTCGAAACACACATGGGTGAGCAACCTGAGCACTGTCATCTGGAGCCACTCTGATTCACCGCTGATGGACCCAAAGCAGGGGGAGCAGCCGAAAAACACCGGGCAGCAGTGATTTACAGCCCAGCTCTCCAGCTGCTGCTACCTGCCAGCCCCAAGGTGACACTGCCTGTAAAGGAATTAAATTTATAGGGACAAAGCTCTTTCCTCCCACACCTCTGCTGTCGTGGCGGTGACACTGAGCTGCGCTTGCATGATGGCCATCCCCCAGCCAGCCAGCAAGCTGGAGAGCATCTTGAAAGAGCATCCCCCACACATGGTGCATGTTACTCTCAGACTGGGAATAGAGGGGTACTGTGTCTTGGGCTGCGTGGGAAGGGTGGCCCCTCCTCCTCTTCCTCCCCATTTAGCCATCACTTCCAAGACAATTCCCCCAGTGCTGGCAGAAGTCCCTTGCAGCTAATTATCCTCAGACTTTGAAAACTGCCCAGAAAGCCTGACAATGCCAAACTTGTGGGTGAGGAGCCTGCAGTGGCTGGCCTGGCTGCAGTACACTGGATATTGCCCCACCAGACCGTGCCTCCCACCCCAGAGACCCCTGTTTGGCACGGTGCTTTTAAGAAAAACACCATCTTAATCATATCCTGCTTCGGAGGGAGATGGTGATGCATTGCACACAGCTCAAATCATGGCCATGGTCTATCAGCTAAAAGCAGGGTGTTACGTTCCCAGACACGTTCGTTGCTCTCCTCTCCCCTCCCCGTGCCATGACTCCTTCTGGGCTGTATTTGAACCCCTTGTCCCTGGGGCCATGAATTATACAGTGACACAGAAGCTGGGATCAGGGACTGGAAGCAGGATTTGCAATTCAGAGCAGCTCCAAGACCGAATGAGACATCTCAGACCGGCAAATGAGAGAGGGCAAAACCTGAGACACAGCCAGTCAGTGCCAAGAATAAACACACCCTTGGGTGCTCCATTGGATGCAAAGCAGTGAGCACCCCATCAGAGCCTCAGCCAGCCATAGGGCCCCAGTCTTTCCCATGGGGCACCCCATTCACCCCTGCGGTGGTACAGGTGCCCCATGGGATGCTGCAGAGCTGAAGGGGATGCTTGAGGGCGGGATACCTTCTCTGAGATCAAGCTCCATCCCTGTTGAGCAATCCCCTGGGATGCTTGAAGCATTTGGGTGGATTTGGGATGTCAGAGTCAGCAACATTTGCAAGCCAGAGAAGCTTTCTGATAAAATAAGGCTCCAGAACCTTCATCTGGCAGTGCTTTTTTGGGTTTACTGATGAAGGTCTGCAGGTACTTAGATGGGAAAGGATTCCTGTCAGGTGCTTCCTCATCAGCCTTGAAGAAAATTGCATGGCAAGAGTGAGCAGATGACACAAGACAAATTAACTTGGGAGATAAAGTGCAAGGGGGGAGCTCTAATGGGGTGAGAAGGAGGTTAGAAGTATTGACTGCCTCAAGCATGAGGGAAATAGACCCACCAGAAGCAGGTTCTCATCCAAATACTGGCAGCGATTGCCACAGCTTACACTCCCCAGAGCCATCAGAGCAGTGAAAACCTGGTCCTGTGCAGAAACCACAAACAGGAGAGAAGAGACAAGAAGGCAGGCACCAAACCCCAGAATTTGTGAGGGTTTTGGGTGGGGATTTCTGTAAGGCAGGTGAAGAAAGAAAATAAACCACAGTAGATGAGCTTACATCCCTCAACACTTTCTTGTGCTACTACAGCACCACGTTGCACGACGGGACAGCCCCAGGATGCAGAGCAGCTCTCAGAGGTGCTGATGTCACCCTCTCTCTGGGCAGCCACGAAGCTCAGTGGAGCAGCAGCTCCGAAGTGACACAGGTGACCTGCAAAAGCAGCTGAAGGCTGGTCCTGGGGAGCTTCAGAGGAAACAACAGATGCTGAACTTCCCTGTATGATAAATATTGCAGGAATGCCTTGATTTCCTTTTGCAGACATCCCTCACTTGGGAGCAGGGCTCAGAGTGAAATACTCCACATGTGGTTTGGAAATGGCCAAGGCACAGAGGCATGCTGGCAGGAAACACTATGAAAACCAGGTCTAGCCCACAGCAGGGACCAACGAGGGGATGCCAGAGGTGTGAAGAAGGTGATTTGGCATTTCTCAAAATACAAGAACTAAGGCAGCTGAAGGAGTTATCAAGTGTCTGGTTTAAAACTGACTGAAGAACAGACCCATCACTAAATTGTGGAATTTTCTGGGCAGGATACTGTGGAGACCAAAAGTGTTCATCATTTCAAAACAGGAAAAGACAGGTTCACAAATGATGGCTCCATAGTCATTTAGCATGAGGTTCCTGGTGCAGCTTCTCCAGCCCAGGAGATCCTGACACCACTGACCTTGTTGATAGCCAGGCTGTGGACATGGGGGTCCCACGGTTCTTTGCTGCATCCCTTGTTGCCAGAGAGAAGATGCACACCTACAGGGGCTTTTTATTAGATGCATGAGGTGGCTAGCCTTGAACACAATCCAGCTCTGTTGGTGTCGGTGCTTCAAGGAAGATGGAAGTTTGGGAATGAGGTTGGGATGTGCTGATTTGCACATAAGAAAGGGAGAACAGCAGTTGTCTCCATCCCACCAGCTGGCAGGACACAGACTTTTGCTTTGACCAGCCTAAGATGGCCTTGAGTAGCATCACCTGAAGGAAAATGCCCAAACGATCTTGTTACAGCAGCAGACTAGACTTTTCTTTCCAGCAGGGTCTGCTCTCAGCTGTCCTCCCAGGCAGAGGAGAATCCTCCTGGTACCTGCTCGGAAGTGCTGGAAAACATTTTGGGTAGCCTGGTCTCCTGCCAGTCTTCCTGAGGAACAGGATCACTGATCCAGGCCTGCACTGAAGATGCTCATCCCTGTCCAAATACAGAAGAGATACCTGAGTGATTTCAGCAGGAGGCACATTTGTGCCAAATGCTTAGAAAAAAACACTACAGACATCAGGGCATGTCGATGTTTTGGCTGACACCGCCAACCAGGCAAGAGCTTTCCAGGGAAGGACTGATGGCAGCAGAGCCAAGCCTCGACACAGGAGGAGGGCTGAAAGCTGCCCGGCTGCCTCCTCTGCCAACCTGCTGCCAATGTTTTCCAGGCCAGGAGGGATTTTCTCTCCGTTGGAGCCAAGTGATTGTGATCTTGCGTTGATAAATGGGTTTTGATCTAATGCCCACGCACAAAGATAATGTGCTGGCAAAAGCCAGATTCAATGACTCTGCAGAGCTCATTCCAACACAGTGCATCAACAGGTGTCAAATTTGGGGGGGAATTAAGGCCCAACACTGACTATCATTGCTCTGTGACATCTATGAGGTCTGTTAATGCTAAACATTAAGTCTGTTTCCGGAGAAGGTGATGAAATGAAGCCTCATGAGATGAGAGACAGAGGACAACAAGCTCCACTGGTTCAAGGGTTTCTTTGAAAAACAAGGAACTCTCCAAGTGTGATCACTTCGGTTCAATTAAAAAAAAGAAAAAAAAGCACAATTCAGCACTGGTCTGTTTTAAATATATGTGTTAGCATTGACAGTGTCAATAACAAAATGTAATTATTTAAAAGCTCCTATATATATATCAGGGCAGTGAAAACTGCAGATGTCGGCTACCCTTGAGTATTCTTCTTTTACACCTGCCATTAAATCAATTTAAAGTTCCCATATCAATGTATCAGAATTAATTATGTGCTTTTAGGCAAAGATTACTGAACGACGACCTTCATTTTCTGTTGCACAGGTTTGGCTAAAGGATTATCCCATCTCCAGTGCCCATACAGGAGGGTGATGCACAGCACAGGCAGGGACCAGAGTATCAGGCAGATGCATTCTGCGTCACTTGCTGGCCACTTTTGCCCTGAAAGGTCTGAAGGTGCTCCAAAACATGTCACCGAGCATCTCTTATCCACAGCAGGAATAGAACAGAGTAGACTATGTTGCCCAGAACAGGTTGCCCAGAGAAGCTGTGGATGCCCCATCCCTGGAAGTGCTCAAAACCAGGCTGGATGGGGCTGGGAGCAACCTGGGCTGGTTGGAGGTGTCCCTGCCTGTGGCAGGGGGGTGGAACTAGATGGTCTTTAAGGTCCCTTTCAACCCAGACCAGTCTGTGATTCTATGTCAGTTGCAAGGAACCCACAACAATCACCTAGTTCAACTGCCCGACCACTTCAGGGCTGACCAAAAGTTAAAGCAAATTATTAAGGGCATTATCCAAATGCCTCTTAAACATGGACAGGCTCAGGGCATTGACCACCTCTCTAGGCAGCCTTGTTCTTCCTGCACACACACCACTACAGCAGAAGTTTATTCATTCCTGTCCAGAAAAAAGTCCACTCCTGGTGAACTTCAGCCCTATGTCATGTGCTTTGGAGTTTTTGTTGGGGTTTTCTTTCCCCTGTTCTTTTTTTTTTTTTTTTTCAAAAAAAACCAAGACAAAAACAACAAAACCCAAAAAAACCACCGAGTTTGGAAAGTTGCAGGAAATAAAACCAAGAAATTGCTGACAAGTGTCCCACTATAATTGAGTGAGAACACAGAGCTCAGCTCTATAGATTCCCAGAAATACAGTCCAGATGTGGCTCTCCATGGCGGCACAGCCAAGCCACAACCCCCAAAATTACTATCCCTGCAACTGGGAAACTTCCCCAGCACCCCTTCCAGCCATGCACGGTGACAGACGATGCCCCAGACAGCACCCAGCCAAACACTTGAGAAAACACAGGGTTGGCACCAGAGCCCAGAGGGGCCCTAGCAGTCCCTAACGTTGAAGGTCTGCAGCAGGGATACTGGAAACTCATTTGATCCACACAAAGCCCAGATTTCTTACCTGTGTACACACCTGAGCTTGAAAACATGACCTTCTACAGCTCACTTAAACCCCAGCTGCCTGCAAACTAGGGGAAACTGGGAACACACTGGTTTTGCAGCAATCCTCTGCTGCAGTCATCATCAGGGACTGAGTGTCAGCTCAGTCCAGGTGTCACCTGCTCTGTTGCAGGAGCAGCTCTCGGGACTGGTGGTCCCCAGACTATCCGCCCCCCCCCATCCCCCGCACCAAGAATGCAGCTAGGGAAGTGACAACACTGCGAGCATCCACGCACCGGTCTGCAGTGCAGCCACGCACACAGCCAAGGAGCATGATTGCGGCTACACCAGCATGTGAACGGGAAAAACCCAGCACAGCTAAAGGCGGCAGGAGGGTCAGTAATGGCTCCAGTGAGTCTGTCTTCAGCTTTTCCATGCCAAAAAGTTTTCCCCTTACCGTACCCCCCGCTCATCCTTTTATACAAAACCTTGTTCTCCATCCATCGTATTCACAAAGGTGGCAACAAGCACCAATGATGAAGGATGCACAGACAATGGCCGAGACATTTTGACGTTGTTGTATTATTTACCGTCAAACACTCAGCATACGCTAATTAGAAGTGTTCACCAGCACACAGAGCTCACATCCTCAGTACTTGACACGCTTCAGGATGGTTGCAATGGTATGGTGGGTCTGCAGTGATCACTCAGCTCCTGGCAAAGCCAGCACTGACAGCAGTGAGAAGTTCAGAAGCAGTAACAGCCTCCCACGTGGGATCAGAGCACTTAAGACTTAAAAAACAAACAAACAAAAAAACTAGTCCCCAAATCACTCCACTGGTTTCAATTGGGCTGCAATCTTCCAATCCATCTATTGAGCACAGTGGCACCATGCAGCAAGCAATTAGTCCGGCTCTCCGGAGGCCAGGCACTGGCACAGACAGCAGAGCCAAGCAGAACTCGCTGCCTGCAGAAGCGAGAAGTATATTTTGGTTATGACTCCCAGTATGAAGCCTGTTAGATCCAAGTTCTCTTCACAGCTCCGTTACAGGTGCCTTGCAAAACCTCAGGTGTGCTGCTTCATTTTCACAGAATCATAGAACAGTTTGGGTGGGAAGGGACCTTTACAGGCCCTCTAGCCCAACCCCCCTGCAGCGAGCAGGGACATCTACAACTCTACCAGGTCACTCAGAGCCCCATCCAACCTGGCCTGGAATGTTTCCAGGAATGGGGCACCTACCACCTCTCTGGGCAACCTGCGCCAGTGTCCCACCACCCTCAGCATAAAAAAAAATGTCTCCCTTATATCTAGCCTGAATCAACCCTCTTTTAGTTTAGAGACCATTACCCCTTGTCCTATCACAACAGCAGATACATTTTCCCTTTCCTGAGGTGGGGCAGTCATCTCATACTTGCTGAGTTTTCCCCAGGCACCAACTCACCCCAACTTTGCAACAGGTTCCCCCCAAGCAAAGCAGCTGAGCTGGAGGTGGCAGCAAAGCCAATATAACCCTCTCTGTCCTCCAGCTGAGGAAATGAAAATGCTGGGGACACGGTGAAGCCCTGTATCCTCTTCAGCTGAGCATCAGCTGCCCTTAGAGGTCAGAGCAAACCCACCAGGCAGTCTGTGGTCTACCATGGGGAGAGCAAGAAATCCATATGAAGATGAGGAAATGAATGCACCTTCCCCAAATCACAGGCTGCGTTTTGTTCTCCAATACTGAACATGAAGAACATAGCCCTGGGGGGGTGAAAAAGTCCCTCCCTCCCTGCCAGTGCAAACTCAGCCTGTGACAACCAGATGGCTAGCCAGTAAAGCAAGGCTGGTTCTCCAAACACCATCAGGTTGGTGTAAATCACATGTTTTTGACAGATGGTCCTTTCGTCAAGAGTATTTGCCCAGCCTTGCCCTTCCCGTGTGTTTTCTGCAGACAGATCGCTCTGTGCATCCACGAGCCCCATGCCAGCCCACGGCGTATCTGAAGCGTGGCAGCTCCAGCCACAGGGCACTTCTCATCCTTTACAGGGCATGATGAGACATCCCCCTGTCCTCCACTGTGCGCAGTGAACCACTTTGGGAGAAAAGCTTACCAAAACCAGCAGACATGCTTGCATTATTTAAGTTGGAAACAAAAAAGTTACCTGCCGGCCAGGCTTGCACTGCAGCCCTCCTGCCTCCCTAGCCAGCCGGTGATGCTATCCCCTCCCCCAGCACTGCAGCTCTGCTCCAGCTGCCCAGACACACACATTTGTATTCCTTATACCATAATAGGCCACTAAAAAGGGCCAGTGGACAACCTCTCCCATCCATCCAGGAGGAGCTGAGTCTACATTTCACTTAAATCCCCAGCGAGACAAGCCCCGCAGCAGCACAGACAAAAGGGCACTTAGGCACTGTGATGCCCCATCACAAGCCCCTGGCCATCGGAGGCTGCGCAGGGCAGGGGACAATCTCCCCCTCTCTGCTTTCATGCGGCAGGGCTGGGAGGCAAAGCACAAGCGCTGGGACACTGCCTGGGCCACAAAACACCCCTGTGCATTTTGTCCACCTGCCGTGGCAGAGCAGGCAATGCAAGGTGCCAGGCTTTGCGCACATCAGGTCTCTGGGATGGCCGATGGATGCTCCTGGAAGCACAACACCAGGCTAACCCTGGGCCATCTGATCCACCAGCTCAGACAAGGGCAGCCCAGGGAATCCCCATTGACCCATTTCTGATCTTGCCACCCACTCCTCTCTACCTGCCCTGACAGGTAAGGGGATGTCTGTTTTAATTCCAGAGTTTAAATGACCTCTTTCTCCTGGAGGACCTGCAGCTCTTCTTACCTAAGTATATAGAAGTTCCCAAACGAAGAGTGAGTGTGTGAGTCAAACAGTCTCTCTTGCAGCCAAATCCTTTCCCTGCAATGCTGGATGTCCCAGGGCCTCTTTTTGTATGCTCTTCATTCAGGGAAAACCTCCCGCTGCCGTTATTCCCCTGGCTGGGAAGTGTTCTTCTAACGGGAAGATTTACTCCCTGTACAGTAGAGAAGATTTACTCCCCATATTCCGCAAGGAGATTATATCCAGTTGCTATTATTCCCTTATCAATAATTCACCATGCAGCCGCACTTCGGATCGTGCCTGTGCTGCCTGCATAGTTTCTAAGCTCAGTACTGACTGAAAGAGCAGCCGTGAGTAATCACATCTCCTCTGATACTGCTTATGCTTTCAGCGAAGCAGAACAAGTAACTCACACTGCAAATGAGTCATGTCCCCTGGAAGCTTCTCATTTTAGCATCCCGTCAAGGAGAGCAGCTTTGCAGAAGCACCTGCTAAGGATTGCAAGCCCTTGGCATTTAAATAAATAAATAAAGGGGAGATAATTAAACTCCATTTTTCAGTCTTATAGGAGGAGTTCACATAAAGGGACTCTTTCTCCTTCCAGAAAATCCAATACAATTAAATGATTAAAACAGAAAAGCAGACATAAAACCCAAGGAGGAGCGGTCAGACAAGCCATTGTGAATACAGATCACACACTAAAGTCTTGATCAAGACTCACTCACTCCCCCGTTAGAAGTACAAGCTTGTCGCTGTTCCCATTTCTCTCTCACATAATAACAACTGTGATGCACAAAGCTCAGGATTAAACCAGCATAATTTCTTAGCAAGAGCCCATTTGAGTAATTTATCCTGTACACACACACAATATACATGCACAAATGCCTCATTTCCCACAGAAGAGATGATCATCGGCATATGTGATACGATCTCAGCACATGAGCCTGCCATCTCTGATTAAAACCTAACCATTAGAGTGATTTATGGCTCTGAAGATGCACAAACGTCCTTCGCAACTAAATTAGGCACCGGGTGAGAGATGAAAGATGATCTACCCCTTCCCAGTTGTCACTGGGAAGCTCCATGATCGCAGCTTGGATGAACCATCTCGGATGTCCAAGACATCTGTGCAGTCATTGACTAAACCTTTAATCTTGCAGGCTGGCTTTTCTTCGAAACACCCTGCCAGAGACTCAAGCCAAACAGCATTTGAGTGCTCCTCGTTCCAGCTAGGTGGATCTGTCTCCCATGGATTTATTGGCACGTCTCTCCCCAGGAGACGCGCCTCCCATTTCTCTATTCACTTGCAAGGTTCAACACATTGCTTCACAAATCCTTCAACGGGAAGGTGGGAAGCACCCCTCTGTGGGATGCTCTCCAGGATGGTTTGAGCAAGGCAGGGGGCAAAAGATAGGACTATGGCAGTTTGGAGAAGGCTCCTTGAGGGTAGTTCCCCACTGCATTGCCCGGCTGGTGTCATCAGCAGACATGGGGTTCGCATTTTCAGCTTTACCTAAAAGGCTGGCTTTTCAACTCTCCAGGCTTACTCACCTGCCCCCGAGCATCTCCAGCAGCAGTCTGAAACCCCATCTGCAGCAGCGATGAGCACCTGGGAAGATCACTCTGCGGTGAGGCAGCCGGGTGTCAAGATCAAGCCTGGGGACAGCGTTGGCCACCATCGGAGACAAGTTGCTATTAGAGCCATCAGACCTCTGGAGCCAAGCCTTCTTCCCTTGGAGGAGAATGATGAGGCCAGAGCCTCCATGCCCCCAGGCTTGTGGATAACCCATCCTCATGCAAAGCTCTGACTCACGCCTGGGCAAGCACGCGCGCAGCCCTGGGCACCAAGACTATTAGTCTATGCCTGGACCCCTTCCTATTACTTCTAGCTGGGTGAAATTAAATGGAAAAGAAATTCAGTTAGGAAGGTCTGGTTTAACACTGAGGGATCCTTCAGAGTCACTCTCTGGAGCCGTTAACAGGTCTGACAGGATTAGCAGCCCCTGGGTTCCCTCCTCTCCAGCCATCAGCTCAGGAAGCCCGTGGCTGCAGCAGGCTGAGCTCCAGCCAGGATCTGCTGCTGGTGCAGCCGCAACCACCCCAGCCTCCAAAATGGAACTTGCTGCCCAGCTGTTTTCTGGAGCCACCAAAACTCAGTACTTAACAGCAAAAAGAGCTGCCTTCCCCTGGGAAGCGAGCAGCCACCAGGTTACACACCCCACATGGAACAACCGGAGGGGCAGCCATGCCAGACCCTGCCTGCTCTGCCATGGAGGAAGACACAGGTTTGGGTAAGTGGGCTTCTCACGGGCAGCACTGGGCCAGGCTTTGCAACAGCCTGGGAAGCAGAAGACCAAAGCGTGGAGGAGACCTTTGCGCACCAGCCAAGGACAGGGTGCTGAGTCCCTGCCAGCCCCACTACAAGGGTGCCATGGAAAGGCAGGATGGGAGGTGCTGAGGGCTTACAGTGATAGCCAGGCGGGGAAATTTCCCACTCCCTCCCATGCTCTGCCAGCTCTTCATGTCCCCAGTATGCTTTCTGTGATCAACGCAGCCTACAGCACGGGAAATTAAAATGCCTACCAGACAGTTGGCTGCAGCAGCTTGCTTCAGTCTCCATTTATCCAGTGACTTGGACACGGTAAGACAGGCTAATATAAAAGGAGATGCTGTGGTACCTAATACACTGCAGAAGATGATAGTAGTTTCAGACTAATGGACAACGCTAAAGACAGTGTGACCAACGTGATAAATCAGAGCTGTGCCGCTTCAGGGGAGCAGAGGAGGGGGGAAAAAAAAAAAACCCAAAATGAAGACTTAGAGCTTTCAGCCCCAGGAGTCAAAGGAAAGGCAGTGTCCTTGGGAAGGCTGAGCCCCCGGGCCCTCCCTGCTTACTGCCCCACGAGGCAGATGGGACCTCCAGGGTGCATAGGTTGCCCCTGCCCACAGAGCCCTGTCCCCCAGCACAAGCCACTACTCACAGTGCGTGCGAATCCTCAGCTACTCACACCATCCCTGCAGTTCTGCTAAGCAGTTTCCTTCAAGGCATCTGATCCCTTATCTCACCATCCAGACTTGGACCTACAAGTGGCAGAAGGGATAATTAAAGCTGAGCTGTTTCAAAAATATCTCCCTGCAGACTCCCGCCCTCTGAAAGGGACAGTGAGACAGCATGGGATCCTGTTCCCCTGGGACTCCAGAGTCCTTGCAAGAGCAGTTTAACAGGGTCATTTCTGCCATCCCCAGCACCCCTGGCAAACCCAGCACCCATGTCTGGTATCCATAGAGCAGCATCTCTTTGGCCCTTGGGTGGCAGACAGAGCAGGAGGATATGGGAGAGGATCAGAGGTAGAATCAGAGAGGGAAATAGTGTTTGCCAACCTTTGGGCTGGAGGGAGCACAAACCAGCATTCAGCATCAAGAGCTGAATCACCCACAACATGCTAGCTCCATGCTTCACCAACAGCCTGCAGTAAAACCCAGCAAAGCTACACGTGGTGAGCAGCCCTGGCAAAGCCCCAGGGGCTGCCTCCGCTCCATCTTTCTCTCAGCCACTTGCCTACACAGCAGATAAATCCCAGGGCACCTACTACAACCGTCCTCCATCCCTGAGCGTGGCAGAGCCCTCGTCCCCCCTCAGAGACCCCACTCCAGGCAAGCTGAACTACCCCTAAATGCGATCAGTGCAGTGAGGTTAGCATCCGAGCATGTGGAGGTGAAGCATGAACCTTGGGGTCCCCCCACACCTGCCCACTGCCTGCCCTTAGGACTGCACTTCTGAGCGGTGACGGAAAGGAGAACAGGTACCACAAAGGAAGAGCAGCAAGTTGCTGAGCATTACATCCTTCCCCTGGCAGAGAAGCTCTCCCCAGAGGAGAGAGCGCTGCTTCCTCCAGTGCTTTTTGGATCCTGCCCAGCCAGGCTGTAAATCCCCCAGGGTGAGGACAAAACGCAGTGCAGGCACAGGTGTCACACCACTGTTCATACCCTGTAACCTCCACCCCAGGAGCTGAGACCTGGAAAAAGCAACAGAGAGGGGCAGCTCTTAGCGCAGGTGGGACAACACCTACCATGATGCCCATCGGCTCTAGCAACCTTGCAGGTGATGTCTTGTATCAGTGTGGGATGCGATGGGTGCTGTGGGTTGGGTCCCCAAGCACAGGGCCAGTGAGTGATGCCACCCTCCACCCTGCTTGGGGACCCTGCAGACGGCAGCTCACCGTGGCACAGGCATCAGGGCACAGGAGAGCTGGCAGCACTGCCAGGGAGCAGCAAAGAGCCTAAAGCACCTCCAGAATGTGCTGGTGCCTCCTCATGACCTTTCAAAATAAAAAAAATCACTCAGTTAACCTAAAAACATATAAAAATCTGAATTGATACCATTTAAAAACAGCAACCTCTCCTAAGCACAGTTTTCATCCCAGGGAAGAAGTGCCAGAAATGAACTCAAAATTGCAGTCGATTCTCTGTGGGAAGAATTCAGCTGCTTTGCTGATAAGCAGCTATATAAATCTCTAAGCTGGAGAGGTAGATCATTAAGGAGAAATGTTTAGAGAAATTAAATCCTTTTTCCTGCTTCTTATGCTAATAGGGAAAACCAAGCTGATTTGCAGGAGGACAACATTTAGCAAAATCTAATTCATCAAAGTCCCCATCTGTTCTCATTCTCATGCTGAGTTTGTCAAAAATCAGCTTTCCTTCAACCAACACCCGTGTCCCTTTTAACTGTAAGAGGCCAATTCTGGAGAGATTTGTAAATAAACCACTTCTGCAAATCCAGCCAGAAAAAACAGACAGGGGAAGGGCTTGATTAATAGAAATACGTGTCAGGATTGAAGGGATTGAGGAGAAACAGCAAAGTGAATAAGGAGACAGGGAATGACTAATCAGCACAGCTGGCAAAATAACCCATAGCAGGGGCCAGCATAGGGTTAATGATACCAGAATGGGGAAATCTTCAAAACAGGATCCTACATCCATGCCTCCACTGCAGTTTTTGCTCCTGGATGAAGCAGAATCTGGAAACAGCTCCATGACGGAGCCAGTCTGCGTGTAGGGACTAGCAAGCTCCTCCCGCAGCCCATGGGGGTCTAGAAAAATCTCCTAAAAATGTCTTTCTGTTCCTTACAGGAAGCAAGGCTGAACTGGTTTGTTACACTGTTCTACCTATTCAGTTATCAGAGCAAACAGGTTATCAACATATTGAAGCAAAACACACTATGGAGCACATCTTATCTCAAAACTTGGCAATTTGGGATTTAAGTAACAAGGTTATATTCCTGTATTCTTCTTTAGGGGCGGGATTATTCTATATGCTCCTGTATTCAATTTATTTGACAATTTAAACTGTGCACATATTTCCTGCAGTATTTTCAGCAGTGGGGATTCCACTTTCAAGGTGGGTAGCCCCATGGGTCATACCTGTCATTCAGCGCAGGTCAGGCCAGGCATGGTCAGGTTGGTGTGCTCCTCCAGGATCTCCAACAGCCGATCCCTGCCTCGCTGGCAGCTCCAGCAGGGATCCTGCTGGGGCATGCACGCCAGGCGTAGGCACAGAGCCGATTTGGCTTACATTGCAGCAAGCAGAGGGGAAAAAACCCTGACATTTGCTGCCCTGAAGACAAAACTGGTTTTTATCCTTACTCACGGGGCAAAAAATCTAGCCAGCTGCAGCACAGGCAGGAGCCCTGGGGCAGGATCGCAGCTCTGCTCACCACCTGCCCTTTCCAGAGCCTTGCTTCCCCTCCCAGCCCTGTGTAGCCCAGCTTCTGTAGAGCCCCAGAGAGGAGCATGCAAAGATAAGCCTGGCTCTCCCCACAGCAGCCAAAATGTTGCTCCTGCCCTGTGGTTCCCCCATCACTTGCCCCATGGAGCCAGGACTCCATGGCACCAGTCGTCTTCGCTGTTGCCAGCTGCTTTCCAGCTCCATCTTCTTGGTCAAGCACGATACGCAGCAGAAAAAGGAGCAAGGAGCACACAAAAGCTGGGCAGGGAAAATGGCGACAGTTTTGAGGATGCTCTTGCTTACGTACAACCTGCCATTGAAGACTGTGTGCTCTGGCCAGCTGCGAGATGTGCCGCAGTGCTGGGGATGTGTTCCCAAGGGTGCTGCGAGCCATCAGCCTGCGGAGGAGCAGATCCCCCCAGCAAGGCACTGACCCACTGGGGATGTCACCCAAAGGCTGGGTACATGCAGCTCACGTATGTGACACTTTCTTCTGAAAGAGAAAGTCTCACATGAAAACAGAACCAGCCAAAGAGGGTTCACACCGCCTCCTACAAATCCAGAAGAGTTTATTCTCTGCCTGTTCATTGTTTACTCCTGGGACTGGAAGTTCAAGTGGTGATCCCAGTCACCACAAAATAAATCCATCCGTCGAGAGCACAAAGCAGGAGTTAGACATTTCCTTTCGCTATCATTACCTCCAGCCAATCCCCCTCCTGCTGTGCTTCCTCTAGCTCAGTCTTAATTATTCATTTCCTAGTGCCCTTTCATTCAGAAAAGTTCTCCCTAATCTGTAACCTGCTTTTTCCATTTGTTTGGTCCCACATAGCTATGCTATGGGCATCCACAGCATAAGGTGACACAGCTTACTCATAGGTACGTATTGTTCCCATACCTATTGTTTCCTTTAGAACAACTGAAAATATTTACATTTCAGGCTTTTACCATTCTCTTTTAAGACATAAAATTACTTCAGGTCTCTCTTTAGAAGGAAGATTTCCTCCAGGGGCAACACAGATCCAAGCAATCTTTCTGTGGCATCTCCATATTGCCACCACGTGGTAAAATGGTTCCTTTTGCTTGCTCTCCTTTCGGTCACGCAATTTCTTCCACAACTCTCTGGAATAAAGCTAGAGCAGCCCTTCCAGAGATGTGCTCCAAAGCCCTTTAAAAAAAAAAAATTAAAAAAATATAATAACCTATATATACATACCCAGAATGGAGATCCGTTTGGAGGCTCTGAGGTTCTTAGAGCAGCATGGCAAGCATTAGCTCTTGGTCAGCTACCTAATTATAATAGGCAAAAGTAAAGAGTGATGCCCTTGAGCTCCTTCTGAAGTGGGGAGCGCCACCTGCACCTCCCCCCATACAGCCCTGCACCCAGATCCAGCCCCAACCTCACCAGGAGCTGAAACCGCTGTAGCAGGCTACAACCGAGGTCTTGATTTCTCAGATAACAAATGAGGCGTCTTCCAAAGTGACCACAGGACATCAGGATATCATGGACAAGCTGAGGGACATCAGCACATCTTGCAAAAATAATAATAAAAAGCCACCTCTTTATTGTGCCTCCTCTCACCCAGCAAGGCGTCACTACACCACCCCATGGTGGTTTGAGTTTTAGTCATCGCTGCAGAACTTCAGCAGAGCACCGAGACAAACAACTCTTTCCCCGGGGGCCGACAGCTCCTGGCAGGGTTTGTTCTTGCTGTCCGTCATGCTTAAGAAAACATACAGAAACCTCCAAGAAAAACTCAGATCCCACTCGAAGGGGGGGACCTGGCCGGCTTCAGCGATTGCTCCGCTCTCTCGGCTGGGCTGACAACTGGCTAGAGCCTTGACGGATCTGGAAGGGGATGGATCATCCTCGTCTAGGGCTCTGACAACTAATGCATCATACCAGACAGTTCCTTTAGAAATCTGTCATGACAACGCCCACCACACACATCAAACTGACTACAAACTCCTGTTTTTAAAAATACACCATAGCAGAGATTACACACAGATTATTCCCCCTGAACAAGAGATACTTCAGCAATACTTTGCTTTTATTCATCTTTACACAGGATTTATCAGCCTTTGTGTTATGGTATCACCACTCACAAAAGATCCTTCAGCAACTCAAAACCTTTGGGAAGTTTGGCCATGGGCACAAGCTCCAGCCCAGGGGGGACACATCAGACGTAATTTCTATTTCTGATCAGCTGGGCATACACAAGAGTCCACACCACAACCTGCTTAACACTGAGCATTTAATCTCAAGTTCATGTTCACAAAATCCTGCTGAAATAAACTCTGTGTAAGACCACACTTCACGTCCTTCCCAAATACTTCACAAGGGGATGGAGAAAAGAGGAGGAAGAGAAGGAAACTGTTACTTACCCTTGGAGAACCACTTCTGCAATCGTCTAAGGCAGCTTTGCAGATCCAATAAACAGCCAGGAAAATTCAACACGTGTGCTATTTTCCTGGGAGACCCAAGGACTGAGCCTACGCGAAGGAAACAGCCAGGCTCCACAGGCACAGGTAAGGAAAGGCTTTGTTCAGCCACTATTTGTTATTGAGGAGTAACAACGTCACCCCCCTCGAGAGCCACACAGGTCCTCACCCCCCTCTTCCTTCTGCCGTACAGCTGTGGACTGCGTTCAGTTTATATCCTGCCTGTTTCTTCGTGCCCGGCGTCTCTGCTGGCTCCAAGCTCTTCCCATTGACGCAGACGATCAAGGAAATTCAAGCCATCCAAACCCAGCACTCGGCCTCCTTGGGGTTTTGGTTTTTTTGACAGATTAAACTGCAATTCCAAGACAAACAGACACTGTGGTCTGTCAGTGAACAAGATCTTGGCTAGTCCAAGGAGTCAGGTGGAAGAGATTCACATCAACAGTGCTAATAGCAGGCTTGAGCTTCACCGAAATGGAACAAGCCTCGTGCGGTGACGCTAATGGGGCAAGCAGCCTTCCCTTGTCACTGTGGTGCCTATGCTGACACGGGGAATGCAACAGGGAAAGGACACACCAATTGAACTTGACCTGTGGAAACAGCATGCTGTATCCCTGTGATTTCAGCCACAGGCAAGAAGAAATCTTTACTCTGAACCCCGCTTTCCCTTCAGCTGATAGTCTTTTGACACAGCAAGCGTTCAGAGGGGAGTAACCATCCCACATGCCAAGGAGGTTAAAAAAAGATTCAGAGACATAATCTTTCTGAGAAATTACTAGTCACATGGTGGGGGCACACAAACCCCCCACTAACGACACTGAAGTCTGGGCTCAGCAAATCATGAAGACTCTGGAAGGCAAAGCGCAGCTAACAAAAATATTATCTTTAATGATGGTCATGCATTAACAGGTTCACAACTAGCATTTGAAAATCTCCTTGATACAGGAGGCATAATTTAACTTATAAACGGACCTTTTAAAAAGAGACACCCAGAAGATTTCACTGGTGTCTTTTTCCCCTTCTGATACTCACAGGTGCCTGTCACTTCAAGGACATCAGTCACGTACAAGCCCACATCCACCATCACCCCTCAGCACATGCTAGCACCCCCTGGGTCTTGGGGAGGTTGAACTGGAAGTCCAGATCCTTCCCATGACTTCAGCCTCAGGAGACTGACGTGCATGCCAGGGCAGCTAACAGCCCAGCAGCTGCTCCCAGCCCCCAAGGCACCATGCCATGGCTTCTCAATGAAGCGGGCTCTCCAAAAGCAAGGCATCAGTTCCCACTGCAGGAAAGGCTGGGTCTCTGATCTACTCTGCGCTTTAGTCCACGTGGGATCCCAACACCAGCTGTTCCTCCAGTTATTACAACTATCAGCACAGAGAACTTAAAAGCACCCGTAAGCCAGGAGCAAAAGGCAAATCCCAGCATGCAGCCTACAGCATTGCTAGGAATCTAGTTCTAGGGGCTTTTCAGAAGGCTGGCTTTTATATGCAAGAATTTAAAAGTCAAATACAGTAAGTGCTACAACAGGGATATGCATATACTCAAGTACCTCACCAGATAAAAGAAATATATTTATTCCTTTCACAGACTACAGGTGGCTATTAAACATCAGATGCATACCTAAGTGCTAGCTTTCTGGATCTGCCTTGCAGTTAAAGAGAATTTCTGTAAGCAATGCTAAATAGAAATGAAACTTGTATCTGGAAAGTTTTAGAGTGCTAAATACGGAATAGTGAGGAAAAATGGCACACTGAGGCAGAATCTCTACAAAGTTACTGAAGTTCATGAAGCCCACAGCAAGGTAAGGAGTTCAGCAAGGCAAAGAAAAGCTGACCCAAGAGCAGATTGTAAGGTATTAAGTAGTCAGAATAGCAGTCAGAAATAAAAGTCAGGGAAGAGCCAAAGATGATGCTGTTCAGGTCAAACCAAGAACTTGCAAACAAGGAGGCAAGACAGCTGCAGGAGATAGAATCCCTCTTCTTTAAAGCAAAGAAGCCTTAAAATTGATGTTGTCCTTCGGTGTTTCGAAACAGTGCTACAGCACACTGACACTGAAGTTTCTCCTTCCCCATCAACCTTTGTCATAACTGAAACTACTCACTTCAAAACTAAACTTACAGCTGACTTTGGCGATCCGGCAAACACCGATTGCTGCCTAAGCATAATTGCTTTTTTGTTTCTCATTGGGCTAGTCCCAACAATTTTAACTATCTAAATATACTTCAGTTTGACTTTTTGCCCTGTTTTTCCTTTGGACTGGCAATCACTTTGTTATATGCAATACACTGAGTGGAAAGGGAGGGAAGTTAGGTTTGTATGAGCATCCACTGAAGTCCCCAGGCAATCCGTATTCCTTACTCCTGTTGGGGAGGAACTGCAAGAGTCTTACAGCACTTTTCCAGAAAACTCTACGCATTCAGACTAAGCACTCACATGCTAGAACTACCACATTCTCAATGCTCATTCCTAAGAGAAAAGATGAAGGAAAGAGTAAGGGAACAGGCAAGACAGACCCTCTGATGGCAAATTTTGTGCTGGGCCGGCTGTTACTCATTAGCGCTGTGAGCATACCTTGTCTGGATTTGTTTCCTCCTCAAGCAGCCTCTTTCATTTCAGATCCCATATAATTCTGAATTGAGCTTCCCACTCCAAGACAAACTCACCAGTGTTGACCCCTTCAGTTGTTAAGATTTGATATACAGTGTGTAGGTGGAAGAGGGGAGGAGTCCATCTGTAGCTGAAATACAATTTGCATGCATTTTACGCAAATACAGGAAAAAAGTTACAAAGAACTGAATTTTAAACAGAATTTGTCCACTCCAGCCTACATTCTTTTTGCAGCACAAGAACTCACTTTACGACCATCACTGTTGAAGCCTGGTACGTGTGAAAGTGCTTTCCCCAACCATACCAACCATCTAACCAAAATGAGAAGTGGTCAGCTCACTGTGAGGTACCCAAACCAGTCTCAACTGAAAAAACCACAAGTATACCTCAGCACAGCTTTACTTTGAAGTATTATTCAAACTTTTATTTTCAGAAAGACTCAGCACAAATGGTGTGTTAGCTATAGTGTTATGACAATCATGTTTCCATGGAAATAGCTGCAGTTTTGCTTCATTGCTAAACAGCAAGATACAGTGTTAAAAAAAAATAAATACACAAACACAGGAATCCAAAGCTGGTGATTATTTTTTACTTGAAGACTCTCAGAAACATCGAAAAAGAAAAGTACTGTTACAGGTAATTAATTCTTCTGGAATGAAACTGGCTGGACATGCTTGGTCAAGGTGGTAATACGGAAAGACTGTCTGACTTTTACAAAATTGATACTCAAGCATCATCAATACACACAAAAGACAGGCTCTTATACACATTTGTTACATTGCAATCTTCGCTCAGCCTCAGTAAACATCTTTGGAATACAGACTATTTTTTTAAATTATTTAAAAAAAATATGAAGAAACTTAAATATTCACAGGACAAAACCATAACGTTATTAAAAATACGAACAGTAAGATTTACAGAGATCTGCAAACACAGTCTGCCTATGGATAATCAAAACAGAAGTTAACACTAATCACAAGCATAGGTCTGCCACAGAGGCTGGATTCCAGAAACACTTACCACTAAGAGGCAGTTTTGAAATTTGGTTACTTGCCTAAGGCAGGGAGGCAGTAAGAAAAGGTAGGTGTGCAGAAGGCAAAGGCAAGGTAAATTAGTGCTAGAAGTTCTTGTTAAACCAGGAGTCTAGAAATACAGCAAGAAAAAAAAGAGGTGGTTTGTTCTGTTAAAAGTTAGCCAAAAGTTATCAGTATATACTTTCTATATTGCACAAACAGTTTTAAAGTAACTGAAAAAGTAGAAACCCCTGCATGTATAACAGCTACATTTAAATATATTCCCAGGAGTCAGCCCGTATAATTCCACTTTTAAAACAATTCAACACTCTTCCCCTAACAACACAGGAACAAAGGAAAGCATACAGCATTCCTGCATCCCCTGTCTTCTCAAGCCCTCTCAAAACTAATGAAACACACCATTTATCAGAGACTGTGCTACTAGTTCTCTTCAGCATATCACAGATTTATTGCTTTATTTTACTAGTGACAAAGGCTAAAATCTAAGCTTCTAGAGAATTTAAGGCAATCCCATAAGCCCAACACCTTTAAGGGCATTTATGGCACACAGTGGTCTTCATTCAAACACCAGGAAAAGTTTGGTATTTAAAAATGACAGGAGCACTCAGATTTTAATTACAAGGACCCTTTCAAGCATCAGTTATATCTCCCTAACACTTAACCCAGCACTGAAGTCCTAAGTCGTTCCAGGGCACCAATGTCCAGGAATAGAAAAAAGAAGTTGTCAAAGGAGGAAGTTCCAGAACATCTTACAGAACAACTCATTCCTACTCACCTAAGAACTTGTTGGAAGATTCACTTGGGTAGTTGGATAGCTGAATCGCTTTTTTCCATACGCAACGTGGAGGATGAGTTATGATCTATCAGATATACTTCAAATGCCACTTACAAAGAAGCATTCAAGACTGACAAAAACCATGGTGTATTCCTGACAGCTTTACAAGCAGATTCACCTGCGAGAGCTCCAATTATTGTTTTTTCCAATATATCTTTCATATCCCACAGAGTTCATTACGAACTCCTTGTCTGATGCTCTGTCCTCTTAATGATCACTAGGAGAGCCTGGCTTTAGAGTGAGGCTGCATGAAAATATCATCAAGAGGTTTTCTAGGTTTGTGGTCTTAATTACTCACGACCAAGTTTACTATCGACACAGATTTATCAACTGCCAGTCCTGCAAACCCACTCAGATCAACATAAAAAAAAAGCCAACTAAAACATAAAAACAAACAAAACCCCAAACTGAAACAAACAAAAAAAAAAGCAAAACCAGGCTTGTCAAAACACCTATGTGTGCTCAATATTAGGCCAGTTCTTCCCTCACAAATAATTTGGAAATTCACTGAAAGAATATGGAAAATTCTTTACAAGCGATGCAAGGTAACACTTGGTCCAATGCGCATGTGCATTCTTTTTATTTCTATACAGAGTAAAAACAAATACCATACAGAAAACAGCAGACTACAGTTTTTTTTAAAGAAAGAATCAGGGTATTTTGTTTCAAGAGGGTTTAGCAAAAATAGAAAAGATGACTTTCTGCAAAAGAAATTCAGAAGCAGTTACTTCAACTTCAGACCAGATACAGCCCGACTGAATTTGCAGTAAAATTTGATTGAGCAGAAATCACTGATGATTTACTGCCACTCAGCAGGATGAATGAACAGGTTTTGCACTCAGCAGAGAACCCTAGATGTAAACTATTCCTACCTGAATCAGAGTCACTGAGACAAACAAGACTTCATGGTGCTACTTGTAATTTCTCTAGAGAAGAATTACTTAGCCAAGAAACTCACATATTTTTCTACAGCCTTTTCTAAAAGAAGTCTATGTAAATAGTAGGTTTCTGGTCAGCCAGAGGATCCACGTTACACAAAGTGCTGGTGGTAATTTCCATCTGGGAGGATGGCAGAGACAAGCTCTCTAGTTTTTGTTCAGAACACAACCTCTGTTCCTCTGAATGAAGACAGCGACTTTAACCTCTTTGGAAGAAAGATTGGAGGGGTTTATAGCACTCATTGTCACAGCAGAAAGCAGTTTTTGTCACATGAAAAGCCTGGAACATGTCCCATAACTGAAGGAACTTTTCCCCTCAGCATTTCTTCAGAGTACAATTAGATAAATTTATACTGAGAAACCTTTCTGAATACTTTAACAGCAAACAGGTTAGTGCATTTTCCTTGCTAATGTTCCCTAATGCAACAAGTACACTGCTTTACACTCTGTTAAAAAAAATAAATCCCTATAGAACAAGTCATTCAAGAAGCCACACAAATTACTTCTTGGCACTTCTCTGCACAGACAGGAGAAGTTTCAGCCATTAGCAACAGCATATTTTAGTTTTGAATATCTGATGCCAAAAATGCTTTTTCCCCCCCCCAAAATTTGTGAAACACATCAGTATT